>NC_142758.1:39063418-39366449 GCF_054948205.1 Urtica dioica subsp. dioica
AGGAAACAAATTTCCTCTATGAGGAACCAGGGCAATCGGCCAAGCAAGGCAAGGGAGCAAAAGATGAAACAAATCTAATCCTTCTAGAAGCCCCCTTGGCCGCCCAAATGAGAAAGGGAAATAAGGCAATTTTGCTCACGAATATGTGATATTCTATAGAAGAGGAAACTACCTTATTGAAGGTAAAACCTCTCCTATAAATAGGGGCCTTATTCTTCTCATTTCATTCATTCCACATAAGTTAGAGATTGAGAGCTTCTCTCTCTAGACCTTGTGGCCGATCATCTCTCTCTCTCTCTAGTTATTTTCGGTTTTTGTTTTGGCACCTAGGTCCATATTTGACCTAGTGTTTTAGCTCTTCGACTCTAAGACTTGTTCTTGAGTCGTCGTGTTTAAAAGTGCCCACTCACTAATTCCTTTTCTCTCGAGTGATTCTTGTGATAAAAACTATCGTGGTTGTTCATGTTGCTGAGGAAAGAAGAGAGACGTGCTGCGAGGGGAGACGAACGTTGCAACCTTCCAAAAGCTTCTCAACGTTCAAGCTTCTAAAAAGGTTAGTAAATTTATAATGCTCATAATAGGTTTTTATTTACATGTACTTGCTCTTTGTCTAGGTTAGTAAAATCGCTTTACTTGTCAAAATAAAATTTTTAAATTCCGCCGCTTACCCAAAGCGTTAAACTTTTTCTTAAACCCTAGATCAATTCCAACACTTTGTATCCAGGCTTGCCTTTGCTAGTTTGCTCTGTATAGTTGTTTTGTTACTTGAGGACAAGTAAAGGTTCAAGTTTGGGGGTATTTGATAATTGCGATTCATTCACACTTATCTATATCCTTTAATACGATAATACATGCTTATTCTTAGGTTATTTCATAGTTTTTGGTAGTTTTTAGTGATTTTCAGGTACACCAGAGAAAGAGATATTGATGGTGCAAAAATGCTTTCCAATGTCACCGGTTTTGGGTCAAAAGGACATCGGAGCCGCCAGTTATGGCGATTTTATTCCGTGGTGCGCGGCTGTTCCGAAAGTCCAGTTTTTTACAAATCCGGATTTTCAGCCCCACTACCATGAGTTATAGAACTCTAATGAGAAAATTTCTTCAGAAAAAATATTTTTCATAAGATTAAAAACATGCTGTGTAAGATTAAAATGTTTTGATTTTTGAAAATTTAACTTGAAATTGAAAAACCGTTTTCTTTTTCAAACTTGAAAATATTTTGTCATCCAAATCAAATGAGTTTTCAAAATGTTTTCAAAACTATATCTATATCACATATGTTCAAAATGCCACTATCGCCCTCGGGGCTCCGTGGCGTGTAATGATATTTTTCAAGAAGAAGCCTTCCATGTGAACGTCTTTCACATTTGGGAAGGCTTTGGCTTTGATCCACTCAGAGAAATAAAGGGATAAGGTGCGGATACGAAAGATAGCTCTTCCGCGGGTTGGTTGACTATGGGACGCGCCTTTGGCATTTATCGCATTTCATAGCCCATTGCGAGCTGTCGGCTATCATTGTGGACCAATAATACCCTTGTCAGTTGGCTTTAAGAGGGAGGGATCGGCCTCCCGTGTGATTTCCACATTCATCGTCGTGGATGTCACTAAGGACCCGGTCTGCTTCGTCTTGCCCTAGGCATCTCATGTATGGTCTGGAGGTACTCCTTTTTATAGAGCTTCCCATTTATGAGGCAATACCTCGCGCTGATGGATTTCAGTTTGCGAGCTTCTTGATTATCGTTTGGTAGTTCTCCGTGTTGGATGTACCTCATGATTGGGGTTCGCCAATCTGTTTCTTCTAGTGCTATGAAATTGACTTCCATAGGTATGCTGGATGATTCTATTGCTTCCACAGGGATAACGCTTTTCACGCCTGGGTCTGATGTGAAGGAAAGTGCGGCCAAGGTGTCATCGGCTGTGTTCTCTCCTCTGGGAATTGTGATGAGTTCTAACTTGTCAAACTGGTCAGCTAGATCCCGGACGATAATCACGTAGTTCTTCATGCGTTCTTCGCGCGCGTCGAACTCACCGCTGAATTGGTTGGCTACGAGCTGAGAGTCGCATAATGCTTTTACGTTCCTCCTCTGATGCCTTTTAGAAGGCGTAATCTGGTCATTAGGACTTCGTATTCGTTCTTGTTGTTTGAGGCAGTAAATCCTAATCAGAAGGATTGTTCCAATACTTCTCTTGTGAGTGAAACAAGCCGGATTTCGATTCCATCACCTTGTTTCGAGGATGCCCCATCCACGTTGAGTGTCCAAACTCCATCTGGCCTCAAGTTTTCCTCCTGGTCGGTTAGGAGCTCGACGAGAAAGTCAGCGAGGACTTGTGACTTCGGGCAAGTTCTCATCTGAAATTCTATGTCGTATTCCGACACCTCGATCGCCCATTTGGTCAACCTTCCGGACTGGTTTGGATCAAGTAACCAAAATACCAACAACAAAAATACCAACAACAAAAATACAGAACACTAGTTTAAATACAAATGAAGAGTAAAATTATCACCTTGTGAAGTCTCTCTGATTTGCACGGCGCTGGGGCGAATTTATTCATATCGAAATCGGATGAATAAGACGCCTCATATTCTTGGATTTTCTGGCGTTTCCTAGAAATTTTTTTCGGCAGCGCAGAAACCTTCCGCTTCTTCGTCGAAACGGCTTTGAGGTTCTTCGTTGGTCGCCCAACATTCTCGACCAAGAAGTAACCGTCAGAACCCATGCGTGGACTCCGACGCGGGGATGCATACGTCCCTGAAAGATTTTTGTGGGTGTTTGAGGATAAGTTCTCTTTCATCCTCTTTCTAGGGTTTGGGTTAGGGTTAGGTTTATGAATTTTTGGAGGGCGTTTGGACAGTGGGCTAGACTTAGTCTTCATCTCCAATCGACAAAGAAATGAGAGTGAAGAAAGATGAAATAGAACACTAGTCGGGGAGAGGAAGGGGTAAGCGAAGAAGAGATGTGGAACAGTTTTTTAGTTTGGTCTCTCTCTCTCTCTCTCTCTTTTCTGTTGAGTGAAGAAAGATGATGGGGAAGAAGAAATGAAAGAGGAAGAAAAATGACATGGTGAATGGAATGGTAAGGGAAAGAAAGAGAGAGAATGGGCTGACATGAAAGTGAGGCGTGTAAGATTTTGTGGGCCCGTTTCAAATTGGGATTCAAATTAACTAATTTCTTTTCCCTTCTTTTATGTTTAAATTAAAATGTTATCAGGGGTAAAATGGTAATTTAAAATCCAAACCCTTTTATTTACTCCTACCAATAGCAATTTCCATTTATTTATACTAAAGACAATTAGGCTAGAAGCCATCGCATGCAAATTTATTTCAAGTTTCCACAACCCTGGCTATTTATTTATACTTACGTAAATTACAAATGCTGTTGTCTAGATTAGATTTTTTACTGAAGAAAATTCGAAGGCTACATTTGAAAAGAAATTGAGAAAAGCGTACAATCACTACTACAAAAACTTACTTGGACGCCAAAAATAAGTCGATCGAGTCTTGGACGACAATTTTTATGTCGTCCAAATTGTTGTCATAAAAATTTAGACGATAATATCTTTAACTGTCATCCAAGATGCTTGGAGAATAGTTTTAAACTATCGCCCAAGAATTGTAGAAAAGGCTTCTCGCAGCGACGAAGACTTTTTACTGCGGCGAGGTGCTTGGACAACTATTTATAAGTTTCATGCAAGTCTTGATATTTTAACAAAAAAAACAAAACACAAGGGCAGACAGCTTTAGAGACGCTAAAGCTCTTTTTTTATAATTTCAATATTTTTTATAGCTGTGTTCCAACCAACTAAAAAAATTAGAAAATAGAACAATCATATAAGCAATTTTACACAATCGATTTAACCAATAGTGAGAAAGAAAGAAAATTCCATGAGCAGTTTTACACAATTAATCTATCAGTAAAAACGTTCACCAGTACAAAGAAGATTAAAATATAATTCATAAAGGATAAGATAACATCAATAATAACTTGAAATAAATAAATCAAAAACCAAGGATGATTAGTCAGTTGTGAAGAACTAAGAGCTGTTACTTGTGAAGAACCAACAACCAAGAACTGCTTGCATCATGACCATACCCAAGTCTTCCATAATCTGTGAACGAGGAGGACAGCAGAGAAATTAACGGAAGTTTATTTACAGTCTCGAGCATGACAGCCCTGGAATAAATCCAACAGAAGAATCAACAGAAGAATGGTGCATATGTAACCTATAACATTATGAATAGAATTGATGAACCTCACGAGAACATGTTACATATCTACTTACTGAAACTCGTGTATTTGCTACATAATTTTCTTTTCTCAACCTTTCACTTCTCTATGATCCGTAAACAAACATTCACTTGTATTGGAGCTTCGTAGTTAGAATATTGGTTGAGTTTCAGGATTACTTATTGCTTAAGTAATCTATTGTATCTGTTTTTATTTTAAACGTTTAGTTTTGTTATTTCAGCCTTTATTGGCTATTGTCGTTTCTTTTATTAGTCTAAAACTAGTTGTCGTTTACAACTCAATACTTTGTATATATATGATATTCTATCCTCAGGTCAATACAATTTCAATTTTCTGTTTTCATTCAATTCTGTTCGTTATTTCGATTTCCCCAATATTCTCTCTTCTTCTCTTCTTCGAGTTCTCAAAATCAATATGGTATCAGAGCAATTCCGCTTATGAGAATCTCGTTTTTCTTCTCCAATTCTCGATTTCTTGATTCAGTGGTTGTCTGCGTCCATGGCGGAACCTGAAGCGAAGTCAACGGAGCTCCCAATCACCGGTATTGCTGGAAATTCACGATCGAGATCGATGATCGAAGACCAGTTTTCGCCGTACTATCTTCACCATTCCGATTCTTCTGGAGGAAGCCTCGTCTCCAATGTCTTGATCGAAACCAATTACCAACCGAGGAGTCGATCGATGTTGATTGTTCTAGAAGCCAAGAACAAGCTAGGGTTCATCGATGGCACCATTTCGAAGCCATAAGATCCGGATGACTTGCACCTATGGAGCAGAAACAACTCCACCATCATCGCATGGATCATGAACTCCATGTCCAAGGAGATCGCAGCGAGTATCTTGTTTGGAGGAACGACGAAGGATATCTGGCAAGACCTCAAGGATCGCTTCCAACAATCCAATGGACCGCGATCTTCCGATTGAGAAGAGAGTATGTCAATCTTTTTGAAGATCAGAACACTATTGGCGTTTATTTCACCAGGTTGAAGTCAGTTAATCAAGACTTGTGTGCTTTCAAGCCGGAATGTGTTTTTCCATGTAATTGTGGAGGATAGTCCAAGATCAGCGAGTTTGAGGAGTCATAATATGTGAAGGAATTTATGATGGGGCTCAATGACTCATACACTCATGCTCGAGGACAGGTTTCGCTCATGGATCCAATTCCTCAAATCAGCAAGGTCTACACAATGTTGTCTCAGGTGGAGACACAGAGGAGTGTTGGATTGGACTCCAATGGTTCCAATAACCAATCCAATTTGCTAGCTATGGCGGTGCGTGAGGATCAGAGGAAATTTAAACCAAAAAGATCCCTATGTGCACTCACTGCAAGATGTTGGGGGCACACAGTCGATAAGTGTTACAAGATTCATGGATATCCTCTTGGATATAAGTTCAAGTCCAAGAATCAAGTCAACATTGTGGAAGGCTCAAGCAATGGCGGTTGTCCTTAGAATTCTGCACCGGTGAACTCATCTTCCAATCTCACGAGTGAGCAGATTCATCAGCTGATCCATCATCTCTCAAACTAGGTCACTTCCTCTGCCAATCCGGTCACAAATGGTGAAATCAACATGACTTCATTCCAAGGTTTATACGGTTTGGTCAATCTAACTCAAACTGTGAATTTAGATAATGAATCTTGGATTATGGACTCAGGTGCTTCCAAACACATGTGCCAAGAAACATCTTTTTTAAGAACTCATATCATTATACAATTCAATAGTTACTCTCCCTAATCACAGTGTCATTCCTGTTAATCTCATAGGTTAGATTGAATATTGATTTTGCCTTACACAATTTTTTATATGTTCCTACTTTCAAGTTCAATTTGATATATGTTAAGGCTTTGACCAAGGATTCTAACTTGACTGTATCTTTTACCAATGATGGCTTTCGCATTTAGGATTCCAGGGACTTGAGGATGATTGGCAAGGGTAGAAGCACTCAATACATGTACATCCTGACAAAGGAAAGGTTCACCAATGATACAACTTTTGTGAATAAAGTGTGTGCAAAGGTGTGGCATCAGTGACTAGGACACTTGTCTTCTAAGAGTTTGGATTCTCTTAGACATCAGTTAGCCTTTTCTACACAAGATATTGATAAGGATCCTTGTTGTATTTGTCCCCATGCTAAGCAACACAAATTAGCTTTTCATTCTCAGAACAATGTTTCTGTTTCTTGTTTTGATCTAATCCATTGTGATATCTGGAGTCCATACAAAGTTGCATCTCGTCTATGGCATAGATTCTTTTTGACTTTGTTGAATGATTGTTCTAGATTCTGTTGGATTTTTCTTATGAAACAGAAATCTGATGTTCATAAAATTGTACTTGATTTTTGCCTATGTTCAAAATCATTTTAATGTTACTATCAAGAAGTTTAGATCTGACAATGCATATGAGTTAGTGTTTGCAGATTTCTTTGCCAAGCAAGGTATAATTCATCTATTTTCGTTTGTAGAGACTCCACAATAAAATTCAATTGTGAAGAGAAAACACCAATATTTGCTCAATGTTTCTAGAGCACTTCTTTTCCAATCACAGGTACCAATAAAGTTTTGGAGTGATTGTCTTCTCACTGCCACATACATTATCAACTAAATTCCTTCTCCTATTTTGGGAAATAAGAGCTCTTATGAGCTTTTATACCAAAAGGTAGTTGATTACCAACATATGAGAAGCTTTGGTTGTTTATGCTTTGCATCCACTCTCAAAGCTCATAGGTCAAAATTTGATCCTAGAGCTAGGAAGTAAGTGTTCTGTTGGGGTATCCTCATGGAGTCAAAGGTTACAGACTCTTTGACTTGAATACCAAGGAAGTTTTCTTGTTAAGGGATGTGGTTTTTCATGAGTACTCGTTCCCTTTTCATGAGAATGGCAATACTGATGTTGATACTGACCTTTTTGAGCATGAACCTATTTCGATTCTTATGCCCAATGTCATTCTTGTGCCTTGTTCAAGGGAAAATAGAGTGGCTTGTCATTACAACGAGCCTCTGGTTTGTGTTGCTCATGACAATGAAGTCAGTCCCGCTCTTGATCATGTCATTGAACAAGGTGTTCCTATAACAACATCAAAAGATGCCACATCTCAAACTACTCAACAAGATCAGGCCTTGAGAAAGTCTACTAGGCCAAGCTTGCCTCCCAAGTATCTGCAAGAATATCACTGCAACCTTATCAAATTAGGTGAATTATATTCCTCTAAACATACCCTTGATAAATTCCTTAATTATGAGAATTTATCATCTTCTTTAAGAGATTTTGTATTTTCTATAAAAGTGAATCAAGTACCTTAGTTCTTCCATATAGCAGTAAAGAGTAAGGAATGGAGAGATGCAATGGCTGAAGAGTTTGAGGCCATGCACAGCAACAACACATGGAATGTTGTTCCATTACTAAAAGACAAAGTTGCTATAGGCTGTAGGTGTATTTATGATAAGAAGATGCACTGTGATGGGACTTTAGCAAGAAGAAAGGCACGGCTAGTGGCAAAGGGGTTCACTAAAAAATAGGGAGTTGATTATTTAGATACTTTTTCTCCTATGACTAAGTTAGTTTCAGTAAAAATCTTACTTAGCTTAACAGGCACACAAAATTGATTTCCATCTCAACTAGATATAAGCAATGCTTTTCTGAATGGAGATTTATATGAGGAAGTGTACATGGAATTACCAATAGGATATACTGTGCATGAGGAGTTTGCTGGTCATAATACCAAATTGGTTTGCAGAGTACAGAAGTCCATTTATGGGTTGAAGCAAGCTTCAAGACAATGGAGCCTTAAATTCACAGAGTCAGTTTTGAGTGCAGGGTTCTCACAATCCAGGTGTGATTATTTTATATATACTCGTGGCAGAGGTGATAGCTTTGTTGTCATTCTACTTTATGTAGATGACATTATTGTTGCTGGTCATAATAGTAAGATCATATCTGATGTCAAGGCTTTTCTTAGTTCCTCTTTCAGATTGAAAGATCTAGGTGATTTGAAGTATTTTCTTGGTTTAGATATTGCTAGGTCTAAGTCTGGTATTGTCTTAAACCAAATACAATATGTCTTGCAGATCTTAGAGCACTACTACAAAAATAGGATTCTACAACGCTTAAAAAACGTTGTAGAATGATTCTACAACGCTTCTTAAGCGTTGTAGAATCCTGCGTTGTAGAAGCTTCTACAATGCTTAAAAATCCGTTGTAAAATCCAACAGCTTTCTACAACGCTTAATTATCCGTTGTAGAAACTAAGCTTCTACAACGGATTCTTAAGCGTTGTAGAAGCTTCTACAACGGTCTAAATCCATTGTGTAATTTTTAAATATTTTCACACATGTCGCCGCGGCGAAGTATATTTTTTGCCGCGGTGACGTGCTTCTACAACGGATTGATTTTCCGTTGTAGAAGGACATCGCCGCGGCGAGAAATATACGTCGCCGCGGTGAGTTATTTGCCGCGGCGAGGTACGTTCCGAGCCGCAGCGAGAACATTCTACAACGGATTTTCAATCCGTTGTAGAAGCACGTCGCCGCGGCGAGAAATTCGCCGCGGCGACGTCAAATCTTAGCCGCGGCGAGATGATTCTACAACGGATATAATGCGTTGTAGGAAGGCGATAAATTTTTTTTAAAACTCGCCGCGGCGAAGAAAAAATCTCGCCGCGGCGAGACTAAGATTTCTAATTTGCTTGCTCTCGGTATCTTGTCTCGCCGCGGCGAGAAGTATAGTTCGCCGCGGCGAGAATCATTTATTTTCAATCCACAATTTGTTTTTTACACGATACTAGCACCTGAAAATAATCTTCAATACAAAAAATATCTAATATATACATTCATCTCAAATATCCTCATCTTTAAAACATTCAAAATCTAATATATACATCTTCAAAAAAACTAGCTAATCATCACAGTTAATAAATGTTTGTACATAAGTTACCCATTCTTCACTAACTCTCTCTAAATCCTCTTTTGTATAGGATTTCTTATTTTTTAATTTTCCTACACCTCCTACGACTATATCACGCATATAAGAAATGACAAAATACCAGCATTCCGTGTTTCCCGTTTGTCTCGGAGCGTCCCAAGCCTTGATGTACGTTGATTGCCCATTACTATGGGCGTTTTGATGCTCGAGCTTGAAATCAACAAGAACCCTATATAACACGGAGATTATAAGAGAAAAAACCACTAGAACGATTTATAATAAAAATTATTTAAGAAATCAAAATATTACCTTTTTATCAATCGATTTAAATCCGTTGGGATTTTATTTCTCAACGGATCAAAGAACATAGCGCTATTTCTCCAAAGGTCGAGGACAACGAGCATCCAATGCGCACCTTTGTTATACGGCATCAAAACTAGTTCACCAAATTTTCAATGTCGTACCACGTTTCCAACGTCCTTGACTCGTTTTGACAAATTAGCCTCCTCGTCGTCATTTTCGATATACGAACTTAAGCTCGGATTTATAAAACAAAAATTTCGAGTCTTCTTCGCCTTTTCTAGCCTCGATCGTAGATAGCTATGACAAACAAATATTTAGTTGATCAAAACACTAAATATTGAATATTTATATTAAAAAACGCATATAAAGAAAACTCTTACTCCATATAAACCGTTATGCTCCCCGCGCCAATTTCCAAGTATTGCAAAAAATCGGAAATGTCTTCAAATGACACCGGAATCGGGATAGCCGCGAGACTTGGACTAACATTGACCATAATCACATCCCCTTCCGGTAACATTACTTTGTTGGCATGTTGAGCGAGCAATCGATACTTGGGATTAATCACCTTGTACGGAATCTTCTTAGCATCATCGATGCTAGCTTCACTCTCAAAACCGAGCTTTGAGAGTTGTTTGACAACCGGACCGCGACTCTCTATTCCCGAGTCCATTTCCATGAGTCTCTTCGGCCACGAGACAAACCCGCCTATAGCATCTTCAACGGTTTGAGCTTCTTCGGTGGGAATTGGCAATTTTGCTTTTTTAATCAAAACCCCCAAAACGGCCACGCGTAAATTTCCTTCCTCCAAAGGTGAGAAATGAACTACGCCTCCATTCATGTACGCTCGCCCATTTGCAACATGAATTGTGCCTCCGAACTCGGTGTCATCAATGAAAAGAAGATACTCGACGCTTTCATCCGAACTCGGTGTCACCGGCGTGGTTGGATTCAAAGAGCAACTAGCACGAACACTATTTGGTTTTTCCACAACAATAGGATCGATCTTCGGACGATCATCAACAATGATAGGATCGATCTTCGGATGATCATCAACATCGTCGTGTTCTAAGCGAATCAAGAATTTTATCAATAACTTAATACCAAAACATTTATCTTTAATAAATAGATAAAAAAAATTAAACATACCTAAAGAGACCGCTTCATTGACGTGTTCTTCAACATTTGCCATCTCTTTATCATCAACAACCTTCGCGTTGAGATTCTCTTTCACTTGCTCGACACTAGGCGACTCGACATTAATGCTACCATTTCCACCGAATGCCTTCATCACCAAAGACTTTAACTCGCTCATTTCCCGACGCATCTTCATTACTTCTTCGTTGGGCGTTGGAGGAACAAAGTACTTAAAACGCGACGTGTGTTTGGATTGACCGCAAACTCGCGACGTTCCCAAAGCTTCTTGCAAAACACTCTTTCCCGATTCCGGCAACCATGTCCCTTGCGATGCTTGTTGTGATAACGTTTTCTACACATAAAATTATTTGAAAATAAAATTACAAGGTTAATTGTTATAACAAAGGTAAAGAACTTACGATTTTTTCTCCCATCAATTTGTCTTTCTCATCCTTGTAGTTATCTACGTCTTTCATTCGCGAGTCAATCCAAAGTTCCTCTTTCGTAGGCCATTCCCCCGTTTCGTCATGCTAGTAAGAAGTAATTATATAATAAATTAAAAAATAATTGCAACATTTGAAATAACTAAAAGAAAAAAATGAATCTAACCTTTTCTTGATCAAGCTTTCGATATTCATTTCGGCCCGTTCGAGATTTGTACACACTTTTTCCGATATTTGATTTCCCATGTTGCGATGTTTGTTTGAACATTTCGGTTCGTCTATACTCAACAAATGCTATCCAATCTTCTTCGGTGATACTTGTATAGTATTTCAAAATACAAGCCGGTCTCTTTAAGGCGATTGGTTCGTTGATTATGTCTTTGAGTAGATCGTTGTATATCTCATGACGAAATAACCTTGCGGCTTCTCCGACTCTCATAAGGCAATCGTGTTTTTGTTCGATAGGAATCGTAAATCCTTCTTGCATTTCGTTCCAAATCCGTTCTTTAATTTGGGCGTTGTCTTTACATCTCCAATCACGCATCGAAAGTGGAACGTGTTCTCTTGCTAACACGCCAAAGTAACTCGAGAACTCATCACCCTCTTTACCGATTGGTTGCCCTTTATCATCAAATTGTACCGGGATTTTTTTACCAAGTGTTTTAGCCTTATTAACCCGACCCATAAGAGTTTTTCTTCGTTTTCCTTGTTCATCGGAGTTAAGCGCTAGTTGTCTTCTAATTTTTCTTTTACCACTACCGCTAGAAGTAGTAGTAGTGGACGACATTGAATCTAATAAACAAAATTCAAATCATAATTTCAATTTTCAACTCAAATGTTATCACAATTTCAACTCAAATGTAACAAAAATCAAATATAAACTCAACTCTAATCACAATATAAACTCAAATCCAATCCGATTCTAAACAAAAACACAATTTCAATCCCAATTCAATCTACTATCAAATATATTTCTTAAATCAAATCAATATCAAACTTCAATTCAATAAACTCAAATCCAATACAATATCTCCTAATTTCAAATCAATATCGAATTCACACTAAATAAGTCCATGTAAAAATGTTCAAAAACATTACCCGGAGTTGGACGAGCACAAGGGCGGCGAAGAGAAGGTGGTGAGGCGAGGTGAGGGCGCGCGGCGAGGGAGGGCGGCGTGGGCGCACGGCGAGGTGAGGGAGGTGGCTCAGCGAGAGGGCGGCGTGGGCGCGGAGCACGGCGAGGAGAGGGAGGTGAGGGTCGGAGAGTGGGAGAGAACGCG
Organism: Urtica dioica subsp. dioica; assembly: GCF_054948205.1. Classification (NCBI taxonomy): domain Eukaryota; kingdom Viridiplantae; phylum Streptophyta; class Magnoliopsida; order Rosales; family Urticaceae; genus Urtica; species Urtica dioica. The sequence goes on from NC_142758.1 coordinate 39,075,748, forward strand.
CGGGGCGAGGGCGCGGTGGCTCAGCGAGGTGAGGGACGGAGAGAGAGAGAGGGGCCGAGAGAGAGAGAGTGGTGGCCGGAGAGAGGGGCGGGGCGGCAAGAGAGTGGCGGAGAGAGAGAGGGACGAGAGAGATGTGAGTAGTGGAGATGAGAAGAAATGAGAATGAGAAATGAGAGGGAAAAAAACGCTAAGTATAGATATGAATGGGCGCGGGTAGTTAAAAAAATTTGAAAATTTCAGATTTTAAGACGCTCCTACAACGCTTATTCTAAGCATTGTAGGAGCTCGCCGCGGCGAAGTGTATTTCTCGCCGCGGCGAGATGATTCTACAACGCTTAGAATAAGCGTTGTAGGAGCCTCGCCGCGGCGAAACCAAATTCTCGCTGCGGCGAGCGTTACCCAGAAACGTCTCGTCGCGGTGAAAATGTGACATCGCCGCGGCGAGGTAACCCTAGATGTCCTCGCCGCGGCAGTATACAATTTCCGCCGCGGCGAGACCTTTCTACAACGCTTAAGAAAGCGTTGTAGAAGCCTCGCCGCGGCGAAGGCTAATTCCCGCCGCGGCGAGGAATACATTCGCCGCGGCGGGAATTGTATGATGCCGCGGCGAGAGTATATGTCTGGAACATGGTGCTCTCGGTAAGTTTTTCGCCGCGGCGACGACTTGTTCCCGCCGCGGCGCACGACTCCTGCCGCGGCGGGATTTGTACCTCGCCGCGGCGTGATATGTCGCCGCGGCGAACGCATATTTTTGCCGCGGCGAGGACATTCTACAACGCTTATGATAAGCGTTGTAGAATGTCTCGCCGCGGCGAAGTAGAAAGTTCGCCGCGGCGAGTGACACGAGACTGGTGATATAAATTCTCATTTCTGGTCTTTTTCACTTTGAACTCTCTCATAACCTCACTCGAAAAAATTAGGGTAACCTCATTCTAGAGCGTCCTCGTTTACTAGTCTCATCTACACATTCAAATCTTGTAAGTTTTTGTATAATTAGGGTTTTTCTATGAATATGAGAAAGTGGTTGTGGGAGAATAGATTGAATGAGATATATCGAAAATGTGTAGATGAGTTTTGTGATTTTTCTAGAGAGAACATGTTAGATTTGAAATCTATTCGTTGTCCTTGTATTAAATGTGGAAATCATAGACATTTTTCGATTGATGTCGTTCGGACCCATTTGTTTGCATATGGAATAATGACCTCGTATCAAAGATGGTTCTACCATGGTGAGGTTTTTCGTTCTACGGCAAATGAGGATGATGTTGAAGATGATATTGATGATATGTGCGGAATGATGAATGATTTGGAGGACGATTTTGTTGAGCGACCGGAATTGTTTGAGTCCATGATGAATGATGCGGAGACACCATTATATGAAGGGTGTACAAGCTATTCGAAGTTGTCATTTTTAGTTACATTATTTCATTTGAAGGCGTCGGGGGGTTGGACTAACACTAGTTTTACTCTATTGTTGGAAACACTGAAAGAAGCATTTCCGAAAGACAATAAAGTACCTTTAAGTATGTATGAAGCAAGGAAGACTTTGGGTACATTAGGAATGAAGTACGAGAAATTCCATACGTGCCCAAATGATTGTGTTTTATATAGACACGAGTATGAAGATCTAGATGAATGTCCGACGTGCAAAGAGTCACGGTGGAAGAAGGGTAAAATTCCATGTAACGGGGTTAAAGGAGTTCCAGTTAAGGTACGTACATTTTCATCACTTGATTAGGAAATACATGTAGCTCATATTCATTATTTATTACTGATTTTCGTAAAATATATTTCAGTCGTTATGGTACATTCCTCCAATGCCGCGCTTTCGTCGAATGTTTAATAGTGTCAAACACGCGAAGAACATGGTTTGGCACTCCGAAAAGCGTATCGATGATGGTATGTTGAGACATCCTGCTGATGCTGCACAGTGGAAATCATTCGATTTAGAGTATAAGGATTTCAGTGTTGATACTCGAAATTTGCGCCTTGGTCTAGCTTCTGATGGAATGAACCCGTTCAGCATGATGAGCAGTAAATACAGTGTTTGGCCGGTTATACTTGTGAACTACAATCTCCCTCCAAAGCTATGTATGAAGAGAAAGTTCTTGATGTTAACGCTTTTGATTTCAAGACCGAATCAACCAGGAAATGATATTGATGTCTATTTGGCACCGTTGGTCGATGATTTGAAGATGTTATGGGAGAAAGGGATGGAAGTTAAAGACGCTTACCGTGGAGATTCGTTCAACTTAAGGGCAATGTTAATGTGGACTATTAACGATTTTCCGGCCTATGGAAACTTGTCAGGATACTCTGTGAAATGCTCGATTGGTTGTCCGATTTGCATGAAAGACACATCTTCCATCCGTTTGAAGCATGGTAAGAAAACTGTTTTTCTGGGTCATAGAAGATTCTTACCAAGAGATCACTCGTATAGAAGATTGAAACAAGCGTTTGATGGAAATTCAGAAGAACGACCCCCTCCTAGAATTTTGTCTGGTGAAGATGTCTATGAGATGGTTAAAAACGTCAATGAAGTGCTTGGGAAAAGAAAGCGGAGTGCTAGTACTAAAGAATCGTTCAAAGAGAATCCTTGGAAGAAGAAATCGATTTTCTACGACCTTCCTTATTGGAAGACCCACTACGTCCGGCATTGTCTGGATGTTATGCACATCGAGAAAAATGTTTGCGAATCGCTTATTGGTACACTTCTTGATGATCCAAATAAATCGAAAGACGGAATACAATCTCGATTGGATCTCAAAGAGATGAATATAAGAAGCATTTTGCATCCCGAGGAGGGGGGTGGGAAAAAAACAAAATTACCACCGGCAAAGTACACTCTAGATCGAAAGGAGAAAAAGAAATTGTGTAACTAGTTTGCTTCTATTAAAGTCCCCGAAGGTCATTCGTCAAACTATAAGAGGTTTGTGTCTTTGAAAGATTTGAGACTTACTGCAATGAAGACGCACGACTGTCATGTGCTGCTACAACAAATGTTGCCTCTTGCTTTGCGAGGAATTGTTGTTGTCAATGGTGCCCACAAGAAGAGTAGTAGTGTCTATTTATGTACATTTGATGTCATATAGTCTTAACGAAGACTCTTGCTTGTAATTGCCTATCTATTCATTAATAAAGTTGAAACGTTCATTCATTCTTTCTTTGTTTGAAGCTTTATGATAAAACCTTAGTCTTTTAGTCCATAAACAAACTTAACAACTTACGAAGAGACAAATGTAGATTTGCATGAACAAACTCTTCGTAGTTTGCTTAAAACGATATATTCGCAATCTTAGGGTCAAAGGACTATTGACCTCAGTATGATTGTTAGAAGAATCTATGATGTCTGGTTATGAGGCATTGAGAGTTGGGGACTCTATAGTTCTTCTAGGTATCTTCCGAAGGTACTGAATTGACCAGTGCACTTCTAGTGACAATATAAGAACAAACCATTTAACCTCTTATGTCTCGAAGTCACTATGTATGAATTGCATCATGCTTACCTTAATCCTGAAATGAGACACGCCATTTCACACCTTAGTATTCTCATTTGAGAAAGTCAAAGTTCGGACTCACTATGTGATTCCGAACAAGGCCTATTGGTGAAGTACTAAGTTGTGAGTTTGTCATGAGTAACTTTGTGAAGTTCTCATAGATATGGAATTCATGTACAAGATTGATGAAATGCAATGTATGTCACCTCATGCTTTGTTCCTTGGAGTGTGAATAAATGAACTGGCCAGTGTCCAAATTGAGTCCTGACTCTTTTGGATGAAACAATGTGACTTGTTAGCTCCTCGTCAATACATTGTTTCTAACTTATTCACAAGCAACAAAGGAGTTGAGGAAATAACAGCTAGAAGGGTAAAATGGTAATTTAGTAAATCCCGACTAGCTGATGACATTCATGAAGGGTAAACATAGATAATATTCAGTGGATCCGCTCATCATAATTAGGTCGAATTCTTGAGTAGAAAACAAATTCATTTGAACCGAGAGATTTTCAGTGTCAGCTCTTTAGTGGAGTCAGTTGGCATTAAGCTAAACTTGGAAAAGGTTTGTGAACTTTTGAGTCCAAGTTTTTAGCTCAAGCTTTGTTCATTTGGGTCCATGAGGTCACTGTCACGAATCACATCGATAGGAATAGTTAAACTGGAAGCTAAGTCAAAACAAGAACGAAAATAGTCAAAAGGGTATTTTTGTCTTTTGAGACATATGATGAAATGAATGTCAATAAATTTTTTGACAAGTTCATTTGATGACTTAATGTCACTTGGCCATAACTTGATTATTGGGCCTTGTGAATTAATTTCGTTTCATAAGAATTTTATTGAAAATTCTTAATGGGCTTTTCTCATGTTGTCATGAACAAATGAAGAAGCTTCTAGAAGCTCCTTCTAGATGAGAATAGGCGCCCATAATACCCAAGGAAAGAGAGTTTATTTTGTGCATAAATGTATTTAGATACTTGCCAAAAGAAAAAGAGGAAATAAATTTGCATGTAGATGCACAAGGAATTTCGGCCAAGAGAGTAATGGGCAAGGCAAGGAACAAAAAAGGAAACAAATCCAAGCCTCTAGGAGGCAGCCTTGGGCGCCCAACATGGAATGGGAAATAAGGGATTTTTGCTCATGAATATGTGATATTCTATAGAAGAGGAAAGTACCTTATTGAAGGTAAAACCTCTCCTATAAATAGGAGCCCCATTCCTCACATTTCATTCATCCTAAGTTTAAGAGATTGAGAGACTCTCTCTCTAGAACTTGGCTGAAACTCGTCTCTATCTCTCTCTCTAGTTTATTTTCGATTTTTCTTGTTTTTGCACCTAGGTCCTCACTCGACCTAGTGTTTAGCTCTGCGACTTCAAGACTTGTTCTTAAGTCGTAGTGTTTAAAAGTGCCCACTCACTGATTCCTTCTTTTCGAGTGATTTAATGATAGAAACTTTCGTGGTTGCTCGAGGTGCCGAGGAAAGAAAGAGAGACGTGCTGCGAGGGGAGACGAGCGTTGCAAGCTTTCCACAAGCTTCTTCAAAGTTCAAGCTTCAAGAAAGGTTAGTAAACTTCTAGCTCATATTGGTTTTTAATTACATGTACTTGCACTTGTCTAGGTTAGTAAAAACTGTTTTACTTGTAAAAGAAAATTTTTAAAATTCCGCCGCTTACCAAAGCGTTAATTATTTTCTCAAACCCTAGATCGATTCCAACAAATGGTATCAGAGCTATGGTCAAAGAGATGCATGTACATGTTTTTAAAATTATGAGCTTGAAAATCGTTTTCGAAAGTTTACTAATTTTGTGACAAGTTAGAATTGTTATCTTAGATTTTTTTTTAATTTATTGCTCATGTCTTTAAATTAAAAATCATGTTGATTTTCTATGAGTTTGGGATGTTTTTAAAACACATTAGAATCAGTTCTAAAAGTTTTTAATTTTTTATATTGAAAAACGTGTTTTAAAGGTTTGAGAAATTTCGGTAAATTTTGTGACTAGTTACTTTGTCTTTCTAGTTTCTTTTATTTACCGTATTCGTTTTATGCTTGTTGTTATTTCTTTTATTCTATGTTATTACCCTGCTAATAAAACACAAATAAAAGCTTTAAACAACATCTTAAAACGTTCCGTTACACTTGATTCTTTTTCGCACCTAAAAAGGACCAAAGTTTTAATTTATTTCTTTTTCTTCGTGCTGGAGTAAACCCGCATTAAAAGTGGAATAACTCTCTTCTCAGAAATCGAAATTTAATGATTCTTAAATCAAATTAAAGCTCTGTCTGTCCTCTGTCCAATGCCACTGATTTCGGCTCAAAAGGACATCGGAGCCGCCAGATATGGCGATTTTACTCCGAGGTGCGCGGCTGTCTGAAACTCCAGTTTTTTAGAAATCCGGATTTTCAAACCCCACTACCATGAGTTATAGAACTCTAATGAGAAAATTTTCTTGAGAAAAAATGTTTTTCATATGATTATAAACATGATGTGTAAGATTAAAAGTTTTGATTTTTGAAAGATGAATTGAAATTGAATTTTTACAAAACTAGTTTGAATTTTGAAAAACCGTTTTCACTTTCAAACTTGAAAAATAGTTTGTCATCCAAATCAAATAAATTTTCAAAATGTTTTCAAAACTATATCTATATCACATATGTTCAAAATCTATATGCTCTTGAAAATTTGAGTGGGAGGTCTCCTTGTAGACAAGCCGAAAAATAAAAAGATGTGTAATCTTAAACTTTCAAGTGTTCGAGTGAGTTGAAGTTCACACTTCCCTCACGCACTTTCCCGAAATAGAAAATAGGAAAAGATCGAGTATGTACCTTGTGCCTTTATGCACTAATACTGCTCTGAACATGTCGATCTAGGATTCTCTTCTAGTTGTCCGCTCTGTCGCTCTCTAACTAGGAAATTTGTTTCCGAACTTATAAGAGTCGATGAACCAACTCCAAAAACTAAGTGGGAGGGTTATATTCGTTGTCTGTAACCCACGATCCCCAACACTAATGAAAGATGCAATAACGTGGGACTAAGAGCCGCTTTTGCGACCCTCACTTAAATGTGAGTACTCCAAGGCGTTATTGCCTCGATCATTGCTCAATGAGCTACGTCCGAGAGTGATGCAATGATGACAAGGCCTCCCCTTGGGGGATTGTTTTTCAAAGCTGATCTTTTGGACTAAGTGGTTGGTTACACACTTAGGCTCAATCCCTAGTAATCCTCCCTTGAGGCTCTGCGAAAGGATATGAGTGATCAAACCAATTTATAAGGTGGCTAGTCAAAGCTGATGTATTGACATCTTGGCTAAGCATTAATGATGTGTCATTTACTTATAAAATGAGATTTTTTGCGGCCTTCTCTTGAGGGAGTAAATTATCATTTGGTTTATAACACCTTTGGATTTTATAAAAGTCTTAATAAAACTTAAATCCTAAACCAAAGACTAATCATAAAATTGTTTCAACTTATATAGGCAATATGTCTCTCAACCATCTCTCTATCTTCCTTTCCTCGAACAAACTCGAAAATGAAAACTACGTAGATTCGAAACATAACCTCGACATAATACCTACCGTTAACAAGCACAAATGGGTACTCACCACCCCGTGTCCTCCTCTGACGAATGATGATTCAACTCAAGAGGACAATGACGCCTTAGCGGCCTGGCTTCGATCCGATGAGATTGTGAGGTGCTATATCTTGGCATCTATGAACAATATGCGGAAAGAGCAACATCGTGACTTTGAGACTGCCGCTTACCTGCTCTACAATCTCCTTGAGATGTTTGGAGGGCAAAGTCGTCAAACAAGGCAATATGTCTCTCAACCATCTCTCTATCTTCCTTTCCTCGAAGAAACTCGAAAACGAAAACTACGTAGATTCGAAACATAACCTCGACATAATACCTACCGTTAACAAGCACAAATGGGTACTCACCACCCCGTGTCCTCCTCTGACGAATGATGATTCAACTCAAGAGGACAATGACGCCTTAGCGGCATGGCTTCGATCCGATGAGATTGTGAGGTGCTATATCTTGGCATCTATGAACAATATGCTGAAAGAGCAACATCGTGACTTTGAGACTGCCGCTGACCTGCTCTACAATCTCCTTGAGATGTTTGGAGGGCAAAGTCGTCAAACAAGGCAATATGTCTCTCAACCATCTCTCTATCTTCCTTTCCTCGAAGAAACTCGAAAACGAAAACTACGTAGATTCGAAACATAACCTCGACATAATACCTACCGTTAACAAGCACAAATGGGTACTCACCACCCCGTGTCCTCCTCTGACGTATGATGATTCAACTCAAGAGGACAATGATGCCTTAGCGGCCTGGCTTCGATCCGATGAGATTGTGAGGTGCTATATCTTGGCATCTATGAACAATATGCTGAAAGAGCAACATCGTGACTTTGAGACTGTCGCTGACCTGCTCTACAATCTCCTTGAGATGTTTGGAGGGCAAAGTCGTCAAACAAGGCAACAAGCAGTCCGACAGTTTATGAACTGTCATATGAGGGCTAGGACTCCTGTTAGAGACTTTATGATACTGATCATTAGTTTTCTAAATAAAATGGAAATCCTAGGATCTGAGATTGATGGGAAGAATATCATAGATATGATCTTAGAAACTCTCCCCGCATCTCTTGATACCTCCAAGATGAACTACTTCATAAACAAGCTAGAGTACACTGTTACCAAGCTTATGGAGGAACTTCACGCTGCTGTAGGTCTCACTAAGAGAAAGAGGAATCAAGGAGAGGCACATGCTACTGAGCAAAAAGCCTCCGCCTCTAGAACTAAGAAGAGACCTCACAAGGCCGATAAAAAGAACTGTCCTGCAAATCTCAAAGCAAAGGAACATAGTATTGTACTAGTTACCGAAGCATGCTTAGTAGCTGATAATGTATCAACGTGGATTCTTGACTACGCTGCTACTAACCATATTTGTTGTTCCTTAAATGGTTTCAAGAAAACCAAAAGCTTAGAGGAAGGCGAGTTCTGTTTCAAATGGGGTGATGGGAGCCTGGTGTCTGCGAAGGCTGTGGGATCCGTGACGCTGTCTTTTGAAGACCGCACTTTAAACTTGAATAATGTTTATTTTGTTCCTACCTTTGGGAAGAACTTAATATCCGTTGCTCGTCTTCGTGAGCAAGATTATTGTTTAAAGTTTATTAAGAATGGAATTCGTATTTCGTTTCCTGATAATTCTTTTGTCACTGATGCATGTATGAAGAATGCTCTTTTTTTACATCTATCCCACTCAACCTTCTCTTTTAGACACCGAAGTAGATAACGATCTAATTAGGGAGCCAAAGAGGATCAAACTTTCTGAATCCTCCGATCTAACAAAATCAACATACATATGGCACTTAAGACTTGGTCATATCAGTCTAGATAGGATTAAGAGACTTGTGAGGGATGGTCCACTCCAAGACTCTGCAATAGGTTCACTACCTACTTGTGAATCCTGCATAGAAGGAAAAATGACTAAGCGACCTTTCTCCGATAAGGGTCGAAGAGCCACTGAGTTGCTGGAACTAGTACATTCTGATGTATGTGGTCCGCTCAACCAACAGGCACGTGGAGGATACGAATACTTCGTTACCTTCACCGATGGTTACTCACGATATGGGTTTGTCTATTTGCTCAAACACAAATCCGAGACCTTTAACGTATTTAAGGTCTTTAGGGCTTTAGTGGAAAAGCAAACTGGCAAAGTGATCAAAACCCTTCGATCTGATCGAGGTGGTGAGTATATGTCTGGAGAGTTCGATGACTTTCTTAAAGAAGAAGGTATCGCTTCTCAGCTTACCGCACCTGGCACACCGCAACAAAACGGAGTGTCAGAGAGAAGAAACCGAACTCTTATGGAGATGGTTAGATCGATGATGAGTTACTCATCACTCCAGCTTTCCTTTTGGGGATATGCCCTCGAAACAGCCGCCTACATTTTGAACCAAGTTCCGTCTAAAACGGTTCCTGGTACTCCTTATGAGAGATGGACTGGCCGTAAAGTGAATCTTGGCCGCATCCGAATTTGGGGTTGCCCTGCACACGTGCTGAGGCAAAAGACTAGCAAGTTGGCTAGTAGGTCAGAATTGTGCCTGTTTGTAGGATATCCGAAGGAAACCAAAGGTTTTACTTTCTATAGTCCCGAGGACGATAAGACTTTCGTTAGCACGAATGCTCGTTTCCTTGAGGAGGACTTTATGAAGGATGCAAAACCTAGAAGCAAAATTGTGCTTGAAGAAAAGTTGGGTGAGGAAGCTTCTTCAATCTCTTGAGTACTCTCATTTAAGAGAGGGCCACGAGGGTGACTCTTAGTCCGGCGATACTTGCACTTTTCATTAGTGTTGGGGATCGTGGGTTACAAACAACAAGTATAACCCTCCCACTTAGTTTTTGGAGTTGGTTCATCGACTCTTATAAGTCCGGAAACATATTTCCTAGTTAGAGAGCGACAGAGCGGACAACTAGAAGAGAATCCTAGATCGACATGTTCAGAGCAATATTAGTGCATAAAGGCACAAGGTACATACTCGATCTTTTCCTATTTTCTATTTCGGGAAAGTGCGTGAGGGAAGTGTGAACTTCAACTCACTCGAACACTTGAAAGTTTGAGATTACACATCTTTTTATTTTTCGGCTTGTCTACAAGGAGACTTCCCACTCAAATTTTCAAGAGCATATAGATTTTGAACATATGTGATATAGATATAGTTTTGAAAACATTTTGAAAATTTATTTGATTTGGATGACAAAATATTTTTCAAGTTTGAAAGTGAAAATGGTTTTTCAAAATTCAAACTAGTTTTGTAAAAATTCAATTTCAATTAAACTTTCAAAAATCAAAACATTTAAATCTTATACATCATGTTTATAATCATATGAAAAACATTTTTGCTCAAGAAAATTTTCTCATTAGAGTTCTATAACTCATGGTAGTGGGGTTTGAAAATCCGGATTTCTAAAAAACTGGAGTTTCAGACAGCCGCGCACCTTGGAGTAAAATCGCCATATCTGGCGGCTCCGATGTCCTTTTGAGCCGAAACCGGTGGCATTGGACAGAGGACAGACAGAGCTTTAATTTGATTGAAGAATCATTAAATTTCGATTTCTGAGCAGAGAGTTATGCCACTTTTAATGCGGGTTTACTCCAGCTCGAAGAAAAAGAAATAAATTAAAGCTTGGTCCTTTTTAGGTGCGAAAAAGAATCAAGTGTAACGGAACGTTTTAAGATGTTGTTTAAAGATTTTATTTTTGTTTTATTAGCAGGGTAATAACATAGAATAAAAGAAATAACAACAAGCATAAAACGATTCAAGTAAAAATAAGAAACTAGCCAGATATCAAAACTAGTCACAAAATTTTACTCGAAATTTCTCAAATCTTTAAAACACGTTTTTCAATATAAAAAATTAAAAACTTTTAGAACTGATTCTAATGTGTTTTAAAAACATCCCAAAATCATAGAAAAACAACATGGTTTTTAATTTAAAGTCATGAGCAATAAATTAAAAAAAATCTAAGATAACAATTCTAACTTGTCACAAAATTAGTAAACTTTCGAAAACGATTTTCAAGCTCATAATTTTAAAAACATGTACATGCTAATCTTTGACCATAGCTCTGATACCATTTGTTGGAATTGATCTAGGGTTTAAGAAAAAGATTAAACGCTTCGGGAAGCGGCGGAATTTTAAAAAATTTCTTTTCAAGTAAAAACAGTTTTTACTAACCTAGACAAAGAAGCAAGTACATGTAATTAAAAACAATATGAGCTAAGAGTTTACTAACCTTTCTTGAAGCTTGAACTTTGAAGAAGCTTTTGGAAAGTTTGCAACGCTCGTCTCCCCTCGCAGCACGTCTCTCTTTCTTTCCTCGGCACCTCGAGCAACCACGAAAGTTTCTATCACTAAATCACTCGAAAAGAAGGAATCAGTGAGTGGGCACTTTTAAACGCTACGACTTAAGAACGAGTCTCGAAGTCGCAGAGCTAAACACTAGGTCGAGTGAGGACCTAGGTGCCAAGACAAGAAAAAATCGAAAATAAACTAGAGAGAGAGAGAGAGAGGATTTTCGGCCAACAATGTCTAGAGAGAGAGTCTCTCAATCTCTAACTTATGTTGAATGAAAAAACAATGAGAATGAGGGCCCTATTTATAGGAGAGGGATTACCTTCAATAAGGTAGTTTCCTCTTCTACAAAATATCACATATTCATGAGCAAAAAACTAGTTTCCTCTTTACCCATGTTGGGCGCCCAACTCATGCCATTAAAGGCTTGAATTTGTTTCCTATTTTGTTCCATTCTCTAGTTGGCCGATTCCCATGTGCATCCATATGCAAATTTGTTTCCTCTTTTTCTTTTGGCAAGTATCTAAATACATTTATGCACAAAATAAACTCTCTTCTCTTGGGTTTGAGCGTGTAAGACTTTCTAGAAGCCTTCTAGATTTTTCTTCATCTGTTCATAACAACATAAGAAAAGCCCATTAAGAATTTTCAATAAAATTCTTATGAAATGAAATTAATTCACAAGGCCCAATGATCAAGTCATGGCCGAGTGACATTAAGTCATCAAATGAACTTGTCAAAAAATTTATTGACATTCATTTCATCCTTTGTCTCAAAAGACAAAAATACCCTTTTGACTATTTTCGTTCTTGTTTTGACTTAGCTTCCAGTTTAACTATTCCTATCGATGTGATTCGTGACAGTGACCTCATGGAACCAAATGAACAAAGCTTGAGCTAAACACTTGGACTCAAAAGTTCACAAACCTTTTCCAAGTTTAGCTTAATGCCAACTGACTCCACTAAAGAGCTGACACTGAAAATCTCTCGGTTCAAATGAATTTATTTTCTACTCAAGAATTCGACCTAATTATGATGAGCGGATCCACTGAATATTATCTATGTTTACCCTTCATGAATGTCATCAGCTAGTCTGGATTTACTAAATTACCATTTTACCCTTCTAGCTGTTATTTCCTCAACTCCTTTGTCGCTTGTGAATAAGTTAGAAACAATGTATTGACGAGGAGCTAACAAGTCACATTGTTTCATCCAAAAGAGTTAGGACTCAATTTGGACACTGGCCAGTTCATTTATTCACACTCCAAGGAACAAAGCATGAGGTGACATACATTGCATTTCAGCAATCTTGTACATGAATTCCATATCTATGAGAACTTCACAAAGTTACTCATGACAGACTCACAACTTAGTACTTCACCAATAGGCCTTGTTCGGAATCACATAGTGAGTCCGAACTTTGACTTTCTCAAATGAGAATACTAAGGTGTGAAATGGCATGTCTCATTTCAGGATTAAGGTAAGCATGATGCAATTCATACATAGTGACTTCGAGACATAAGAGGTTAAATGGTTTGTTCTTATATTGTCTCTAGAAGTGCACTGGTCAATTCAGTATCTTCGGAAGATACCTAGAAGAACTATAGAGTCCCCAACTCTCAATGCCTCATAACCAGACATCATAGATTCTTCTAACAATCATACTGAGGTCAATAGTCCTTTGACCCTAAGATTGCGAATATATCGTTTTGAGCAAACTACGAAGAGTTTGTTCATGCAAATCTACATTTGTCTCTTCGTAAGTTGTTAAGTTTGTTTATGGACGTAAAGACTAAGGTTTTATCATAAAGCTTCAAACAAAGAAAGAATGAATGAACGTTTCAACTTTATTATTAAAGAATAAGCAATTACAAGCAAGAGTCTTCGTAAGACTATATGACATCAAATGTACATAAATAGACACTACTACTCTTCTTGTGGGCACCATTGACAACACTTACCCCAACTGAAACACAACCTACCTCATCAGAATCTCGTCAAGTAGTACTTCGACGTAGTGGGAGGGCTACTCAAAAGCCTGACAGGTACATGTCTTATGGAGACTCTCTTATAGCCGTCTCCGACATGGATGACCCTGTTTCCTATAGCCAAGCGATGGCTTGTTCTGAATCAAACCTTTGGCTTGACGCCATGAAAGTTGAAATGCACTCGATGTATGTCAACAATGTCTGGAAACTTGTAGACCTTCCTGAAGGGATTAAACCCGTAGGGTGTAAGTGGATATACAAGAAGAAAAGGGGTCCTGATGGGAACGTTGAGACGTTCAAAGCAGGACTTGTGGCGAAGGGTTATACCCAACAAGAAGGGATTGACTATGAAGAAACCTTCTCGCCAGTCGCAATGCTTAAATCCATCCGCATACTCCTATCCATAGCTGCAGCTCTCGACTATGAGATCTGGCAAATGGATGTCAAGACAGCCTTTCTGAATGGCAATCTTGACAAGCGCATTTACATGGCTCAACCAGACGGTTTCGTGGATAAAGGTCAAGAGACCAAGGTTTGTGAGTTGCTTAAATCCATTTATGGACTAAAGCAAGCATCTAGGTCATGGAATATTAGATTCGATGAAACTGTAAAGAGCTTCGGCTTTGAACAGTCAATAGATGAGCCTTGTGTTTACAAGTTAATACACGAAGGCAAAGTTGTGTTTCTGGTACTATATGTCGATGATATACTACTCATTGGTAATGACGTGGGTAAGATATCTGAGGTTAAGGTCTGGCTGGCAAAGCAATTCGATATGAAGGATCTAGGAGAAGCCGCGTACATTCTGGGGATCCAAATCTTTCGAGATAGGAAAAACCGGACCCTGTCGCTCTCTCAAGCATCTTATATTGATAAGGTGATGGATCGCTTCTCGATGCAAGACTGCAAGAGGGGTCAAACACCCTTTAGGCATGGAGTTTCACTCTCTAAGGACCAGTCTCCCAAGACTGCACAAGAGATTGAAGACATGAGGAAGATTCCTTACGCCTCTGCCGTAGGAAGCCTCATGTATGCTATGCTTTGCACTAGACCTGATATATGTTTCGCCGTTGGCGTAGTAAGTCGTTTCCAATCCAACCCTGGACCCGAGCACTGGATTGCTGTTAAGCATGTTCTTATGTATCTTCGAAGAACTAGGAACTTGATGCTTACATACTCAGGTACTGACCTGACTATGACGGGATATACCGACTCCGATTTTCAAGCGGATAAGGATTCCAGGAAATCCACTTCGGGATCTGTGTTCATCCTTAATGGTGGAGCTGTTGTGTGGAGAAGTATTAAGCAATCTTGCATTGCTGACTCCACAATGGAAGCAGAATATGTGGCTGCTTGTGAAGCATCCAAAGAGGCTGTATGGCTTAGAAAATTCCTTAAGTATTTGGAAGTTGTTCCGAACGTCGACGAGCCCATGACCCTTTATTGTGATAATAGTGGGGCTGTCGCTAACTCAAAGGAACCTCGAAGCGATAAGCGCTCTAAGCATATTGAGAGGAAATACCATTTGATTCGAGAGATCGCGCAGCGCGGAGACGTGGAGGTGAAGTAGATCTCTGGCAGATCTATTCACCAAGGCCCTAGCGAACAAGGTCTTCGACCAACTTCGAGAGGGATTAGGCATGTAGGACTACTCACATCTTCTTTGAGTCAAGTGGGAGTTTGTTGTCAATGGTGCCCACAAGAAGAGTAGTAGTGTCTATTTATGTACATTTGATGTCATATAGTCTTAACGAAGACTCTTGCTTGTAATTGCCTAGCTATTCATTAATAAAGTTGAAACGTTCATTCATTCTTTCTTTGTTTGAAGCTTTATGATAAAACCTTAGTCTTTTAGTCCATAAACAAACTTAACAACTTACGAAGAGACAAATGTAGATTTGCATGAACAAACTCTTCGTAGTTTGCTTAAAACGATATATTCGCAATCTTAGGGTCAAAGGACTATTGACCTCAGTATGATTGTTAGAAGAATCTATGATGTCTGGTTATGAGGCATTGAGAGTTGGGGACTCTATAGTTCTTCTAGGTATCTTCCGAAGGTACTGAATTGACCAGTGCACTTCTAGAGACAATATAAGAACAAACCATTTAACCTCTTATGTCTCGAAGTCACTATGTATGAATTGCATCATGCTTACCTTAATCCTGAAATGAGACATGCCATTTCACACCTTAGTATTCTCATTTGAGAAAGTCAAAGTTCGGACTCACTATGTGATTCCGAACAAGGCCTATTGGTGAAGTACTAAGTTGTGAGTTTGTCATGAGTAACTTTGTGAAGTTCTCATAGATATGGAATTCATGTACAAGATTGCTGAAATGCAATGTATGTCACCTCATGCTTTGTTCATTGGAGTGTGAATAAATGAACTGGCCAGTGTCCAAATTGAGTCCTGACTCTTTTGGATGAAACAATGTGACTTGTTAGCTCCTCGTGAATACATTGTTTCTAACTTATTCACAAGCGACAAAGGAGTTGAGGAAATAACAGCTAGAAGGGTAAAATGGTAATTTAGTAAATCCCGACTAGCTGATGACGTTCATGAAGGGTAAACATAGATAATATTCAGTGGATCCGCTCATCATAATTAGGTCGAATTCTTGAGTAGAAAACAAATTCATTTGAACCGAGAGATTTTCAGTGTCAGCTCTTTAGTGGAGTCAGTTGGTATTAAGCTAAACTTGGAAAAGGTTTGTGAACTTTTGAGTCCAAGTTTTTAGCTCAAGCTTTGTTCATTTGGGTCCATGAGGTCACTGTCACGAATCACATCGATAGGAATAGTTAAACTGGAAGCTAAGTCAAAACAAGAACGAAAATAGTCAAAAGGGTATTTTTGTCTTTTGAGACATATGATGAAATGAATGTCAATAAATTTTTTGACAAGTTCATTTGATGACTTAATATCACTCGGCCATAACTTGATTATTGGGCCTTGTGAATTAATTTCGTTTCATAAGAATTTTATTGAAAATTCTTAATGGGCTTTTCTCATGTTGTCATGAACAAATGAAGAAGCTTCTAGAAGCTCCTTCTAGATGAGAATAGGCGCCCATAATACCCAAGGAAAGAGAGTTTATTTTGTGCATAAATGTATTTAGATACTTGCCAAAAGAAAAAGAGGAAATAAATTTGCATGTAGATGCACAAGGAATTTCGGCCAAGAGAGTAATGGGCAAGGCAAGGAACAAAAAAGGAAACAAATCCAAGCCTCTAGGAGGCAGCCTTGGGCGCCCAACATGGAATGGGAAATAAGGGATTTTCGCTCATGAATATGTGATATTCTATAGAAGAGGAAAGTACCTTATTGAAGGTAAAACCTCTCCTATAAATAGGAGCCCCATTCCTCACATTTCATTCATCCTAAGTTTAAGAGATTGAGAGACTCTCTCTCTAGAACTTGGCTGAAACTCCTCTCTCTCTCTCTCTAGTTTATTTTCGATTTTTCTTGTTTTGGCACCTAGGTCCTCACTCGACCTAGCGTTTAGCTCTGCGACTTCAAGACTTGTTCTTAAGTCGTAGTGTTTAAAAGTGCCCACTCACTGATTCCTTCTTTTCGAGTGATTTAATGATAGAAACTTTCGTGGTTGCTCGAGGTGCCGAGGAAAGAAAGAGAGACGTGCTGCGAGGGGAGACGAGCGTTGCAAACTTTCCACAAGCTTCTTCAAAGTTCAAGCTTCAAGAAAAGTTAGTAAACTTCTAGCTCATATTGGTTTTTAATTACATGTACTTGCACTTGTCTAGTTTAGTAAAAACTGTTTTACTTGTAAAAGAAAATTTTTAAAATTCCGCCGCTTACCGAAGCGTTAATTATTTTCTCAAACCCTAGATCGATTCCAACAATTGTGCCAAAAGATGTGAGGTTTGCAATATCAAAGATATGTGTATTCTTTAACTCGATTTGCTCGAAGGTCATCGATCCAACTCGATTGGATTTAATGCAGTCAGAATTGGTGAAAACTCTGTGCTTGCTCGAAAAGATCTTTCCACCTTCGTTTTTCGACATAATGATCCACTTAACCGTCCACTTGGTACGTGAAGTGAAATTAGGAGGGCCCATGTTTTTAGGGTGGATGTATCCAATTGAACGTTATATGAAAGTGTTGAAAAGCTACGTGAAGAACTACAATAGGCCGGAATGGAGCATAGTTGAAAATTACATAGCAGAAGAGTCGGTTGAGTTTTGTTCTGAGTATTTAGCTAAAACAGACGAAATTGGGTTACCCAAGAATACCAATTTTGATTCAAAAGCTCTATCTAAAGGTATTTTTTTAACACTTTATTTGTTTATTTAAATTATATATGAACATTATTTTTAAGTATTTGTTTCATTATATATAGGTACTTATTCGATCGTCAACCGAAAAGAATGGGAGCAAGCAAGTCTCCATGTGCTACACAACGTTTCCGAGGTCAAGCCATTTGTGGATATTCATTTGAATGAGTTGAGAGTGAATAATCCAAAGAAGGGTAGAAATGAAAAATGGTTGCAAGAAGAGCACAACCGTTTTTTTCAAAACTGGCTTGGAAAACGCATATTTATAGAGGCAGGACATTCATCTACGTTGAGTAAACTATCTGGCGGGCCGTCCTCAATGGTTACAAGGTACACTGCTTGGTCAGTTAATGGTTTTACATTTTACACAAGGGAACGAGACAACAAGCATCCCGTACAAAATAGCGGTGTTACATTGTTTGCTGAAGCTTTACATGTTTCGTCGGCAAAAGATAAGAATCCAAAACATGCTTTTATGAAGTATTACGGATACATTGAAGATATTTGGGAACTTGATTATTGCGGGTTGCGAGTCGCATTATTCAAGTGCAAATGGGCAGACAATAATCACGTTAAAGTTGATAATGAAGGAGTTACAATTGTCGACTTTAGACGGATTGGCTACGAGAATGATTCATTTATTTTGGCTTCGCAAGCAAGTCAAGTGTTTTATGTTTCAGATCCAGCAAATCCTGAGTTATCGTTAGTGGTTCATATGAAAGCGAGAAACGGTAACGAAGAAGAAGACGAAGACATGTCTAGCATTCCTCCGTTCACATCAGGATTACCGCCAATTGATCAAGAGGTGGATGATTTTAATGATGACGATGTTTCACATCTACTTCGTAAGGATATAGATCTTTATTTTGTTTGATATTGAACATTTAGATAATGTATTTTCATTTTGGATTTTATGTTATTCTCCTGTGGACAACGTTATTTTTCATTCAAAATTTCTCTATACAATGTCATTTACATTTCTCCAACATCGCCGCGGCTGAGTACATCTCTCGCGGTGGCAGGATAATCTCGCCGCGGCGAAATACAAATCCTGCCGCGGCGAGGGACCTTCTACAACGCTTTAACAAGCGTTGTAGAAACCTCGCCACGGCAACGTATATTCCATGCCGCGGCGAGGTCATTACGCCGCGGCTGGAATATCACCTCGCCGCGGCGAGACAAGTTCTTAAAAAACACAGACTCTCGGTATAAAAAAATCAAAATCTCGCCGCGGCGAGATACAAATCCTGCCGCGGCGAGGACCCTTCTACAACGCTTAAACAAGCGTTGTAGAAACCTCGCCGCGGCAACGTATATTCCATGCCGCGGCGAGGTCATTACGCCGCGGCTGGAATATCACCTTGCCGCGGCGAGACAAGTTCTTAAAAAACACAGACTCTCGGTATAAAAAAATCAAACTCTCGCCGCGGCGAAATACAAATCCTGCCGCGGCGAAGACCCTTCTACAACGCTTGACAAAGCGTTGTAGAAACCTCGCCGCGGCGACGTATATTCCATGCCGCGGCGAGGTCATTACGCCGCGGCGGGAATATCAACTCGCCGCGGCGAGGATATGTTCTTAAAAACACAGACTCTCGGTATAAAAAAATCAAACCCTCGCCGCGGCGAAATACAAATCCTGCCGCGGCGAAGACCCTTCTACAACGCTTTGTCAAGCGTTGTAGAAACCTCGCCGCGGCGACGTAGAGTCCATGCCGCGGCGAGGTCATTACGCCGCGGCGGGAATATAAACTCGCCGCGGCGAGGATATGTTCTCAAATATGAAGGCTCTCGGTAAGTTTCTCGCCGCGGCTATGTTGTATTTGTGCCGCGGCGACACGTTTTCGCCGCAGCGAGAAGACTACGCCGCCGCGGCGACACGTTTTCGCCGCAGCGAGAAGACTACGCCGCCGCGGCGAGATTATGTTTTCAAAAATGCATGCTCTCAGTAAGTTTCACGCCGCGGCGAGGTGTAAGTTTCGCCGCGGCGAAGACTTTCTACAACGCTTTGGAAAGCGTTGTAGAATATCTCGCCGTGGCGAGGTAGAAAACACGCCGCGGCGAGAGTTATACGCCGCGGCGAAATTTCTAAGTCGCCGCGGCGAGATTAGAATAGAATCACCTCACCCTACACATTTTAACTTTCTTTCCCATTTTAAACTTGGTTTTCAACAGAAAAATTATCATTCAAATAAAAAACCATCACACATTCAGATTTCACAATTTTTAAATATTAATCAAGTCTCAAACACACATTAACTAAAACACGAGTCTTAAACATAAACAAACCATGCGAGTCTTAATTTAAATTTAAAATGAAGCTTAAACAAACTAAACGAGTCTTGAATTTAAAATTTAAAGTTGGTGTTGTTGGTTTAGTCGTCATTCGGTGGTGGTGGTGGTGGTGAGTGCGCCGGATATTGAGGAGGTGCCATATGCGGTGGCCACTGTGGTGGTGGGTACGGATAATCGGAGTATTGAGGATATGGAGGAAATAACACCTGGTTCTCTTGGTTGATGTCCCACCGAGAGTAGAGATCGTTCAGTTGGTTGATGTGAGAGGCGCCATACTCCGCTTGTTGGTGCATGTACTGTTGCGTGTGTTGGAACTCGCCGACGAGATAGTTGGAGCATTGAGATATGTAGTCGATGGTGGCGGGGTCGACTACCGGAGGTGCTGGTAAGAACAATCGAGGCTCGTTGACTGGTGGTCCCTCTTCCCCTTCCTCCTCCTCATCCTCCGCTTCCTCCTCTTGTGGTTCCTCCCTAATCTTGTAGCGATCGATGATGTTATTCGTAATAGGCCCCATAGGACCCTTGATCGTATCCCTTTTCGAGTGTCCTACCCCCGCATTTGTACAAAGGCCGGTAATGATCGACGGATATGGCAAACCGTGTCGTTCATTAGTATAGTCTAGACTCTTCATCCAATTGTAGATGAATCGATCGACGTTGATAGAATGACATTTTATGATGCAGAACAACACCTGGATACGGCCCTCGTCAAGAGTGGTGAAGTGCTTGATCGGATAGAGGCGAGCGCAAACAAAGTAAATCCAAGCTTTAGCAATCCTGGTGAGTTGGTCACGCTTGAGTACCCTTTTCCCTTTTTCAAGGACCCAATCCTCTCCTGGAATGCACAACAACCTCGCCATCTCCTCGTGGCTGCAAGTTCTCAACCATTCCCGATAGCCTTCATTCTCGAAAGGCACATCTGGGGTCCCAAGCAAATCGTTGATCGCTTCGATGCTCACATCGACCTTTTTACCTCGGACCGTCACAACATCTCCATTGTGATCTGGTAAGTTTGCGTAGAATTCGTACACGAAGTTCAAGTTCGTCTCGAACTCGGGAACGGCACAATACTTCACCCATTCATGACCAAGAATACTGTTGCGGATTGACACTCCTATCTCGGTGTTAGAGCTCACATTGAATCCCCGCTCAGGGATCACACTGCGCGACGAGATTTTGTCGTAACGATCCTCCGCGGCCTTGCTGGTGAAGATATTCGTGTTATAATCTGCTTCAGGGGACGATTGACGAGCTCGCTTACTTTTACTTTTACTAGGACCTTTGGAAGTGCTCGGAGCCGTGGCGCCCGCCGGATTTTTTGTTCGAACCATTTTTCACCTTCACAAAGCATAATCATAAAAAATTCAATCTCGACATCTACAATCAACATAACCATTTTAAATACTAACAATGTCACAACAATCACAAATTCTATATCAATTCCAACTTCATTTAAACATAACAATATCAAATTCATAAACAATTCCATTCTAACACAAATTCTAACTCAAATTCATTCTAACACAAATTCTAACTCTAAATCATTCTAACACAAATTCTAACACAAATTCTAACGTCTCAAATTCATTCTAACACAAATTCTAACTCAAATTCATTCTAACACAAATTCTAACTCAAATTCATTCATAATAAAATAACAAACCCTAATTTTGTTAAATCAATAACCACCTTAAATCAATAACCCTAATTTTGTTAAATCAATAACCACAACATGCAACTCGGGGAAATAACATGAAATCCATATTCAAAAACACGAAATCCATATCAACAACACGAAATTAAATCAATAACCACCTTAAAAACTTAGAAAATCATACCTTTAAAAAGAGAGTGAGAGGCGGTGAGAGAGAGAGAGGCGCGAGAGAGTTGGGCGGCGAGGACGTGGCGAGCGAGAATGGCGGCGAGGATGTGGCGAGCGAGAATGGCGGCGAGGACAAGGCGACGGCGAGAAATCGGGGCGGCGAGGACGTGGCGAGGGAATTTGGAAGAGAAAATGAAGACAGAGTCGGCCGAAATAGTTTGTCTCGCGTTTGTATTTTGAGGAAAATGAGAAAAAAAACTGAAAACTGGTTTATATAGTAAAAACCTAAAAACCTCGCCGCGGCGAGAATATGTCTTCGCCGCGGCGAGAAGATCCTACAACTGATATTCTAACCGTTGTAGGATCATCTCGCCGCGGCGGGAGTCCTACATCGCCACGGCGAGGCAGTTTCATAGAAAACTGCTAGGCCACGGTATCCTTCTCGCCGCGGCGGAGTGTATTTCCAGCCGCGGCGACATAATCTCACCGCGGCGACTCTATTCTACAACCCTTTAAAAAAAGCGTTGTAGAATGCTTCGCCGCAGCGAGGTTTAAATCGTGCCGCGGCGAGGTCCATCCTTCTACAACGCTTTGAAATTGCGTTGTAGAAAGGTTTCGCCGCGGCGAAAATCACATGGTGCCGCGGCGAAGGTTCTACAACGGGTTGTTTTAACGTTGTGGGAAATCTGAAATTTAAGTTCTTCTACAACGCTTTTGTAAAGCGTTGTAGAATCACCCAGATTCTACAACGCTTATCCATAAGCGTTGTAGAAACACCGAGATTCTACAACGCTTAGCCATAAGCGTTGTAGAAACACTATGTTTCTACAACGCTTATGTTAAGCGTTGTAGAATCCCTAGTTTCTACAACGCTTATGTTAAGCGTTGTAGAAAGTGGGTTGTATAATCCAACATTTGTAGTAGTGGAGGATTCAGGCTTTCTTGAGTCCAAACCCATCAAGACTCCTATGAATCCCAAAGTTCATCTCAATGTTGAAGATGGTGATCCTTTAGATGATCCTACTACATATAGGAGACTGATTTGCATATTTTTGTATTTGACTATTACTAGGCCAGACATTACTTATGATATGCATTCTCTTAGTCAATTTGTGCAGAGTCCTAGAATTCCACATCTACAAGCTGCACATCACTTACTGCGTTATGTGAGGTCAAATCCAGACTTTAAATTGTTCTATCATTCTAACTCCTCTATTCATATTACAACTTTTTCTAATGTAGACTGGGCTACATGCTCAGATACTACACGATCCATAACCGGATATTGTATTTTTGTAGGTGTTGCTTTGGTGGCTTGGAAGTCCAAGAAGCAAACTACAGTGTCTCGGAGCTCTGCAGAAGTTGAATACCGGTCACTAGCAGTGGCCATGAGTGAGATGCTTTGGATTCAGCAACTGATGAAGGATTTCCAAGTGCAGTAAAAAAACCGCTGTGATATATTGTGACAATCAGGCTGCATTATATATAGCCTCGAATCCTATATATCACGAGAGGACGAAGCACATTGAAATTGATCTACATTTCGTTAGAGATCATCTTCAACATGGCTTTGTCAAATTGCTCCCAATTTGGACTCAGCACCAAATTGCAGATGCTTTCACCAAGCTATTGGCTTCATCGGCTCTGCAACATCTCACTTCCAAGATGAACCTGAAGAATATCTTCGGTTCAACTTGAGGAGGAGTATTGGAGCTTCGTAGTTAGAATATTGGTTGAGTTTCAGGATTACTTATTGCTTAAGTAATATATTATATCTGTTTTTATTTTAAACGTTTAGTTTTGTTATTTCAGCCTTTATTGGCTATTGTCGTTTCTTTTATTAGTGTAAAACGAGTCGTCATTTACAACTCAATACTTTGTATATATATGATATTCTATCCTCTAGGCAATACAATTTCAATATTCTGTTTTCATTTAATTCTATTCATTATTTCGATTTCCCCAATATTCTCTCTTCTTCGAGTTCTCAAAATCAATAACTTGTTACCAATTAATTAACAAGAAAAAAAAACAGAAGCAGCCAATAAATCATGAAATCAAGACACTTTTGAAATCATGTCCTACATAAACATAACGACACTATTATAGTACTGAACCGCTAATTAAACTGAATACGGAATGCGAACATCAATATACGTGCAATAATCCGAAGGAGTAGAGATTCCAGGGCTGGGTAGAAACTATTCGTTCGCCCAGAGTCTGATGTAATGTGGCCTTATTTCATTTTTCCTAACCCCCTCAAACCTTCAGAATGCGGGCTATATTATCCAAGGAAAAATTAATTGCATCTACAGTTTAGAGCATAAGGCATCAATGTACCCCAGCAAAAGGCGGTTACAACTTTAGAAGCAACCTAGCTAGGACTATGAAAAGCGGACGACCCAGATACATCAGTTTGTTTCATTGTCCCCTATTACTATAATATTATTACTCTCATACTTGGCTGTTGTAAAGAAGCGATATCTGAATTCAGGATAATAGTTCCTGCAAACACTCGTGTAGAGATCATTCTTATACCCATCATTTCATACAATATGTTTTACCTCAATAAATCATAATGATAATACCACCTTTTGACTCAAACACATTTACAGATAAACACTACAGAGAAAATGGCATCAAGCATGATACATGTCTTAAGTTATATCTACCTACCAATGTATGGATATTGGACACTTCCCAAACACTCCCCATTTCAATACTACAATCAGATAACTCTTGATGAAGAACAAACTAGCCAATGAAAAACAAGTCAAAGGCCTATCGGTTTACATAACTCCCTTGAGTGATTTGGTGGCAAGATAAGAGGGAGGGAAGTCGATAAATTTAACATCTACCCGCATTTCATTACTATTTATAAGTAAAACCATATGATCATTCATATCGATATTCTGCTTTTTTGGGTCTTGAAGAATGGAGCTGAACCGAGAGACGGTCACAAAGCAAAGCTGAGGTTCACACTTAACATAGCTCTTAGCTTCCCCAAGAAAGCAAAGCGAAGACTTGTCAACTAATATTCTTAACTTAATACAAACAAACAACAGGCCCAAGGTTTCTTCCAAATTATCACTAGAAATATACAAGCAAAAGCAAAGATTTTTTTTTTTTTTTTTTTTTTTTTTTTAAGGGCTGACCAGAAAAACACCAGATAAAAGGTTTTGTTGCTTAGGCATCATCGGCATCCTCGGTTGGCTTGGCGCTGCCGCCGAAGGGGTCGTGGGCAGGCCCGTCGTCCTGGCTTGGTCACTGTTTCGGAGTCCGGTGAGACCTTGCTCTCTGTGTCCGAGTCTCCATCTTGAACACAACTCTTTTGTGGGAAACACGAACACTTTTATTAAAACCACTCAAAAAGAATTTACAAGACTAAGGTTCCGTTTGGAACCCGAAAAATAAGAGAGAAAGTTAAAATAATAAAAAAAATGAAAATGTAAGAGAAAATAATAAAAAAAGTCAAAATTCTAATTGTTTTTGAAAGTCATAAAAAATATGAGAGAAAATTGACGGAAAAGTAACGATGAGACTAGGGACGGAGCTAACTCAAGTCCAGGGTGGGATCTAGCTCCCTCCTCCTCAAATTTTTTTATTTACATTTTTTGCCCATTTAAAAAAAATTACATTTTTTACCCTAAATATTTACACTTTTGGTCCATTTTTAAAAAAAAAAATTCATTTTTACCATGATTTTTTTTTAATTATAGCCCCCTAAATTTTTTTATTTATATTTTTGCCCATTTTTAAAAAGTTTTACATTTTTACCCTAAAAATTTACATTTTTGACCCATTTTTTTAAAAAAATTTCATTTTTACCATGATTTTTTTTAATTAGCCCCCTAAATTTTTTTATTTACTTTTTTTGCCCATTTTTATAAAGCTTTACATTTTTACCCTAAAAAATTTACACTTTTGAGCCATTTTTTTAAAAAAATTTCATTTTTACCATGATTTTTTTAATTAGCCCCCCTTAAATTTTTTTTATTTACATTTTTACCCATTTTTAAAAAGTTTTACATTTTTACCCTAGACAAATGTGATCCGCTCATAGACAAATGTGGAGAGATTCTCATTTTCCATTTGATTTTCGAAGGAAAATGAAATCCTCATTTTAGTTATACACTTTCCCTCGCATTTTCCATCATATTTTTTTTCTATCATATTTTCCTCAATCCAAACAACCTAAGTAAAATAGGAGGGATTTCCATTTTCTTTTCCCTCCTATTTTCCGGGTTCAAAACGGAGCCTAAGTGTTTAGACACTCACACTAGAAGACACTTTTTGTGAACACTCTTAAGGAGACTACTACTCTTTTTGAAATTTTTTGGATACTAAACTTGGTGGGAGTAGAGGAGTATTCATAGTAGAGGCCAAACAATGTAGACCACACATTTTTCATCTTCTAGAGAATTCTTAAAATGTCTAGAGATCTAAAACATTCTAGGACATTCTTTACATGTCCAGAAATTTTACACTATTCTAATACTTCTACACTTATTTAACAAACTTCTAGATAATGGGCTTATTCTCCAAGTGGGCTTTAAAAATTCTATTGGGCGTGTTGATCCTTTATGATTTCTAGCAAAGGGAATTTACGTCAATGTCACAAATTCGTCGGGTTTTTCCATTTGTGTCACAAAGCTGTCAAAATTGCATTTGTGTCACATATTTACATTCGTGTCACATGTGCAAATTTCAAATTACTTCCTCTCATCATTTAATATTTTTATTAGTTACTCCATGTCTTCTGAATTTTTACAATACCTCATTAAAAATCACTTTCATTTTCCTCTAAAACTTTATAAAATTTTTACGTGTGACTTATTTGCAATTGGATTGCCAATTTGTGACATAAGATGCAAATAATGAGGCGTTTTATCAAACATATACCGTGCAATGCAACAACTGAAGCTTTTTCAAGAAAATAATTAGAACACAAATCTGAAATTTTTTATGCGTGAAACTAGTATAGAAAACTGTGGTCGATCATTAATTCAGATGAAAAAATCAATTAAAAAAACCCAAAATTACTGTAAAGAATCGGATACAAGATTAATAAAAAAAGAATTGAGGCTTCATTACCTCAAGAAGAAAACGAACACCGAAATAATCTAATCCCTCTTCCGTTGCACTGATTCCGCCGAGCATCCCTCGAGTCTTTGTTTCCCTTCTTCATTCAACAACCACATGAAAAAGAAAGAGAAATCGAAAAACCTAACCTTTTTGGATGATCCAGGAAGATTTGGAGTTCGAAGAATGACGACCGTCGAGTACGAGCGACGAATACATAAGAGCGACCGACAACGGCGAAGGTTGTAGAAGGACACGAGACCGATGGAGGCGGCGGACGCAAGGTTCGGTAGGGGTCGGGCCGGCAGTGAGTGAGAGAGAGAGGGAGTGAGAGACATAGAGCGGGAAAAGAGAAAAATAATATATATATATATATATATATATATATATATATATATATATATATATATATATATATATATATATAGACTTTATCCTCTGATAGAATTAGATAGAGTCTCTCCTTCAAAAAAAAAAAAGAAATTAGATAGGGTTTATTCTTTGTCTTAAACAATTGCTTTTCTCGCAGCGGCGGAGGTAACAAGTTGATTAAATTTTGGAAGACAGTTGAAAAATGGTCGTCCAATGTTAAATATTTTATATTTATATGACAACTCATAAAAACTATTGTTGTCGCCCGTTTTCGGACAACTATTTAGGAGCCCCAAACGGTTCGACCCAAGGCCGGACCAAGTGGTCGCGTTCGGGATCAAGTGTGTCGGACTTGGTATCCCAAGTCTTTCCTTAGCTGTTGATGATGCCTATCTCGTCCCAACACCTGAAAAGTGAGAAAGAAAGCGTGAACTATAAGGGGGAAACAGAGGGGGTGCCCCTGTTTACCTCTCCGACGCTCAACATTAGTAGGATTGAGGTGGGTAAAAGATGTTACGTATTTAGAGAGCCGAGACTTGAGAGAAACGAGTGAGTTATAAGTTCAGGAGCGTTTCAGTACTCAAATTCGGATTACCTTTTCACTAGTACAAAAAACAGCATTGGGTGTGACTTTTTTCGCACCTGAAAGTCAATTTTCGCACCCAATGATACCTTTAGGTGCGACTTTTTCGCACCCGAAAGTTCGCACTTAAAGGTCATGGGTGCGAACAGTCGCACCCGCTGGTCATGACTTTTAGGTGCGGTTTTTCGCACCCATATTCGCACGCATAAGTCAAAAAAGATGTGCGAAAAGTCCGCGGGAAGGCCATTGGGTGCGACTATTCGCACCCAAAGGTCTACCCGCCAAATTTTTGGGTGCGACCAGTCGCACCCGTTGGCCTACCCGCCAAAATTTTTGGGTGCGACTAGTCGCACCCGTTGGCCTACCCGCCAAATTTTTGGGTGCGACTAGTCGCACCCGTTGGTTTTTTATAAATTTTTTTATTTATTTATTATGCTTATGAATTCTATAATTGTAATTAAATAATATGTACTAATAGTTTATTAATTAGAAAATTCATTAATTAATATTCATAATAATAATAAAAACTAACCATTTGTTGTTCGATTACAATAATTATTATAGTGTACGACAAATAATTAAAAAAAATGTTTATTCTTTTCCCTTTCCTTTTCCTCGGTTTGTAAACAACTCATTGAACATTTTACTCCCTCTTCCAGCTAATCTTCCTCCAGAACTGCTGCTACCTCCTCGTCCACTGCCGCTCGTACGCTCACTGCCGCTCGTACGCTCTCGCTGGTAATCTGCTGAAGCTGGCGACGTCGTCTGAGCATCTGCCATTGAAACTGATGGCGGCGTTGTCTGATGCATAGGGTGCATCTGAGGCGACGGGTGCATTTGAGGCGACGGCGTCGTCTGAGGCATCTGTGGCATCGTGCCGGGCGACATCTGAGGCATCTGTGGCGACATCTAAGGCATCTGTGGCATCGTGCCGGACGACATCTGAGGCAAGGGCGAAAACTGCTGCGTGAACGCGAACAGTTGTCGCTGCACCTCCTCTATCTGCTGTTGGTTGGCTCGCCTCATCTCATCCATAGCGCGTTGTTGTGCCGCCACCTGAGCTTGGAGCTCGCCAACCACTGGATCAGGAACGCGGCGCCGCGACGAGCCTGAGCCTGACGACGAGCTTTCGTCTGGAGCCTGAGCAATAGCCTAAGATGATCTCGGGACCGCTGGACCTATTCCAACGTATCAATCTTGACGGTTCCCGAGAATTTCTAGCATTGCGTGCTTCTCTGCGTCGTCCTGGTTAAAGACTACGCCTTGC
This sequence comes from Urtica dioica subsp. dioica, assembly GCF_054948205.1. NCBI lineage: Eukaryota > Viridiplantae > Streptophyta > Magnoliopsida > Rosales > Urticaceae > Urtica > Urtica dioica. Next base: position 39,104,810 of record NC_142758.1, read on the forward strand.
TCTTTTGCTTGTCGCTGAAGATCCGCCAGTAGAGTAACTATCCGCGCCTTTACACATAAAAAAAATTATTAAAAATTAATTATTATGTAAGTAACGTAATCTTAATTATCACATATGACTTACATGTGCTCGTCTCGCCCAATCTGTCGTCCATTCACCTTTTCTATTATGGTGTTTTTGCTCCCACGTCGTTAACGCGGAGCCCAAAGTCCCATCATCCTTACTCTGCAATTGTTATGAAAATATAAGTATTGAATTTATTTCAAATTAAGTATTTCAAAATTAGAATAACTTACGCTCAAATGACGATGAGCCAAGAAAGAAAGAGATCCTTGAATTCTCGTTGCGATTAGACTTTTTCTGCAAATAATTAATTTTGTCATTATTCAATCTAATAAATATATTGTGATTTATTACAATCATACATTACGTACCTTCCAATTGTCAGTTGCGAACTCGTCTACTACCGCCTCCCAATCCTCTTTCTTATATCCCGGTGGTGTTTCCCCCTTAGCGTTTTCTGTGCTCCCACAAAACTCCAACCCGAACTTCTCTGATAGCTTGGACTTCTGGTTGCGTCGCCTGATCTTGGCATTCCGAATGATAGTCTGATCAATCGTATTCTGAAAGCAATCCGCAGGCAGATCCTCGCCGGTGTCAGGATCCGTGTACACAAATCTGAACTCGGAATGAAGTGCGCTCAAAATAGCAACCAACATCTGGGTCGCCACTTCACTCCAATCACGAGACGTAGGCGGGATATGTGCTTTCACCAAAGCACCGAGGCGGTTGTTAAATAGTCCAACCTTTTTTATTTTCTTTCCTTATCTCTTGATAGAATGTTTGGTTTATTGGGTCCCACTTGACGACCTTCGCACCCGGTACACCCTGTGTTGCTCGCGCCGACGTCGAGCCGGTTGTTGGTCCCCTTGATTTCTTAGGACCTTGGGAATTAGGTTCCTGTGGCGGACCTTGAGAATCCGGTCTCTGTGGCGAATCTCCACCATAACCTGAAGCAGTCGACATCCTATAAAATGAAAACAACATTTGTAAATTGACATCGTATAAAATAAAACATTTGTGAACATACATCACAACACAAAAGGAAACAACATCATACAAAAACGTGGGTGACACCACGGATATATTTTATTATAAAACCTCACATATGGCGGAGGAAAACCGTGGTTACATAGATAGTTCTCATTCATCGTCATCACTACCTATATCAACATCAACATCAACATCTTCTCCCTCAAAAACGATGCATTCCTCATGATCGTCATCGTCTTCCTCACCATCGTCAACGATATTTACTAGCTCAGCATCTTCGATTTCATGTCGATGATTCAGATGATCGATGTTTGACAATTTTATTGTCAACAGAATCGAGGCTGAGGTGGTGGGGTCGACTTTAGGAACGTCCCAAATCCGTCGATGATTGCATTCTTGAACGATTTCCCAGTTACCACCTAAAACAAGATCTTTGATGTAAAAGACTTGTTGCGCCTGAATTGCGAGTATGTACGGCTCCTCTGTAAACCACTGTTTCGCGGTAAAAGCACTCGTTTCTCCAGTAGTCTTATCGTTGTGAACTAGTCGCCGAGAATCGTGCTTGTCACCGTACCATATACATTTGAATAATACAACACGACAGTCGTACCTATAATTCAGCACTATGACGTCTTCCATACGACCGTAGTAAGTGAAATCATCCACAGGCACACATACACTGCTATTTTGAGTGACACGTTGATTATCGCGACGATGAGTAATGAACTTCAAGCCATTAACAAATCAACATGGATATTGATAAGTGACTTGAAGGGAACCGATAGAAAGCGAGTAGATCTCGTTAGACACGTCAGAGCCACTAGCTTTCATTTCAAAAATCTGGTTATTACGAAACAAAGTATTGGTTAGCACTTGTGTGTTTATAAAAAAAACGGGTTATTGTGTTATTACCTTGTTCGCAAACCAATCTTTAAATCCCTTTCTATGCTCCGCTTCAATATCGCGAACTCCAGATTCGTTAGGGAAATCCAAATGCTCGCTGTTGCATGTTTAAAACATTGCTTAAACAAAATACAACAATGAAATAAGTTAGAGAAGCAAGTGGATCGATTACTTACACCAAATACGGTTCCACTTCAGGACAGTTGGTATAGATGTACCACTCCACTTTTTCTCTTTGCTCATCGTCTACTACTATCGCGTTCATCATCCCATAAGGCACACACATCTCGGATCGAAAAACGGAGAGCTCTCGCACTTGAACTTCTTCAACTACTTTCTTATCTTCAATATACCTTGCAATGAATGTTAGAGCTTCTTCTACAACATAAGCTTCTGCAATGGAGCCTTCTGGTCTAGCTCTATTTTTGACAAAATGTTTTAACGTCCCAAGGTATCTCTCAAAAGGGTACATCCACTGCATATGCACCGGGCCGCCGTGCAACGCTTCCTCTGGTAGATGCATCGCCACGTGAACCATGATCGTGAAAAAAGCAGGTGGAAATATCATCTCAAGCTTACATAAGATCTCGACGATAGACACTTGCGCTCTTTCAAGATCTTCGGCTCTTAATGTTCTCGAACTTATCAACTTGAAAAAGTTGCAAAACTCAGTGATCGTATCATGTATTGGTTGTGGCACAAAAGGACGAATACCAACAGCCAACAATCTTTGCAAGATCACGTGGCAATCATGCGACTTCAAACCTGTGAGCTTCCCATCAGTTGTCACATTTTTTTTAAATTCCCAGCGAGACCATCGGGAAATTTGATAGATTTTAAGAACTCTGTAAATCGCTGTCTCTGCTCAAGGTTCAAAACGTACGACGCTCGCGGTTTGTAATACCCACCCCCATTCGGTTCCAAGTGCAAAGCGGTCTTGATGCCCAAGTCCATCAAGTCAAGCCTCGCCTTCTCGGTGTCATAGTTCTGCTTTTCCAAGCTGAGCATCGTCCCGAGAAGATTCTCACACACGTTCTTCTCTACGTGCATCACATCCATGTTGTGTTTCAACTGCGACTCAGACCAGTACGGTAACTCGTAAAAGATGCTTTTCTTGGTCCAATTCAGTTCGCACTCAGCTCGCTTTCGTTTTTTGCCTACAGAGGCAGCGTGTTTGCAAGTAGTCCTGCAAGAAACACCAGCCAACTGAGCGAGTATGTCTTGCGAAGTCAACTTCTCGGGTTTATTTCGTTTCTCGTGCTTATCTCTGTAGTGATCGTTGCTTTTCCTCAATCGGTGACGCCTTTTTAAGAACCGACGATGGTCATAGTAGACGATCCTGTTTCTGACTTTTAGGGACGGCGTGTCAAAGTTGCACGTAGGGCAAGCGAGATACCCCTGGCCGCTCCATCCCGATAAATACGATCTAGCCGAAAAATCGTTTATCGTCCAAAGTAACGCGGCACGCAACCGAAACACTTCATCTCTGGCTCCATCACGAACGCGGACTCCATTCTCCCACAGTTCTTTCAGCTCTTCAACCACAGGCTGCAAAAAAACGTCCATATCTTTTCCTGATGAATGGGGCCTCGGGATCAGAAGCGTGAGCATCAGGTACTCTTTCTTCATGCACAACCAATGCGGCAAGTTGTACGCCGTAAATACTACAGGCCACATGCTATATGATAGGTTCATATCCCCAAACGGGTTGAATCCATCCGCAGCTAGCCCAAGCCGCACGTTCCGAGGCTCTGCAGCAAAACCTGGGTATCTCTCGTCCAAATTCTTCCACGCTGTACCATCAGCAGGATGTCGTAGAACGCCAGCTTCCCTGACGCGATCTCTTTCGTGCCACTGCATATGAAGCGCCGTGTGTCGAGATGCGTACAGTCGCTTCAATCGATCTTTCAAGGGAAAATATCGCAATATCTTCTGCGATATCTTCTTACCAGTTGGCTTCCATCTACTCTCGTTACATATCGGGCACACGTCGACGTTCACGAAATGTTTTCGGAATAGGACACAGTCATTAATGCACGCGTCGATCATCTCGTATCCCATGCCAAATCGCTGGATGAGACTTCCTCAAAAGCTGCAGCAGTTCTGTGAACGACTTGTTCGTCCAATGGTTCGTGACTTTAAGGTGCATCAACTGAACCAAGAAAGACAACGATGAAAACTCCTTGCATCCAGGGTACAATTCCGCTTCCAACTCAGCGAACAAGTCTTCCACTTGCTCCTCCGCACGCACATCGCTCGGAGCCGGCTCTGTAACACCATCGAAATCCTCGTGATCTCTTATATCCTCCACAGTAGCATGTATTCCTCCTACTCCTCTCTGGGCTGTTTCTCCGATGGGGACTTCTTCAAGATGACCGACGAAACGCACGACCTTGCCATGATGATACCATTCTGTGTAGCCCGGGGTAAACCCTTTGTTTAGCAGATGATGCCTTACGACTCCAATGTCGTGCCATCTCACGTTGTTGCAAGGCTTGCATGGACATCGATATTCGTAATTATCGTTCGGAAATCTTCTTGCAGCGCGGATGAATTCATTAACTCCGATTTTATACTGCAAGGACAACCGATTGTTCTCGGTGATCCAATCTCTACTTGGATTGGACATTGATTTCGCTAAACGAAAGAGAAAAAGAACAATTATTAAGAGTTGTTGCTAAATGACGAAGACGAGTGAAGTCGATTACTTATGTTGGCGCTGATGCCGAATAGTGCGGCTTAAGAGTTATTGCTAAGGGACGAAGAACTATAAAGGTGAAATTATGAATTTTATGTTATTTAAAGTCGAATTGAAAAAATTAGGGTTTTGAGAATAATTGGTTGGAAACTCTACCGAAATTTCGGCAGAATTTCCCCTATAATTCTAACAACCCAAAAACCCATATGTGAACTAAAATATGTAAACTAAAACTAAATTATACAATAATATGTAAACTAAAACTAAATTATACAATAACTCAACTAAATTCAATTTCATGATTAACAATTGAACAAATAACTTAAATTATATGATATTAACTTAAAAAATTACTAACTAAATTAATTTCAATTACATAAAACATTTTACCAATTTTACTAATTATATCAAATTAATTTCAATTACATGATTAACAATGTTAATAATTATATCAAATTAATTTCAATTACATTAACAATTTTACCAATTTTACTAATTATATCAAATTAATTTCAATTACATAATTAAAATTTTTTATAATTCTATCAAATTAATTTCAATTACATAATTAACAATTTTATCAAACTAACTACATTATTAATACATATATACATATAAAAAACTATTTAATTACCTAACTAATTAACAATTAGACTAATTATACTAATTACAATTAATCTAAAGTAATTAAAAACACAATTAAAAGGACTATGAGAGGCTAACCTGTAGGCGGGACTTGAGCACGGCGAGGCTGCGAGAGGCACGGCGGTGCTGCGACGGGGAGTTGAAGCGCACGGGTCTCGAGCAGCTTGGCGGGACAGCGGCTGTATGAAGCGCTCACTCAGGTGCTGGGACAGCAGCTTGACGGGGAATTAAAAAAAAATAAAAAATACACACACTCAGACTTAAACACACATACACACACTGTATGAAGCGTGCGGGTCTAGACGAAGCAAATAAGAACGAAAATATGAGACTAACCGGCTCTCAATTCGAGGGAAGCGGAGTCACGTAGACACACAGGGACAGCGGCTCGTGGTCGGGGTCGATATCGGACAACAGCTTGATCAGGACAGCGACACTGAAAAAAAAACAATAAATTATACACCAAATACAGTCACATAACAAACTTACAAAATTTGGGTTTAAAGCACAGGTCGCTCGGGACAGTGGCTCGGGACTGGTTTGGGACTGAAAAACGACAAAAAATTACAAACTAATACACGCACATGGTCAGGCATACACATAAACACACATACACGGGAACACACATAAACACACATACACGGTGCCGCCTGAGAGACTGAGACTTCTTGGCTGCAGCTAGAGAGACTCAAGGACACACACACCAAGACTCACGGACTTCTTGGTGCAGAGGCTTCGAGGGGTCGCGCGAGGAAGAGCGAGGCCGGTTCAGATCGAGTCTGGCGCGAGGAAGGAGCCTGGCTAGTCGTCGGAGGACTGGTCCAAGGCTGAGAGAGAGAGGGTAGTGGTGGCGGTCGGAGGCTGAGAGAGAGAGCGTAGTGGTGGCGGTCGGAGGCTGAGAGAGAGTGGTAGTGGTGGCGGCGACGGGGGTGGGAGAAACTGCAGGAGAGAAGTCGGAGAGAGAGTTCTTTTTTTTGGGTGTTTGGCTTGGATAGAATGAAAACCCGAGCTACTGCTTAATTTATACAGACTTTTGAATTTGGGTGCGACTTTGTCGCACCCAATGACACCTTTGGGTGCGACAAAGTCGCACCCAATGACCTGTGTCAATGATTTCAGGTGCGAGAAAGTCGCACCTGATGACATTTGTAAAAAAAAGGGGGAAGTTTGGCCGCGGAAAAATTTAGGTCATTTAGGTGCTACTTAGTCGCACCTATTACTTTGGAGAAAGTATTGGGTGCGACTTAGTCGCACCCAAAAGTATTAACACACTTTTGGGTGCGACAAGTCGCACCCAAATTCAAAAAAATTCGCGAAAATTTTCCAGCGCTTAATTGATTTTTGGGTCCGACTATTCGCACCTGAAAGTCTTTTTGGTGCGACTTTAGGTGCGAAAAATCGCACCCAAAAGTCATCCGCACCGGAAAACTGTATTTGTAGTAGTGTTTGGAGAGGACGGGTCTCTGTATTTATAGGCGACCAAGGGACGTTTTGAAGGCCCCTTGGCCGAGTGATGGCCCAGGGCCGGCTGAGTGACGCCCCAGGGCCGGCCATTGGCCGAATGACGGCCCTGGGTCGGCCAATGGCCGAGTGACGGCCCTGGGCCGGCCAATGGCCGAGTGACGCCGCAGGGCCGGCCATTGGCCGAGTGACGGCCCTGGGCCGGCCAATGGCCGAGTGACGGCCCTGGGCCGGCCAATGGCCGAGTGACGCCCCAGGGCCGGCCATTGGCCGAGTGACGGCCCTTAGCCGGCCAATGGCCGAGTGATGGCCCTTAGCCGGCCAATGGCTGAGTGACGCCCCTGGGCCAGCCAATGGCCGAGTGACGCCCAGGGCCGGCCATTGGCCGAGTGACGGCCCTGGGCCGGACAATGGCCGACTGACGCCCCAGCGTCGGCTGTTGGCCGAGTGACGGCCCTGGGCCTGCCATTGGTCGAGTGACGGCCCAGGGCCGGCCGTGCGCCGAGGGGAGGTCCAAGGTTGGCCACTATCGCGATCGTTATCATCTCACCGAGTCGGGACGAGCCGGTAACATTAGCCCCCCGAGTTTCCGGTCGAGCGTGGGTCGAGTGGAAACTCAATAGTTGCATCAACGCGTGGACTTGGGACGAACACTCTCGAGTTTGTGAGTGCACCACAGAGAGGCTTTAGCGCATCACGAGGGACAGCTTTGGTGCGTCGCGAGGGACAAATTTCGTGTGTCGTGAGGGACGGCTTTTGTGCGTCGCGAGAGACGGCTTTTGTGCATCGCGAGGGATGACTTTTGTGCATCGCATGGGACGGCCTTGGTTGTCTTTCGTTTTACGTGTCTTACGTTCTCGACATACTATCGTAATCGATTCGCACGGTTTTGTTGAGGCACGTCTTATTTTCTCGATTTGGCGACGAAGGCTTAATCAATTTGCACATCATGTCGGTGCGCGGCTTATTTTCTCGACTTACCAATGAAGACGTAATTGATTTGCACGTCTTGGCGGTGCGTGGCTTATTTTCTCGACTTACTAATGAAGGCGTAATCGATTTGCACGTCTTTATGGTGCGTGGCTTATTTTCTCGACTTACCAATGAAGGCGTAATCGATTTGCACGGCTTGGGTCTTGGGGAGCCTCGGTGCCACATTGTGTGACCAAGTTTTCCGTGGACGCTGGCTAGACCAGTTTCGTCCGGCGGGCGCAGGCCTTTGAAACCCATATGTGACTCGCTGCCCATTGGTGCACGAGCTGGGAGGCGAGCGCGACCACACCACCTTATGAGCGTGGCACCCTTTGGTGCGCGTGTCATGTGACAGGCGGAGTTAGGTGTAGACTTGATCCCCCGGCGAGTGTGGCATCTTAGTGTGCTGGTCGCATTTTCAGGTTGAGTCTCTTGGGTCGAGTCGTGTGCCCTTGTGAGCGTGGCGCCACGGCGCGCGTGTCACGTTTGGGAACTCAATTGGCCCATTCTTACTCTCACGAGAGCGTCGTAGAGTGAACTTTGGTGCGCCGTTAGGGGCAACATAAGCACATCGTTAGGGACGGCTTTCTTGTTGCTCGTAGTGGAGCATGTAGATTTATCATTGAGGCTTGTGAGTCTATCATTGATTGGTGACTCGAGAAGTCGTGCATGTTTTACACGAGGACATGTAAGTTGACCCATGGGCTTATGACTCAACTTGAGAAGTTGTGCACAGAGACTACACGAGGACTCATTAGTCGACTCACTAACCGAAGCTAGACTCAAGGAGTGAACTCATCTCGAGGAGTTGTCTGTAGAGTTGACACGAGGACTAGTTAGTCGACTCGCGGACTTAGGACTTGACTCGAGCAGCGAACTCAACTCGAGGAGTTATGTGTTGAGTTGGCACGAGGACTAATCAGTCGGCTAATGGATTCGGAACTCAACTCGAGGAGTAATGTGTAGAGTCGACACGAGGAATTATCGGTCGACTCATGGACTCGGAACTCAACTCGAGGAGTAATGTGTAGAGTCGGCACGAAGAATTATCAGTCGACTCGTGGACTCAGAACTCAACTCGAGGAGGCGTGTGTAGAGTCGGCACGAGGACTTATCAGTCGAATCGCGGACTCGGAACTCAACACGAGGAGTGACCTCAACTCGAGGAGTCATGTGTAGAGTCTGCACGAAGACTTATTAGTCGACTCGCGCACTCGGAACTCAACTCGAGGAGTGACCTCAACTCGAAGAGTCATGTGTAGAATCGGCATGAGGACTTATCAGTCGACTCGTGGACTTGGAACTCAACTCGAGGAGTCATGTGTATAGTCGGCACGAGGAGTTTTCAGTCGACTCGTGGACTCGGAACTCAACTCGGGCAGTGACCTCAACTTGAGGAGTCATGTGTAGAGTCGACACGAGGACTTATCAGCCGACTCGTGGACTCGTAACTCAACTCGAGGAGTGACCTCAACTCGAGGAGTCATGTGTAGAGTCGGCACGAAGACTTATCAGCCGACTCGTGGACTCGGAACTCAACTCGAGGAGTGAACTTAACTTGAGGAGTCATGTGTAGAGTCGACACGAGGACTTATCAGTCGGCTCGTTGACTCGGAACTCAACTCGAGGAGTAATGTGTAGAGTCGGCACGAGGAATTATCGGTCGACTCGTGGACTCGGAAGTCAACTCGAGGAGTAATGTTTAGAGTCGGCACGAGGAATTATCGGTCGACTCGTGGACTCGGAACTCAACTCGAGGAGTAATATGCAGAGTTGGCACGAGGACTTATCAGTTAACTCATTGACTTGGAACTTAACTCAGGAGTGACCTCAACTTGAGGAGTCATGTGTAGAGTCGACACGAGGACTTTCAAGCAGACTTGTAGGCTTGTGATTCAACTCGAGGAGTAAACTCAACTCGAGGAGTCATCAGTAGAGTCAGCACGAGGACTTATCAGTCAGCTCGTTGACTCGGAACTCAGCTCGAGGAGCCATCAATAGAGTCGGCACGAGGACTTATCAGTCGGCTCGTGGACTCGGAACTCAACTTGAGGAGTGAACTCAACTCGAGGAGTAATGTGTAGAGTCGGCACAAGGAATTATCGGTCGACTCGTGGACTCGGAACTCAACTCGAGGTGTGAACTCAACTTGAGGAGTCATGTGTAGAGTTGGCACGAGGACTTATCAGTCGGCTCGTAGACTCAGAACTCAACTCGAGGAGTGAACTCAACTCAAGGAGTAATGTGTAGAGTCGGCACGAGGAATTATCGGTCGACTCGTGGACTCGGAACTCAACTCGAGGAGTGAACTCAACTCGAGGAGTAACGTGTAGAGTCGCCACGAGGAATTATCAGTCGACTCGTGGACTCGGAACTCAACTCGAGGAGTAAACTCAACTCGAGGAGTGATGTGCAGAGTTGGCACGAGGACTTATCAATCGACTCGTGGACTCGAAATTCAACTCAAGGAGTGACCTCAACTTGAGGAGTCATGTGTAGACTCGGCACGGGACTTTCAAGCCGACTTGTGGGCTTGTGACTCAACTCGATGAGTCAGCTGGAGGACTTATCAGTCGGCTTGTGGACTCGGAACTCAACTCGAGGAGTGAACTCAACTCTAGGAGCCATCAGTAGAGTCGGCACGAGGACTTATCAGTCGGCTCATGGACTCGGAACTCAACTCGAGGAGTAATGTGTAGAGTCAGGACGAGGAATTATCGGTCGACTCGTGGACTCGGAACTCAACTCGAGGAGTAATGCGTAGTGTTGACACGAGGACTAGTTAGTCAACTCGTGGATGGAGATTGTTTCTCTTTGGGACCTCCGGCCTAACCATCGGCCCCTTGAGATTTCGTTATACTTTGTTTTTGTTTTTTGTTTTTGAGGGTCTCATTGAGTATTGCTCCCTATTAGCCCCCCAAGTTTCTTGTGTTTGTGAGACGAAAAACAGGAAACTCTCGTGCAGGGGATATACAATAATATGTCACAACGGGTAGAAGAACTTTTATTGCAATGAGAAGGTTGTTTACAGCTTGTCTTGGCATTTGGACTTTTCAGGAAAAAGAAAATTACATGTTTGAAATGAAACGAGCATAGAGTCGGGTAAGTTCAGGTATGAATTAAATGGGGACAGCCATGGCAGTTGTGGCCGCAAGTGGTGGGAGCCTGCTCTTTAGTTGATCGACAGTGCTCATCGTCTCATTGTCTTTGTGCTGGAGGATTCTCCCCTTTGATAAGTCGGGCGCTCAGTCGGGATTGTCACCTTACTAGCGCATGCCACGAACTCCTTGAGATTCCCACCTCGAATCAGGGAATCAATTTGCTTCCTAAGTTGGTAGCATTCAGTCGTCACGTGTGCGTGGTCTTGGTGATATTCGCATTGTTTGCTTCTGTTCCGCGTTGCGGGGTCCGTCTTCATTGGAGGTGGAGATCCCAGCTTCTCTCTGTGTAAGCTCAAGATCCGGTCAGGTGTCGTGTTGAGAGAGACGAAGGATTGCTTCGGGGTCGGGGAAGGAAAGTCATTAGGGACTTGACCATTTTTGCGCTTTTTCCTTCGCGAGTCGGGTCCGACGATCGGTGCCACGAGTGTGGCGGCGTGCTTCTTGTTGGACGCTCGGTTAGCAACATTGGGTGGTTGGTGTCCCAAGACGACCTTTCTCGCGATCTCGCGTCGGGCGTTGAGTTTTTCTCTCAAGTCGCACCGGCGATTCTCCCTTTGGGAATTGAGGCGGTCCCTCAAGTCTCCGTTGGCCGTTCCTATCACCCTTGGCAAGGGTATGCCATTCAAGCGACGTCCTCGACGGCCGCCGCGACCATCGATGTCGTCACCTCTCCGGGGGTTTTGGACGCAAATGGTGAGCTCGGAGCATCCCTCTCGGGACCCTGAGCATGAGCGTCCTCGGGTATTGCGCGATATTTGATGCCTCGATGTGGTCTCTCGAGGGGTCCCCTCGAGGGCGCATGTGTGCGTTTACTCGACGGTTGACGCTATGATGTGGTCGCCTGAGGGTGTCCCCTTGAAGGTGTGCACGCGCGTTCCCTTTCGCGAATAACGTGGTCGAGGTTGGTCTCGTTGGTTTTAATTCCCCACATCGTTGGGGTCTTTCTCGTTGTGGTTGACATCGTCCTCGATGTTGTAGATGAGGAGGCCGGTGATGAGTGCGCCATTCAACCCTAGCCGCTCGAAAAGTTCAGAGAGTCTCCGGGCCGTGTCTTCATGGAGAGCTTCATTGACATCGCCGGCCGGTTCATGGATGGCTGGTTCGAGGGGTAGGCTCTCGTTATCACGAGGCCCTCGATTCCCAGTCCAGCGTGCCAAGCTTCCCAAGGCGCATCTCGAGCTAGTCGCTCGGTCGGCCGCGGAGGTGACGAATAATTGACTCATATATCGAGAGTTTTGTCGTCGAAGGTAGAAAAAGAGTGGTAGAGGGAATGTTTCGCCAAGGTCGGGAGATCCCCTTCTTCTAGCGCCAAAATGTTGTCGCCCGTTTTCGGACAACGATTTAGGAGCCCCAAACGGTTCGATCCAAGGCTAGACCAAGTGGTCGCGTTCGGGCTCAAGCGTGTCAGACTTGGTATCCCAAGTCTTCCCTTTGGCTGTTGATGATGCCTATCTCATCCCAACACCTGAAAATTGAGAAAGAAAGCGTGAACTACAAGGGGAAAACAGAGGGGGTGCCCCTGTTTACCTCTCCGACGCTCAACATTAGTAGGATTGAGGTGGGTAAAAGAGGTTAGTGTTGGAATCAATCTAGGGTTTAAGAAAATAATTAACGCTTCGGTAAGCGGCGGAATTTTAAAAAATTTCTTTTCAAGTAAAAACAGTTTTTACTAACCTAGACAAAGAAGCAAGTACATGTAATTAAAAACCAATATCAGCTAAGAGTTTACTAACCTTTCTTGAAGCTTGAACTTTGAAGAAGCTTTTGGAAAGTTTGCAACGCTCGTCTCCCCTCGCAGCACGTCTCTCTTTCTTTCCTCGGCACCTCGAGCAACCACGAAAGTTTCTATCACTAAATCACTCGAAAAGAAGGAATCAGTGAGTGGGCACTTTTAAACGCTACGACTTAAGAACGAGTCTCGAAGTCGCAGAGCTAAACACTAGGTCGAGTGAGGACCTAGGTGCCAAGACAAGAAAAAATCGAAAATAAACTAGAGAGAGAGAGAGAGGATTTTCGGCCACAAGTTCTAGAGAGAGAGTCTCTCAAATCTCTTAAACTTGGATGAATGAAATGTGAGGAAATGAGGCTCCTATTTATAGGAGAGGTCTCACCTTCTATAAGGTAGTTTCCTCTTCTATAGAATATCACATATTCATGAGCTAATTTCCCTATTTCCTTCATTGAGTCACACGGCCAAACTAGGCTTCAATAAGCCTTGGATTTGTTTCCTATTTTGTTCCATGCCTTTGACTCTCTCTTGGCCGAAATTCCTAATGCATGCATATGCAAATTTGTGTCCTCTTTTTCTTTTGGCAAGTATCTTGATACATTTATGCACAAAATAATCTCTCCTATTTCTCTATAGGGTAGGCGCCCAAGTCTCTCTAGAAGGAGCTTCTAGAAGCTTCTTCATTTGTTCATGACAACATGAGAAAGGCCCATTAAGAATTTTCAATAAAATTCTTATGAAATGAAATTAATTCACAAGGCCCAATAATCAAGTTATGGCCGAGTGACATTAAGTCATCAAATGAACTTGTCAAAAAATTTATTGACATTCATTTCATCATATGTCTCAAAAGACAAAAATACCCTTTTAACTATTTTCGTTCTTGTTTTGACTTAGCTTCCAGTTTAACTATTCCTATCGATGTGATTCGTGACAGTGACCTCATGGACCCAAATGAACAAAGCTTGAGCTAAACACTTGGAGTCAAAAGTTCACAAACCTTTTCCAAGTTTAGCTTAATGCCAACTGACTCCACTAAAGAGCTGACACTGAAAATCTCTCGGTTCAAATGAATTTGTTTTCTACTCAAGAATTCGACCTAATTATGATGAGTGGATCCACTGAATATTATCTATGTTTACCCTTCATGAATGTCATCAGCTAGTCGGGATTTACTAAATTACCATTTTACCCTTCTAGCTGTTATTTCCTCAACTCCTTTGTCGCTTGTGAATAAGTTAGAAACAATGTATTGACGAGGAGCTAACAAGTCACATTGTTTCATCCAAAAGAGTCAGGACACCATTTGGACACTGGCCAGTTCATTTATTCACACTCCAAGGAACAAAGCATGAGGTGACATACATTGCATTTCAGCAATCTTGTACATGAATTCCATATCTACGAGAACTTCACAAAGTTACTCATGACATTCTCACAACTTAGTACTTCACCAATAGGCCCTGTTCGGAATCACATAGTGAGTCCGAACTCTGACTTTCTCAAATGAGAATACTAAGGTGTGAAATGACATGTCTCATTTCAGGATTAAGGTAAGCATGATGCAATTCATACATAGTGACTTCGAGACATAAGAGGTTAAATGGTTTGTTCTTATCTTGTCTCTAGAAGTGCACTGGTCAATTGAGTACCTTCGGAAGATACCTAGAAGAACTATAGAGTCTCCAACTCTCAATGCCTCATAACCAGACATCATAGATTCTTCTAACAATCGTACTGAGGTCAACAGTCCTTTGACCCTAAGATTGCGAATATATCATTTTTAAGCAAACTACGAAGAGTTTGTTCATGCAAATCTACATTTGTCTCTTCGTAAGTTGTTAAGTTTGTTTATGGACTAAAAGACTAAGGTTTTATCATAAAGCTTCAAACAAAGAAAGAAGATTGAATGAACGTTTCAACTTTTTATTAATGAATAAGCAATTACAAGCAAGAGTCTTCGTAAGACTATATGACATCAAATGTGCATAAATAGACACTACTACTCATCTTGTGGGCACCATTGACAACAAACTCCCACTTGACTCAAAGAATATGTGAGTAGTCCTACATGCCTAATCCCTTTCGAAGTTGGTCGAAGACCATGTTCGCTAGGGCCTGGGTGAATGGATCTGCCAGGTTGTCCACCGTTGAGATCTTCTTCACTTCAACGTCTCCGCGCTGCACGATCTCTCGAATCAAATGGTATTTCCTCTCAATATGCTTAGAGCGCTTATGACTTCTAGGTTCTTTTGAGTTAGCGACAGCCCCACTATTATCACAATAAAGGGTCACGGGCTCGTCGACGTTTGGAACAACTTCCAAATACTTAAGGAATTTTCTAAGCCATACAGCCTCTTTGGATGCTTCACAAGCAGCCACATATTCTGCTTCCATTGTGGAGTCAGCAATGTAAGATTGCTTAATACTTCTCCACACAACAGCTCCACCATTAAGGATGAACACAGATCCCGAAGTGGATTTCCTAGAATCCTTATCCGCTTGAAAATCGGAGTCGGTATATCCCGTCATAGTCAGGTCAGTACCTGAGTATGTAAGCATCAAGTTCCTAGTTCTTCGAAGATACTTAAGAACATGCTTAGCAACAATCCAGTGCTCGGGTCTAGGGTTGGATTGGAAACGGCTAACTACGCCAACGGCGAAACAGATGTCAGGTCTAGTGCAAAGCATAGAATACATGAGGCTTCCTACGGCAGAGGCGTAAGGAATTTTCCTCATGTCTTCAATCTCTTGTGGAGTCTTGCATCAAGAAGCGATCCATTACCTTATCAATATAAGATGCTTGAGAGAGCGACAGGGTCCGGTTTTTCCTATCTCGAAAGATTTGGATTCCTAGAATGTACGCGGCTTCTCCTAGATCCTTCATATCGAATTGCTTTGCTAGCCAGACCTTAACCTCAGATAACTTACCCACGTCATTACTAATGAGTAGTATATCATCGACATACAGTACCAGAAACACAACTTTGCCTTCGTGTATTAACTTGTAAACACAAGGCTCATCTATTGACTGTTCAAAGCCGAAGCTCTTTACAGTTTCATCGAATCTAATATTCCATGACCTAGATGCTTGCTTTAATCCATAAATGGACTTAAGCAACTCACAAACCTTGGTCTCTTGACCTTCTTCCACGAAACCGTCTGGTTGAGCCATGTAAATGCGCTCGTCAAGATTGCCATTCAGAAAGGCTGTCTTGACATCCATTTGCCAGATCTCATAGTCGAGAGCTGCAGCTATGGATATGAGTATGCGGATGGATTTAAGCATCGCGACTGGCGAGAAGGTTTCTTCATAGTCAATCCATTCTTATTGGGTATAACCCTTCGCCACAAGTCGTGCTTTGAACGTCTCGACGTTCCCATCAGGACCCCTTTTCTTCTTGTATATCCACTTACACCCTACGGGTTTAATCCCTTCAGGAAGGTCTACAAGTTTCTAGACATTGTTGACATACATCGAGTGCATTTCAACTTTCATGGCGTCAAGCCAAAGGTTTGATTTAGAACAAGCCATCGCTTGGCTATAGGAAACAGGGCCATCCATGTCGGAGATGGCTACAAGAGAGTCTCCATAAGACATGTACCTGTCAGGCTTTTGAGTAGCCCTCCCACTACATCTAAGTACTACTTGACGAGATTCTGATGAGTTAGGTTGTGTTTCAGTTGGGGTAAGAACAGTTCTTACAGATGAGGTAGAAGCTTCCTCACCCAACTTTTCTTCAAGCACAATTTTGCTTCTAGGTTTTGCATCTTTCATAAAGTCCTCCTCAAGGAAACGAGCATTCGTGCTAACGAAAGTCTTATCGTCCTCGGGACTATAGAAAGTAAAACCTTCGGTTTCCTTTGGATATCCCACAAACAGGCACAATTCTAACCTATTAGCCAACTTGCTAGTCTTTTGCCTCAGCACGTGTGCAAGGCAACCCCAAATTCGGATACGGCCAAGATTCACTTTACGGCCAGTACATCGTTCATAAGGAGTACCAGGAACCGTTTTTGACGGAACTCGGTTCAGAATATAGGCGGCTGTTTCGAGGGCATATCCCCAATAGGAAAGAGGGAGTGATGAGTAACTCATCATTGATCTAACCATCTCCATAAGAGTTCGTTTCTTCTCTCTGACACTCCGTTTTGTTGAGGTGTGCCAGGTACGGTAAGCTGAGAAGCGATACCTTCTTCTTTAAGAAAGTCATCAAACTCTCCAGACATATACTCACCACCTCGATCAGATCGAAGGGTTTTGATCACTTTGCCAGTTTGCTTTTCCACTAAAGCCCTAAAGACCTTAAATACGTTAAAGGTCTCGGATTTATGTTTGAGCAAATAGACAAACCCATATCGTGAGTCATCATCGGTGAAGGTAACGAAGTATTCGTATCCCCCACGTGCCTGTTGGCTGAGCGAACCACATACATCAGAATGTATTAGTTCCAGTAACTCAGTGGCTCTTCGACCCTTATCGGAGAAAGGTCGCTTAGTCATTTTTCCTTCTATGCAGGATTCACAAGTAGGTAGTGAACCTATTGCAGAGGCTTGGAGTGGACCGTCCCTCACAAGTCTCTTAATCCTATCTAGACTGATATGACCAAGTCTCAAGTGCCAGAGGTATGTTGATTTTGTTAGATCGGAGGATTCAGAAAGTTTGATCCTCTTTGGCTCCCTAATTAGATCATTATCTATTTCGGTGTCTAAAAGAGAAGGTTGAGTGGGATAGATGTAGAAAAGAGCATTCTTCATACATGCATCAGTGACAAAAGAATTATCAGGAAACGAAATACAAATTCCATTCTTAATGAACTTTAAACAATAATCTTGCTCAAGAAGACGAGCAACGGATATTAAGTTCTTCCCAAAGGTAGGAACAAAATAAACATTATTTAAGTTTAAAGTACGGTCTTCAAAAGACAGCGTCACGGATCCCACAGCCTTCGCAGACACAAGGCTCCCATCACCCCATTTGAAACATAACTCGCTTTCCTTTAAGCTTCTGGTTTTCTTGAAACCATTCAAGGAACAACAAATATGGTTAGTAGCAGCGGAGTCAAGAATCCACGTTGATACATTATCAGCTACTAAGCATGCTTCGGTATCTAGTACAATACTATGTTCCTTTGCTTTGAGATAGGCAGGACAGTTCTTTTTATCGGCTTTGTAAGGTCTGTTCTTAGTTCCAGAGGCGGAGGCTTTTTGCTCAGTAGCACGTGCCTCTCCTTGATTCATTTGCCCTCCAAACATTTGTAGAGCATGTCAGCGGCAGTCTCGATGTCACGATGTTGCTCTTTCAGCACATTGTTCATAGATGCCAAGATATAGCACCTCACAATCTCATCGGATCGAAGCCAGGCCGCTAAGGCATCATTGTCCTCTTGAGTTGAATCATCATTCGTCAGAGGAGGACACGGGGTGGTGAGTACCCATTTGTGCTTGGTAAGGATTATGTCGAGGTTATGTTTCGAATCTACGTAGTTTTCGTTTTCGAGTTTGATCGAGGAAAGAAAGATAGAGAGATGGTTGAGAGACATATTGCCTATATAAGTTGAAACAAGTTTATGATTAGTCTTTGGTTTAGGATTTAAGTTTTATTAAGACTTTTATAAAATCCAAAGGTGTTATAAACCAAACGATAATTTACTCCCTCAAGAGAAGGCCGCAAAAAATCTCCTTTTATAAGTAAATGACACATCATTAATGCTAAGCCAAGATGTCAATACATCTATTTTGACTAGCCACCTTGTAAATTGGTTTGATCACTCACATCCTTTCGCAGGGCCTCGAGGGAGGATTACTAGGGATTGAGCCTAAGTGTGCAACCAACCACTTAGTCCAAAAGATCAACTTTGAAAAACAATCCCCCAAGGGGAGGCCTTGCCATCATCGTCTCACTCTCGGACGTAGCTCATTGAGCAATGATCAGAGCAAAGCGCCCTTGAGTACTCTCATTCAAGAGAGGGCCACGAGGGTGACTCTTAGTCCGGCGACACTTGCACTTTTCATTAGTATTGGGGATCGTGGGTTACAAACAACAAGTATAACCCTCCCACTTAGTTTTTGGAGTTGGTTCATCGACTCTTATAAGTTCGGAAACAGATTTCCTAGTTAAAGAGCGACATAGTGGACAACTAGAAGAGAATCCTAGATCGACATGTTCAGAGCAGTATTAGTGCATAAAGGCACAAGGTACATACTCGATCTTTTCCTATTTTCTATTTCGGGAAAGTGCGTGAGGGAAGTGTGAACTTCAACTCACTCGAACACTTGAAAGTTTGAGATTACACATCTTTTTATTTTTCGGCTTGTCTACAAGGAGACCTCCCACTCAAATTTTCAAGAGCATATAGATTTTGAACATATGTGATATAGATATAGTTTTGAAAACATTTTGAAAATTTATTTGATTTGGATGACAAAATATTTTCAAGTTTGAAAGTGAAAACGGTTTTTCAAAATTCAAACTAGTTTTTGTAAAACTCAATTTCAATTAATCTTTCAAAAATCAAAACATTTAATCTTACACATCATGTTTATAATCATATGAAAAACATTTTTGCTCAAGAAAATTTTCTCATTAGAGTTCTATAACTCATGGTAGTGGGGTTTGAAAATCCGGATTTCTAAAAAACTGGAGTTTCAGCCGCGCACCTCGGAGTAAAATCGCCATATCTGGCGGCTCCGATGTCATTTTGAGCCGAAACCGGTGGCATTGGACAGAGGACAGACAGAGCTTTAATTTGATTCAAGAATCATTAAATTTAGATTTCTGAGAAGAGAGTTATGCCACTTTTAATGCGGGTTTACTCCAGCTCGAAGAAAAAGAAATAAATTAAAGCTTGGTCCTTTTTAGGTGCGAGAAAGAATCGAGTGTAACGGAACGTTTTAAGATGTTGTTTAAAGCTTTTATTTGTGTTTTATTAGCAGGGTAATAACATAGAATAAAAGAAATAACAACAAGCATAAAACGAATACGGTAAATAAAAGAAACTAGAAAGACAAGGTAACTAGTCACAAAATAAAAGAAACGAATACGAAATTTCTCAAACCTTTAAAACACGTTTTTCAATATAAAAAATTAAAAACTTTTAGAACTGATTTTAATGGGTTTTAAAAACATCCCAAAATCATAGAAAAACAACATGGTTTTTAATTTAAAGGCAAGAGCAATAAATTAAAAAAAAATCTAAGATAAGAATTCTAACTTGTCACAAAATTAGTAAACTTTCGAAAACGATTTTCAAGCTCATAATTTTAAATACATGTACATGCTAATCTTTGACCATAGCTCTGATACCATTTGTTGGAATCGATCTAGGGTTTAAGAAAATAATTAACGCTTCGGTAAGCGGCGGAATTTTAAAAAATTTCTTTTCAAGTAAAAACAGTTTTTACTAACCTAGACAAAGAAGCAAGTACATGTAATTAAAAACCAATATGAGCTAAGAGTTTACTAACCTTTCTTGAAGCTTGAACTTTGAAGAAGCTTTTGGAAAGTTTGCAACGCTCGTCTCCCCTCGCAGCACGTCTCTCTTTCTTTCCTCGGCACCTCGAGCAACCACGAAAGTTTCTATCACTAAATCACTCGAAAAGAAGGAATCAGTGAGTGGGCACTTTTAAATGCTACGACTTAAGAACGAGTCTCGAAGTCGCAGAGCTAAACACTAGGTCGAGTGAGGACCTAGGTGCCAAGACAAGAAAAAATCGAAAATAAACTAGAGAGAGAGAGAGAGGATTTTCGGCCACAAGTTCTAGAGAGAGAGTCTCTCAAATCTCTTAAACTTGGATGAATGAAATGTGAGGAAATGAGGCTCCTATTTATAGGAGAGGTCTCACCTTCTATAAGGTAGTTTCCTCTTCTATAGAATATCACATATTCATGAGCTAATTTCCCTATTTCCTTCATTGAGTCACACGGCCAAACTAGGCTTCAATAAGCCTTGGATTTGTTTCCTATTTTGTTCCATGCCTTTGACTCTCTCTTGGCCGAAATTCCTAATGCATGCATATGCAAATTTGTGTCCTCTTTTTCTTTTGGAAAGTATCTTGATACATTTATGCACAAAATAATCTCTCCTATTTCTCTATAGGGTAGGCGCCGAAGTCTCTCTAGAAGGAGCTTCTAGAAGCTTCTTCATTTGTTCATGACAACATGAGAAAGGTCCATTAAGAATTTTCAATAAAATTCTTATGAAATGAAATTAATTCACAAGGCCGAATAATCAAGTTATGGCCGAGTGACATTAAGTCATCAAATGAACTTTTCAAAAAATTTATTGACATTCATTTCATCATATGTCTCAAAAGACAAAAATACCCTTTTAACTATTTTCGTTCTTGTTTTGACTTAGCTTCCAGTTTAACTATTCCTATCGATGTGATTCGTGATAGTGACCTCATGGACCCAAATGAACAAAGCTTGAGCTAAACACTTGGACTCAAAAGTTCACAAACCTTTTCCAAGTTTAGCTTAATGCCAACTGACTCCACTAAAGAGCTGACACTGAAAATCTCTCGGTTCAAATGAATTTGTTTTCTACTCAAGAATTCGACCTAATTATGATGAGTGGATCCACTGAATATTATCTATGTTTACCCTTCATGAATGTCATCAGCTAGTCGGGATTTACTAAATTACCATTTTACCCTTCTAGCTGTTATTTCCTCAACTCCTTTGTCGCTTGTGAATAAGTTAGAAACAATGTATTGACGAGGAGCTAACAAGTCACGTTGTTTCATCCAAAAGAGTCAGGACTCAATTTGGACACTGGCCAGTTCATTTATTCACACTCCAAGGAACAAAGCATAAGGTGACATACATTGCATTTCAGCAATCTTGTACATGAATTCCATATCTACGAGAACTTCACAAAGTTACTCATGACATTCTCACAACTTAGTACTTCACCAATAGGCCCTGTTCGGAATCACATAGTGAGTCCGAACTCTGACTTTCTCAAATGAGAATACTAAGGTGTGAAATGACATGTCTCATTTCAGGATTAAGGTAAGCATGATGCAATTCATACATAGTGACTTCGAGACATAAGAGGTTAAATGGTTTGTTCTTATCTTGTCTCTAGAAGTGCACTGGTCAATTGAGTACCTTCGGAAGATACCTAGAAGAACTATAGAGTCTCCAACTCTCAATGCCTCATAACCAGACATCATAGATTCTTCTAACAATCGTACTGAGGTCAACAGTCCTTTGACCCTGAGATTGCGAATATATCGTTTTTAAGCAAACTACGAAGAGTTTGTTCATGCAAATCTACATTTGTCTCTTCGTAAGTTGTTAAGTTTGTTTATGGACTAAAAGACTAAGGTTTTATCATAAAGCTTCAAACAAAGAAAAAAGATTGAATGAACGTTTCAACTTTTTATTAATGAATAAGCAATTACAAGCAAGAGTCTTCGTAAGACTATATGACATCAAATGTGCATAAATAGACACTACTACTCTTCTTGTGGGCACCATTGACAACAGTTAGGTGTTTAGAGAGCCGAGGCTTGAGAGAAACGAGTGAGTTATGAGCTCAGGAGCGTTTCAGTACTCAAATTCGGATTACCTTTTGGTGAGGACGGGCCTCTGTATTTATAGGCGACCAAGGGACGTTTTGAAGGCCCCATGGACGAGTGATGGCCCAAGGATGTCCGAGTGATGCCCCAGGGCCGGCCATTGGCCGAGTGACGGCCCTGGGCCGGCCAATGGCTGAATGACGGCCCAGGGCCGGCCAATGGCCGAGTGATGGCCCTGGGCCCGCTAATGGCCGAGTGACGCCCCAGGGCCGGCCATTTGCCGAGTGACGGCCTTGGGCCGGCCAATGGCCGAGTGACAGCCCTTGGCCGACCAATGGCCGAGTGACGGCCCTGGGCCGGCCAATGGCCGAGTGACGCCCCACGGCCGGCCATTTGCCGAGTGACGCCCCAGGGCCGGCCAATGGCCGAGTGACGGCCCAGGGCCGGCCATTAGCCGAGTGACGGCCTTGGGCCGGCCAATGGCCAAGTGATGGCCCTGGGCCGGCCAATGGTTGAGTTGCTCCCCAGGGCCGGCCGTTGGCTGAGTGACGGCCCTGGGCCGGCCACCGAGGGAAGGTCCAAGGGTGGCCGCTATCGCGATCGTTGTCGTCTCACCGGGTCGGGACGAGCCGGTAACAACTGTCGTATGATGTGTGTTGAAAACACAAACTCATGAGTTTCATTATCTCATTGGAAGTTACAAGTCTTTTGAAAGTTGCATTATTTCATTGGAAATTGCATTTACGTTTTTTCCATGTTTGTATATTTCCTAGATTGTCTTTATACTTCCAATGCATAAACGTAATTAGTTATTCTTTTCCTCCTTGTATAAACAGATGTTCTCCTCTGATATGATAAAAAGTAACTAGAAAATATTCCTCCATCATTTCCTCTCTAAATTTCTACATGGTATCAGAGCCTAGAAATTTAAACACCATGAACTTCCTTCGAAAACTCATTTATCATTAACACCACTTCAACCACTACTCAAACCATACGTACACTCAGTCAAACTCCGATCAATTCTCCTTCCATATCACGAGTCACAAACTCAATGGCCATAATTTCCTTTAGTGGTCACAATCTGTGTTGATGTTCATCTATGGGCAAAGTAAGGACGACTCTCTAACCGGCTTCGCTATAGCTCCGAAGTACAAAGATCCGGCTTTCAAAAGTTGGAAGGCTGAAAATAACATGGTGATGTCTTGGCTCATAAACTTCATGAACCCCGAAATCAGGGAAACCTTTCTTCGTTACTCCATAACGACATAAATCTTCTCTAATTCAGAAGACGTGTCCGAGCTGTTTGAAACTGAGAATACTTTCTACGATCTACATCGAGGAGAGATGTATGTTACTAAGTTCTTCAGTTCACTAACATGTCTATGACAAAAGATAGATCTCTACGAACATCACCAGTGGAACTTCCCTAAGGACGTAAAGCTCTATCGTAGGATCGTGGAGACCAAACGTGTATTCAAGCTATTATCCGTACTCAACAAGGACCTTGACGAGGTTAGAGGACGGATTCTCAGTACAAAACCACTATCATCTCTCCGGGAAGCCTTCTTCGCTATCAGACACGAAGAAAGCACAAGGAAAATCATGTTTGGAGGAAGTCAACCCAATGAGGGCTCGATTCCAAGCTCAGACTCGTCTGTTCTCAGCACATTTGACGAAAGCCTAGCAGCTTGCATCTCCGCGGACAACAAACCATGTAAAGCTAGGCCCTACTGCGGTCATTGTTGACGACCTGGTCATATTCGAGAATTGTGCAGGAAGCTTTATAGGAGACCACTAAATTCGAAGTCAACTTGAGACACCAAAGATCCAACCTCAAACGGAAATTCGGTGTCTATCTCTTCCTCTGCATCGACTTCCACCTCATGTGCCTCATCATTCAACAATGACCAGCTCGGTATCCTCTAGAGCCTCATCCAATAAGCTCAGCTCGGAGGAGAAAGCACTAGTGTTGGCCCTCTAGGTAACTCTCCTCGAACTCTTCATGAAAGCATGGAAAATCCTTCAGCATAGATTGTTGATTCAGGGCCCTCAGACCACATGACTGGTAACTGAAATCTATTCACCAAATACTCTATATGTGATAGAAACATATCAGTCACCATTGTCAATGAATCCAAAACCAAAGTTGGTATCGGAACTGTGGTCATATCAAAGTGCTTGAAACTGGAGTCAATGTTTTTTTGTTTCTCAATTACACTGAAATCTTTTATCTATACACAAAATCAACAAGGATTCTCGGTGTTGAACTGTGTTTGATGAATTTTCATGTGTGTTTCAGGAACATGATTCGAGGAGACAGATTTGTAATCCCAAACTCAGTGCCGGACTTTACATTCTCAAACCATCTCATATCACCCATCTATGTCAAATGGCCAATCTCCACCATCACACAAAGTAATCGTGCTTAACTATCTTAGCTTAGGACATCTGAGTTTCATGTATCTCAAAAGAATGTTTCCTTCTCTATTTCTCAATAAAAATGTTAATTCTATTTAGTGTGATACGAGTTTGCTGAACATACTCGTAGCTCGTATTATCCCAATCCATCCATCTCGACCATTTGATACCATACACAGTGATATTTGGGGCCCTTCTAAAGTTTCAAATATTACTAGAGCTTGGTGGTTTGTACTCTTTGTTGACGACCATACCAGACTAAGTTCCGTATACATGAACACAAGTTAGAAACAGTCGAACTCTTTAAATGCTTTTGCAAAAATGATTCAAACTCAGTTCGATACTCCCATTCAGATCGTCCATATCGATAATGCTCGAGATTATTTCAATTCGGAGTTTGGTTCTTTCTTCAAAACCCAAGGCATAATCCACTCCAACTCGTGTGGCCATACTCCTCTGCAAAATGGAGTAGCTGAAGGGAAAAATCAACATCTCCTTAAGGTTGCGCGAGCTATCATGTTCTCATCAAATGTGCCATCACACTTCTGGGTAGAAGCAGTAATCACGGCTATTTATCACATAAATTGCATGCCGTCTCATGCCCTTAACTACAGAATTCCAGCTCGCGTTTGCCTTGAAACATTTCCCCAAACACGACTCATATCCACTCTCCCACCTAAAGTATTTGGATGTTCTGTTTTTACCCACACATGCAATCAAGGGAAACCCGAGCCCAAATCAACCAAGTATGTCTTCCTCGGCTACTCAGCAACTAAGAATGGCTACGAATGATATGAACCCACTTCGAGAAAATTCATAATATTTATGCACGTTACTTTTCAAGAACAGAGTCAATACTTTACCAATTCTGCTCGTTAGGGGGAGAACAACAACAATGACTCCCTAAATTTGCTCATCATCAATCTAGAAATCAGTTCAGCTCCGAATCCTTTTCCGCATAGCCTAACGAACTCACCTACATCTCTTCCAAACATTCCAAGCAATCATATTCCCAGTTCGCTAAATTTTGAACCCTTAGAATCCAGTTTAGAAGTTCCTTGAGACCTAAACCTTACCCAGAGTTGGGCACAAGCTCGCACCCATGATGTCTCTCCACTCCTGAACACTGAAATCAATGAACAAGGTAACATCTCATCTCCAAACTTACCTCTCACCTTGAGAAAACCTGCTCATTCATGCGTTCCATACAGGATGGAAGATTATGTGTACTACAGGAATCTCTGGGCGAGCTATCAAGCCTATATGACAAAATTGGATCAAGTTAAGTGCCACAATCAATCGAAGAAGCCCTCCAGATCCCAGCTTGACGAGATGCTAGTCATGCAGAAATCCAAGCCCTAGAGCAAAATGACACGTGAGAAATCATCGAGATTCCACCTAACAAATGAACTGTTGGATACAGATCGTTATTCACCACTAAACACAACCCAGATGGCTCCTTGGAGAGATTCAAAGCTCATCTTATTGCTAAGGAGTACACTCAGGCGCATGGCATCAATTATCAAGAAACCTTTATACTGGTCGCTAAGTTCAATACCATTAGAATTCTTCTCTCTCTAGCATGCAACTTAAATTGGCCACTTAACTAAATCGATTTGAAGAATGCCTTCCTGAATGGTGAACTCGAAGAAGAATTCAACAAGCGAATCCCACCAGGCTACGAGAACCGTCAAGATGCCAACAAAGTTTGCAAACTCAAAAAGTCCCTATACGGACTCAAGCAGTCTCTTCGAGCCTGGTTCGGATAGTTCACTCGTGTGCTCAGACAATGCGACTACTCACAAAGCCAAGCAGATCCTACACTCTTCTCAAAGATCTTAACTCAAGGCAGCACACCATCCTCAGTGTTTATGTGGACGACATAGTCATTACCGAAGATGATCTTAAAGAAATCAAGAATTTGAAGTAGACTTTGTCATTCGAGTTCGAAGTCAAGGACCTTGAAGTCAAGGACCTTGCACTCAGAGTAGTTCAGATATCGGATTCGCAGTGAGCATGATAAGTAGATTCATGAGTAATCCCTCGAAAACCGACATGGAAGCAGTCATGCGAATTCTCCAATACCTCAAGTCTGCTGCAGGAACAAGTCTCGCCTCAAAAAAAGAAGCAGACGAGGTATCAAAGTTTTCACAGATGTAGATTGTGCTGGGTATATCCCAGATCGAAGATCAACATTAGGCATGTGCATATGTATTATGAAATCTCGTCACGTGGAGTAGCAAGAAACAATCTGTAGTCTTGCGAAGTAGTGTTGAAGTCGAACTCATATCATTAGCGAATATAGTCTGTGACGGCATATGGTTGAAGAGGATTCTTGATGACCTTAAGATCAAGCCGCCCTCAGCATTGCTAAAAATCTAGTTCATCAAGACCAAGGTTCAAAATACCAACGATATATACCGATACCAAGGAAAAATGGGAATTTTTGTATAAAAATTACTATAACAGCTTAAATATCATTTTTATTCCCAAAATACCGATATTTATAGAAAAATTACTACAACAGCAAAAATAAAAAAGTCTTGTAATACTGATTTTTATAGCTCTAAACAGGCCCAATATTGAAAGTTCAGTTCTTAGGCCGATGAAGACCCATTGTTGCTTCTTAAAATTCATAGAATCACATAGGTTTATATGGAGTGATTTCTTTCAATTTTTTAATTTTACAACAAGGTGAACTTTATTTATTTGCTAAATAGCATAAAAAATGTTTTATTTTTATTTTTGCATTCTCTTGTTTCAAGTTAAAATCAAGTGGTTCAAAATTCAAATAAATGTTATATATTCATTCATTGTGTATATTTATAGATATAAATATATATATATATATATATATATATATATAGATGTGTTATATATACATATATCTATTTAAAATATAATTGTTATATGTAACATTCAATTATATATACATAATATCTATTTTTATATGATTTTTTTTTCGATATGTCCGTCGGTAGTCGATATATCATCGACATCATCGATATGTCCGTCGGTAGTCTTCTTAAAATATCCATCGATATATCCGTCGATACTCGATATATCAGTAAAATAATAATTTCGGTATGGGCATCGGTATCGATATTTTAATCATTGATCACGACAGAACCAAGCATATTGAGATTGACTGTCACTTCATCAGTGAGAAGATAGAGTCAAAGATCATGGAAATGGAGTACATTCTAATGTGTCATCAATTCCCCGACATCTTCAACAAATCTCTTCCTCGAGCTACTTTTTCCGAGCTGTGTTGCAAGCTTGATCTTCCAACATCTACCATCAAACTGTTGTCAATGGTGCCCACAAGAAGAGTTGTAATCTTTATATTGTACATTTGATGTAATAAAGTCTCATGAAGACTCTTGCTAGTAATTGCTTATTAATTAATAAAAAGTTGAAACGTTGATTTATTCTTCCGTGTCTGTTTGAAGCTTTATGATAAAACATTAGTCTTTAGTCCATAAACAAACTAAACAACTTACGAAGAGACAAATGTAGATTTGCATGACCAAAATCTTCGTAGTTTTCTTAAAACGATATATTCGAAATCTAAGGGTCAAAGGACTATTGACCTCAGTACGATTGTTAGGAACTTGATGCTTACATACTCAGGTACTGACCTGACTATGACGGGATATACCGACTCCGATTTTCAAGCGGATAAGGATTCCAGGAAATCCACTTCGCGATCTGTGTTCATCCTTAATGGTGGAGCTGTTGTGTGGAGGAGTATTAACCAATCTTGCATTGCTGACTCCACAATGGAAGCAGAATATGTGGCTGCTTGTGAAGCATCCAAAGAGGCTGTATGGCTTAGAAAATTCCTTAAGTATTTCGAAGTTGTTCCAAACGTCGACGAGCCCATGATCCTTTATTGTGATAATAGTGGGGCTGTCGCTAACTCAGAGGAAATACCATTTGATTCGAGAGATCGTGCAGCGCGGAGACGTGGAAGTGAAGAAGATCTCAACGGTGGACAACCTAGCAGATCCATTCACAAAAGCCCTAGCGAACAAGGTCTTCGACCAACATCGAGAGGGATTAGGCATGACGGACTACACACATCTTCTTTGAGTCAAGTGGGAGTTTGTTGGCAATGGTTCCCACAAGAAGAGTTGTAATCTTTATATTGTACATTTGATGTAATAAAGTCTCATGAAGACTCTTTCTTGTAATTTCTTATTCATTAATAAAAAGTTAAAACGTTCATTCATTCTTCCATGTCTGTTTGAAGCTTTATGATAAAACATTAGTCTTTAGTCCATAAACAAACTAAACAACTTACGAAGAGACAAATGTAGATTTGCATGAACAAAATCTTCGTAGTTTGCTTAAAACGATATATTCGCAATCTAAGGGTCAAATGACTATTGACCTCAGTACGATTGTTAGGAGAATCTATGATGTCTGGTTATGGGGCATTGAGAGTTGGAGACTCTATAGTTCTTCTAGGTATCTTCCGAAGGTACTGAATTGACCAGTGCACTTCTAGAGACAAGATAAGAACAAACCATTTAACCTCTTATGTCTCGAAGTCACTACGTATGAATTGCATCGTGCTTACCTTAATCCTGAAATGAGACATGCCATTTCACACCTTAGTGTTCTCATTTGAGAAAGTCAGAGTTCGGACTCACTATGTGATTCCGAACAAGTCCTACTGGTGAAATACTAAGTTGTGAAAATGTCATGAGTAACTTTGTGAAGTTCTCATAGATATGGAATTCATGTACAAGATTGCTGAAATGCAATATATATCACCTCATGCTTTGTTCCTTGGAGTGTGAATAAATGAACTGCCAAGTGTCCAAATTGAGTCTTGACTCTTTTGGATGAAACAATGTGACTTGTTAGCTCCTCGTCAATACATTGTTTCTAACTTATTCACAAGCGACAAATGAGTTGAGGAAATAACAACTACAAGGGTAAAATGTTAATTTTGTAAATCCCGACTAGCTGATGATATTCATGAAGGATAAACACTGATAATATTATGTGGATCCACTCATTACAATTAGGTTGAATTCTTGAGTAGAAAATAAATTCATTTGAACCGAGAGATTTTCAGTGTCAACTCTTTAGTGGAGTTAGTTGACATTAAGCTAAACTTGGAAAAGTTTTGTGAACTTTTGAGTCCAAGTATTTTAGCTCAAGCTTTGTTCATTTGGATCCATGAGGTCACTGTCACAAATCACATCGATTAGGAATAGTTAAACTGGAAACTAAGTCAAAACAAGAACGAAAATTGTCAAAAGAGTATTTTGTCTTTTGAGACATAGGATGAAATGAATGTCAATAAATTTTTTGACAAGGTCATTTGATGACTTGATATCACTCAGCCAAGTTAGTTCAATTGGGCCTTGTGGATTAATTTAATTTCATAAGAATTTTATTTAAAATTCTTAATGGGCATTTTTCATGTTATCATGAACAAATGGAAAAGCTTCTAGAAGCCTTTTCTAGAAGGCTATAGGCGCCCAACATAAAGAGAGAATATTTTGTGCATGAATGTATCAAGATACTTGCCAAAAGAAAAAGAGGAAACAAATTTCCTATACAAGGTAATAGGATTTTCGGCCAAGAAAGAGTCAAAGGCAGTGCATGGAACAAAAGAGGAAACTAATCCCTTGGGGATGTGCATGAGGTGGGCGCCAATTTTGGAGAATTGGGCAATAAGGGATTTATTGTTTTATTGTTCTGGCACCTAGGTCCTCATTTGACCTAGTGTTTAGCTCTGCGACTTCAAGACTCGTTCTTAAGTCGTAGTGTTTAAAAGTGCCCACACACTAATTCCTTTTATTTCGAGTGATTTAGTGATAGAAACTTTCGTGGTTGCTCGAGTTGCCGAGGAAAGAAAGAGAGACGTGCTGCGAGGGAGACGAACGTTTTCAACCTTCCGAAGGCTCATCAACGTTCAAGCTTCTAAAGAGGTTAGTAAATTTATTATGCTCATATTAGTTGTATTTACATGTGCTTGCACTTTGTCTAGGTTAGTAAAAACTGTTTTACTTGAAGAAGAAATTTTTTAAAATTCCGCCGCTTAACGAAGCGTTAAACTTTTTCATAAACCCTAGATCAATTCCAACAAATGGTATCAGAGATATGGTCAAAGATATGCATGTACATGTTTTTAATTTATTGCTCTTGCCTTTAAATTATGAGTCTCACTATCTCATTGGAAGTTGCACTATCTCTTTGAAGTTGCACTATTTCATTGGAAGTTGCATCTCCTCTTTTCAATGTTTGTATATTTCCTAGATTGTCTTTATACTTTTAATGTACAAACGTAATTGTTTATTCTTTTCCTCCTTGTATAAATAGAGGTTCTCCTCTCATATGATAAAAAGTAAGTAGAAAATATTTCTCCATCTTTTCCTCTCTAAATTTCTACAATGTGCTTTGCGCCGCGACGAAAGAAAATTCTCGCCATGGCAGAAATATAAAATTTTGGACAACACTTTAAAAACTGTCGTCCAATGTAAACTTTTCTAATTTGTTTGACATTTTAACAAATTGACATAAAACATCCTTCTCGCCGTGGTAAGTGTAATTTGTGCAGCAGAGAAGAGGTTTATTAAAACTATCGCCTAAAATGTGTCGTACAAGCTACAATAGTAGTGTATCTTCATATTTACAGTTTTAAACTATCGCCTAAAACTATGAAGCGACATTTATTTTGATTAGATAATCAATATGAACAGTAGAGAGGGATTTAATCTAGACATCAGAAGTTTTATTCCAGAATAAAAGAAGGCCTCATTTCCGACCATTGCAGTTGACAACAAAAATGTTGGAATAGATCTAGGATCTAAGAAAAGATTATCGCTTCTAGCAAGCGGCGGAATATAAAAATTTCTTTAAAAACTCGTAAAACGTTTCTACTACCTAGAGAAAGTGCATGAGCGTATAATTCAAAATTTAAAAACTACTTTGAGTTTTTACTCGGTACCAACCTCGTTACAAGCTTGAGCGTTGAGAAGCCATAGGAAGGTTGAATCGCTCGTCTCCCCGCTTAGCTTATCTCCCACGAGTCTTCTTGAACATGTGAGTAACCATGAACGTTTCTACCACTAGAGCCTTTCGAGTATGGTTAGGATTTAGTGTGTGGGCACTTTTAAACACTATGACTCAAGAACTTGTCTTGGAGCCAAAGAGCTAAAACAAAACACTAGGTCTAATGAGGACCTAGGTGCCAAAACAAAAGAACAAGAAGAGAGAGAGAGAGAGAGAGAGAGAGAGAGAGAGAGAGAGAGAGAGAGAGAGAGAGAGAGAGATGGAGAGAGAGAGAGATAGAGCGAGAGAGCGGCCAAGGGTTAGAGACAGAAGCTCTCAATCTCTAAAACTTCTGTGTTGTGAATTTTGAATGAGGTGGGGTATTTATAGGAGGAGGGTTTGCCTTGAAAAAGGTAGTTTCCTCTTTTCTATTGAATATCACATATTGATGAGCAAATCCCTTGTTTCCTTTTTCCATTTGGGCGTGTAACCCATGATCTCATGCCACATGGATTTGTTTCCTCATTTGTTTTCTCCCTCTTTGGCCGTCCAACATGTTGCTTCATGAAGCAAATTTGTTTCCTCTTTTTCTTTTGGCAAGTATCTTCATACATCAATGCACAAAATAATTTCTCGTTCTCTCTATGGAATGCACAAAATTTAGAGCTTCTAGAACATGTTTCTATATGATTTTTTTATTTGTTCATGAAAATATAAGAAAAGCCCATGTAGAATTTTCACATAAAATTCCATGAAATGAAAGTAAATCCTCAAGGCCCAAATTCCTAATGTTGACCGTGTGACTAGAATTCCTTGTCATCATATGACAATGTCAAAAAAGTTTTTTATTGACATTCATACCATCTTATGTCCTAATGGACAAAATTACCCTTTAGACAATTTTCGTAAAACTTGTCTAGTTCAACATTTGAACTTGTTTTGACTTAATTAGCTTTCTTCTTTAACTAATCATACTCTAATGAATTGTGGTAGTGACCTCATGGATCCAAATGAACAAAGGTTGAGCTAGCATACTTGGACTCAAAAGTTCACAAACCTTTTCCAAGTTCTAGCTTAATGTCAACTGACTCCACTAAGGGGCTGACACTGAAATCTCTCGGTTCAAATGAATAAATTTCCTACTCAAGAATTCTTCTTAATTGTGATGACTGGATCCATTGAATATTATCTATGTTTACCCTTCATAAATATCATCAACTAGATGAGATTTATAAAATTATCATTTTACCCTTCTAGTTTTTATTTCCTCAATTCCTTTATCACTTGTGAATAAGTTAGAAACAACATATTGACGAGGAGCTAACTAGTCACATTGATTCATCCAAAAGAGTCATGACTCAATTTGGACACTGGCCAGTTCTTTTATTCATATTCCAAGGAACAAAGAATGAGGTGATATACATTGCATTTCAACAATCTTGTACATGAATTCCATATCTATGAGATCTTCACAAAGTTGTTCATGACATCTTCATAACTTAGTACATCAGCAATACTTCAGTATCTTCAGAAGATATCTAGGAAGAACTATAGAGTCTCTAACTCTCTATGTCTCATAACAGGACATCATAGATTCTCCTAACAATCATACTGAGATCAATAGCCCTTTGATCCTTAGATTGTGAATATGCTGTTTTATGCAAACCATAAAGAGTTTGTTCATGCAAATCTATATTTGACTCTTCATTTGTTCTTAGGTTTGTTTAAGGACTAAAGACTAAGGTTTGTCATAAAGCTTCAAACAAACAAGGAAGAATGAATGAAAGTTTCAACTCTTTATTAATTATTAAGCAAGAGTCTTCGTAAGACTTTATTACATCAAATGTATATAAGCTATGACTACTACTCTTCTTGTGGGCACTAATGCCAACAAACTCCCACTCTCCCACTTTGTTGGCTAAAGCGTTGGTGAATGGATCTGCCAGGTTGTCCACTGTTTAGATCTTCTTCACCACTACGTCTCCGCGCTGCACGATCTCTCGAATCAAATGGTATTTCCTCTCAATATGCTTAGAGCGCTTATGTCTTCGAGGTTCCGTTGAGTTAGCGACAACCCCACTATTATCATACTAAAGTGTCATGGACTTCCGAATAATTAAGGAATTTTGTAAGCCATACAGCCTCTTTGGATGCTTCACAAGCAGCCACATATTCTGCTTTCATTGTGGAGTCAGCAATACAAGATTGCTTGATACTCCTCAAAGCAATAGATCCACCATTTAGGATGAACGCAGATCCTGAAGTGGATTTCCTGGAATCCTTATCCACTTGAAAATCAGAGTCGGTATATCCCGTCATAGGCAGGTCAGTACCTGAATATGTAAGCATCAAGTCCCTAGTTTTCTGAAGATACTTAAGAACATGATTAACAGCAATCCAGTGCTCGGGTTCAGGGTTGGACTGAAAACGGCTTACTACGCCAACTGCAAAGCAGATATCTAGTCTAGTACAAAGCATAGCATACATGAGACTTCACACGGCTAAGGCGTAAGGAATTTTTCTTAGGTCCTCAATCTCTTGTTCAGTCTTGGGAGACTCATC
Organism: Urtica dioica subsp. dioica; assembly: GCF_054948205.1. Classification (NCBI taxonomy): domain Eukaryota; kingdom Viridiplantae; phylum Streptophyta; class Magnoliopsida; order Rosales; family Urticaceae; genus Urtica; species Urtica dioica. The sequence continues at coordinate 39,138,957 of NC_142758.1, forward strand.
CTTAGAGAGTAGGACTCCATGCCTAAAGGGTGTTTGGCCCTTCTTGAGAGAGTGACAAAGTCCGGTTCTTCCGATCTCGAAAGATATGCGGCTTCTCCTAGATCCTTCATATCGAATTGCTTTGCCAGCCAGACCTTAACCTCAGATAACTTACCCACGTCATTACCAATGAGTAGTATATCATCGACATATAGTACCAGAAACACAACTTTGCCTTCGTGTATTAACTTGTAAACACAAGGCTCATCTATTGACTGTTCAAAGCCGAAGCTTTTTACAGTTTCATCGAATCTAATATTCCATGACCTAGATGCTTGCTTTAATCCATAAATAGACTTAAGCAACTCACAAACCTTGGTCTCTTGACCTTCTTTCACGAAACCGTCTGGTTGAGCCATGTAAATGCGCTCGTCAAGATTGCCATTCAGGAAGGCTGTCTTGACATCCATTTGCCAGATCTCATAGTCGAGAGCTGCAGCTATGGATAGGAGTATGCGGATGGATTTAAGCATCGCGACTGGTGAGAAGGTTTTTTCATAGTCAATCCCTTCTTGTTGGGTATAACCCTTCGCCACAAGTCGTGCTTTGAACGTCTCAATGTTCCCATCAGGACCCCTTTTCTTCTTGTATATCCACTTACACCCTACGGGTTTAATCCCTTCAGGAAGGTCTACAAGTTTCCAGACTTTGTTGACATACATCGAGTGCATCTCAACTTTCATGGCGTCAAGCCAAATGTTTGATTCAAAACAAGCCATCGCTTGGCTATAGGAAACAGGGTCATCCATGTCAGAGACGGCTACGAGAGAGTCTCCATAAGACATGTACCTGTCAGGCTTTTGAGTAGCCCTCCCACTACGTCGAAGTACTATTTGACGAGATTCTGATGAGTTAGGTTGTGTTTCAGTTGGGGTAAGAACAACTCTTACAGATGAGGTAGAAGCTTCCTCACCCAACTTTTCTTCAAGCACAATTTTGCTTCTAGGTTTTGCATCGTTCATAAAGTCCTCCTCAAGGAAACGAGCATTCGTGCTAATGAAAGTCTTATCGTCCTCGAGACTATAGAAAGTAAAACCTTTGGTTTCCTTTGGATATCCAACGAACATACAGAATTCTGACCTATTAGCCAACTTGCTAGTCTTTTGCCTCAGCACGTGTGCGGGGCAACCCCAAATTTTGATGTGGCCAAGATTCACTTTACGGCCAGTCCATCGTTCATAAGGACTACCAGGAACCGTCTTGGACGGAACTTGGTTCAGAATATAAGCGGCTGTTTCGAGGGCATATCCCCAAAAGGAAAGAGGGAGTGATGAGTAACTCATCATTGATCTAACCATCTCCATAAGAGTTCGGTTTCTTCTCTCTGACACTCCGTTTTGTTGAGGTGTGCCAGGTGCGGTAAGCTGAGAAGCGATACCTTCTTCTTTAAGAAAGTCATCGAACTCTCCAGACATATACTCACCACCTTGATTAGATCGAAGGGTTTTGATCACTTTGCCAGTTTGCTTTTCCACTAAAGCCCTAAAGACCTTAAATACGTTAAAGGTCTCGGATTTGTGTTTGAGCAAATAGACAAAACCATATCGTGAGTAATCATCGGTGAAGGTAACGAAGTATTCGTATCCTTCACGTGCATGTTGGTTGAGCGGACCACATACATCAGAATGTACTAGTTCCAGCAACTCAGTGGCTCTTCGACCCCTATCGGAGAAAGGTCGCTTAGTCATTTTTCCTTCTATGCAGGACTCACAAGTAGGTAGTGAACCTATTGCAGAGGCTTGGAGTGGACCGTCCCTCACAAATCTCTTAATCCTATCTAGACTGATATGACCAAGTCTTAAGTGCCATAGGTATGTTGATTTTGTTAGATCGGAGGATTCTGAAAATTTGATCCTCTTTGGCTCCCTAATTAGATCATTATCTATTTCGGTGTCTAAGATGGAAGGTTGAGTGGGATAAATGTAAAAAAGACCATTCTTCATATATGCATCAGTGACAAAAGAATTATCAGGAAACGAAATACGAACTCCATTCTTAATGAACTTTAAACAATAATATTGCTCAAGAAGACGAGCAATGGATATTAAGTTCTTCCCAAAGGTAGGAACAAAATAAATATTATTCAAGTTTAAAGTGCGGTCTTCAAAAGACAGCGTCACGGATCCCACATCCTTTGCAGACACCAGGCTCCCATCACCCCATTTGAAACAGAACTCGTCTTCCTCTAAGCTTTTGGTTTTCTTGAAACCATTCAAGGAACAACGAATATGGTTGGTAGCAGCGGAGTCAAGAATCCACGTTGATACATTATCAGCTACTAAGCATGCTTCGGTAACTAGAACAATATTATGTTCCTTTGCTTTGAGATAGGCAAGAGATGCGGGGAGAGTTTCTAAGATCATATCTATGACATTCTTCCCATCAGTCTCAGATCCTAGGATTTCCATTTTATTCATAAAACTAATGATCAGTATCATAAAGTCTCTAACAGGAGTCCTAGCCTTCATGTGACATTTCATAAATTGTCGGACTGCTTTTTGCCTTGCTTGACGCCTTTGCCCTCCAAACATCTCAAGGGGATTGTAGAGCATGTCGGCGGCAGTCTCGATGTCACGATGTTGCTCTTTCAGCATATTGTTCATAGATGCTAAGATATAGCACCTCACAATCTCATCGGATCGAAGCCAGGCCGCTAAGGCTTCATTGTCCTCTTGAGTCGAATCATCATTCTTCAGAGGAGGACACGGGGTGGTGAGTACCCATTTTTGCTTGTTAACGGAAACTATTATGTCGAGGTTATGTTTCGAATCTACGTAGTTTTTGTTTTCGAGTTTGTTCGAGGAAAGGATGATTGGGGGATGTTTGCGAGACATGTTGCTTATAAAAGTTGAAACAAGTTTATGATTAGTCTTTGGTTTAGGATTCAAGTTTGTTTAAGACTTGATAAAATCCAAAGGTGTTATAAACCAAACGATAATTTACTCCCTCAAGAGAAGGCCGCAAAAAATCTCCATTTATAAGTAAATGACACATCATTAATGCTTAGCCAAGATGTCAATACATTAATTTTGACTAGCCCCCTTTTAAATTGGTTTGATCACTCACATCCTTTCGCAGAGCCTCAAGGGAGGATTACTAGGGATTGAGCCTAAGTGTGCAACCAACCACTTAGTCCAAAAGGTCAACTTTGAAAAACAATCCCCCAAGGGGAGGCCTTTCCATCATCGTCTCACTCTCGGACGTAGCTCATTGAGCAATGATCGAAGCAAAAACGCCTTGGAGTACTCCCATTTAAGAGAGGGTCGCAAGAGCGGATCTTAGTCCCACGTTAATTGCTTCTTTCATTAGTGTTGGGGATCCGGGTTACAAACAACAAATATAACCCTCCCACTTAGTTTTTGGAGTTTGTTCATCGACTCTTATAAGTTCGGAAATAGATTTCCTAGTTAGAGAGCGACAGAGCGGACAACTAGAAGAGAATCCTAGATCTTCATGTTCAGAGCAGTGTTAGTGCATAAAGGCACAAGGGATTTACTCGTATCTTTTCCTATTTTCTATTTTGGGAAAGTGCATGAGGGAAGTGTGAACTTCAACTCACTCGAACACTTTGAAGTTTGAGATTACAAGGAGACCTCCCACTCAAATTTTCAAGAGCATATATATTTTGAACATATGTGATATAGATATAGTTTTGAAAACATTTTTAAAATTTATTTGATTTGGATGATAAAATATTTTTCAAGTTTGAAAGCGAAAACGGTTTTTCAAAATTCAAACCAGTTTTGTAAAAATTCAATTTCAATTAAAATTTCAAAAATCAAAACATTTTAATCTTACACATCATGTTTATAATCATATGAAAAACATTTTGCTCAAGAAAATTTTCTCATTAGAGTTCTATAACTCATGGTAGTGGGGCTGAAAATCCGGAATTCTAAAAAACTAGAGTTTCGGAACAGCCGCGCACCTCGGAGTAAAATCGCCATAGATGGCGGCTCCGATGTCCTTTTGACCTTCAACCGGTGGCATTGGACAGAAAACACACAGAGATTTAATTTGATTCAGGAATCATTAAATTTCGATTTTAGAGCAGAGAGTTTTTCCACTTTTACTGCGGGTTTTACTCCAGCTCGAAGAAAAAGAAATAATTAAAGCTTGGTCTTTTTTAGGTGCGAAAAAGAATCGAGTGTAACGGAACGTTTTAGGAGGTTGTTAAAGATTTTATTTGTGTTTTATTAGCAATGTAATAACATGGTATAAAAGAAATAACAACATGCATAAAACGATTCAAGTAAATAAAAGAAACTAGCAAGACAATATAACTAGTCACAAAATTTACTCGAAAATTCTCAAACCTTTAAAACACGTTTTTCAATATAAAAAATTAAAAACTTTTAGAACTTATTCTAATGTGTTTTAATAACATCCCAAACTCATAGAAAAACAACATGATTTTTAATTTAAAGGCAAGAGCAATAAATTAAAAAAAATCTAAGATAACAATTCTAACTTGTCACAAAATTAGTAAACTTTCGAAAACGATTTTCAAGCTCATATTTTTAAATACATGTACATGCATATCTTTGACCATAGCTCTGATACCATTTGTTGGAATTGATCTAGGGTTTAAAGAAAAAGTTTAACGCTTCGTTAAGCGGCGGAATTTTAAAAATTTTCTTTTTAAGTAAAACAGTTTTTACTAACCTAGACAAAGAGCAAGTACATATAAATAAAACTAATATGAGCATAATAAATTTACTAACCTCTTTAGAAGCTTGAACGTTGATGAGCCTTCGGAAGGTTGAAAACGTTCGTCTCCCTCGCAGCACGTCTCTCTTTCTTTCCTCGGCGACTCGAGCAACCACGAAAGTTTCTATCACTAAATCACTCGAAATAAAAGGAATTAGTGAGTGGGCACTTTTAAACACTACGACTTAAGAACGAGTCTTGAAGTCGCAGAGCTAAGCTCTAGGTCAAATGAGGACCTAGGTGCCAAATCAATAAACGAAATTGACTAGAGAGAGAGAGGACAGGGGCGGCCAAGGTTCTAGAGAGAGAAGCTCTCAAATCTCTAAAACTTGGATGAATGAAATGAGAAGAATAAGGCTCCTATTAATAGGAGAGGTCTCACCTTCAATAAGGTAGTTTCCTCTTCTATAGAATATCACATATTCATGAGCCAAATTCCCTTTTCCTTCATAGAAGTGCACGGCCAAGACAAAACAAGTAAGTCCTTGGATTTGTTTCCTCTTTTGTTTGCTTCTCCCTTGACCTATTTGGGCGCCCACCTTGTTTCCTCTTAGGGGAAATTTGTTTCCTCTTTTTCTTTTGGCAAGTATCTTGATACATTCATGCACAAAATATTCTCTCTTTATGTTGGGCGCCTATAGCCTTCTAGAAAGGGCTTCTAGAAGCTTTTCCATTTGTTCATGACAACATGAAAAATGCCCATTAAGAATTTTCAATAAAATTCTAATGAAATTAAATTAATCCACAAGGCCCAATTGAACTAACTTGGCCGAGTGATATCAAGTCATCAAATGACCTTGTCAAAAAATTTATTGACATTCATTTCATCCTATGTCTCAAAAGACAAAATACCCTTTTGACAATTTTCGTTCTTGTTTTGACTTAGTTTCCAGTTTAACTATTCCTAATCGATGTGATTTGTGACAGTGACCTCATGGATCCAAATGAACAAAGCTTGAGCTAAAATACTTGGACTCAAAAGTTCACAAAACTTTTCCAAGTTTAGCTTAATGTCAACTGACTCCACTAAAGAGTTGACACTGAAAATCTCTCGGTTCAAATGAATTTATTTTCTACTCAAGAATTCAACCTAATTGTAATGAGTGGATCCACAGAATATTATCATGTTTACCCTTCATGAATATCATCAGCTAGTCGGGATTTACAAAATTACTATTTTACCCTTCTAGCTGTTATTTCCTCAACTCCTTTGTCGCTTGTGAATAAGTTAGAAACAATGTATTGATGAGGAGCTAACAAGTCACATTGTTTCATCCAAAAGAGTAAGGACTCAATTTGGACACTGGCCAGTTCATTTATTCACACTCCAAGGAACAAAGCATGAGGTGATATACATTGCATTTCAGCAATCTTGTACATGAATTCCATATCTATGAGAACTTCACAAAGTTACTCATGACATTCTCACAACTTAGTACTTCACCAATAGGCCTTGTTCGGAATCACATAGTGAGTCCGAACTCTGACTTTCTCAAATGAGAATACTAAGGTGTGAAATAACATGTCTCATTTCAGGATTAAGGTAAGCACGATGCAATTCATACGTAGTGACTTCGAGACATAAAAGGTTAAATGGTTTGTTCTTATCTTGTCTCTAGAAGTGCACTGGTCAATTTAATACCTTCGGAAGATACCTAGAAGAACTATAGAGTCTCCAACTATCAATGCCTCATAACCAGACATCATAGATTCTTATAACAATCGTACTGAGGTCAATAGTCCTTTGACCCTTAGATTGTGAATATATCGTTTTAAGCAAATTACGAAGAGTTTGTTCATGCAAATCTACATTTGTTTCTTCGTAAGTTGTTTAGTTTGTTTATGGACTATAGACTAGTGTTTTATCATAAAGCTTCAAACAGACAAGGAAGAATGAGTGAACGTTTCAACTTTTTATTAATGAATAAGCAATTACAAGCAAGAGTCTTTGTGAGACTTTATTACATCAAATGTTCAAAATAAAGACTACAACTCTTCTTGTGGGCACCATTGACAACAAGAACAGTTGTTACAGATGAGGTAGAAGCATCCTAACCCACTTCTTTTACAAGCACAATTTTGCTTCTAGGTTTTACATCTTTCATAAAGTCATCCTCAAGGAAACGAGCGTTCGTGCTAACCGATATAATCTTCAAGACCACCCTAGAGCGCATGAAGCTCGGGGGGCTACGCCCAACTCCGACCCAAACGCCTTTATTTGGGTTCACGGGGGAGAGAGTAATGACCTAAGGCATCATTTATCTACCAGTCACCTTTGGAACTCCTGGAGGCATTGAAGTCGTTCACATGATCCCATTCCTGGTGGTCGATCATGAGTCACCCTATAACGTAATCATCGGGCGACCCACGCTGAACTGTCTGAGGGCTATTACTTTTACATATCACCTACTGGTGAAATTCTTCACTGAAGAGGGAATTGGCATCATGGCCGGAGACTAATCATAGGCCAGAATATGCTACGTGCAAGGAGTAGATGGCAAGTCCGCTAGAAAAATGGTTAACACAATCTTCCAACTGGAAGATGATTACCCATGCGACCTAAGGGACGCGAGGAAATTCGGAGAACTCGACCCTCGGGACGAAGTCGAGAGACTTAAAGTGGAAACCTTTGATGATCTCGCGCCAATCATGCTAGACGAATCTAAACCTGACCAGGTTGTAAAGATCGGCACCCAACTTCCACTTGCCATCAAGACTCAACTCACCGTCTTCCTCCGGAAATTCAAGGATGTGTTTGCATGGACTCATGCGGATATGCCCGGAATTGATCCCGAAATAATAATGCACCAATTGAACGACGACCCAAGGGTCGCCGAAAAAATGCAGGCTAGACGAACGTTCAATCCAGAACGGTACCAGGCCATAAATTAAGAGGTCGAGAAACTTCTCACCGCAAAAATCATCCGAGAGACTAAGTACCCCAAGTGGATCGCCAACGTGGTAATGGTGAAAAAAACTAATGGGAAATGGTGCATTTGCATATATCACAGAGATCTTAACAAAGCCTGCCCTAAGGACTGCTTCCCACTCCCGCACATCGAATAGCTAGTCGATGCCACGGTTAGCCATGAACTCCTCAGCTTCATGGACGCCTATTCGGGCTACAACCAAATTTGAATGCATGAGCCCGATCAAATTAGGTCTCTACTGTCATAAGGTCATGCATTTCGGCCTTAAGAACCAGGAGCAACTTACCAACGGTTGGTTAACCGAATCTTCGCCAATCAAATTGGCAAGGCCATGGAAGTGTACGTGGACGACATGCTTGTTAAAAGCCTACATGCAACTAATCACGTACCCGACCTAAGGGAGATGCTCACAATCCTCCGCCGATATAAAATGAAACTCAACCCCATCAAGTGCGTGTTCGGGGTTGAATCCAAGAAATTCCTTGGATATATCGTCAGCCGACGAGGGATAAAGGCGAATCCCGAAAAAATTAAGGCACTCCTTGAGATGAAGTCTCTAAGACGAGTCAAAGAGGTGCAAAGCTTGACCGGTCGGATTGCTGCTCTGACGCGCTTCGTGTCGAAAGCCACTGACAAGTGTCAACCGTTCTTCAAAGCTCTGAAGAAGACGGACGGCTTTGAGTGGACTGATGAATGCGAAAAAGCCTTTCAAGAGATGAAGGCTTCTGTGAGAACCGCACAACCCAGCTGCCTGAATGTCATCTCTCTATGATTCTCTCTCTCGGAAATAAATAAATGAGATTATATCTCTCTCGATTTGAATGAATTATGGACGTTGAAGTTTATCGAGTTAATTTTAAATATTTTAAGGTAATGGAAAATCTCGGAATAAATAAAGGATTTATCGGGTTCGTCTCGAATAATAAATTATTTTCCGATGAAATATTCCGGAATTTAATTTAAGAAAATAAATTCTCAAGGACGAGAATTAATTCCGAGAAACTTTAAATATATTTTAATTAATCGAGAACGAACGAGAAAATTCTCGGTCCGAATCATATAATTATAATCCGTTCGGTTATGGATTTAATTAAATAATTATATGAGGATGACTTGGTTGTAATGATTTTTTAAGGGACCCATTTGAAAGAAAACAAGGAGAAGAGGTGGGTTTGTGAATAAGAGGGTAATTTTGAGCTTGCCTCGTCATCACACATGTGCCATGGGTTATCCTTGCCAACCCAACACTTATCTTAGTCAATTACTTTGCCATTAAGTCTTCATGGCCGAGTAAAAGTAAGTGCATCAACCAAAAGGAAAAGAAACCCACGGGGAAAAAAGAAGAGAAAGAAAAGAAGAGAAGAAGAAAACACGAGAGAGAGAGAGAGAGAGCCGAGAGAAGAGAGATCGACAGAGAGAGAGAGAGCGGTCGAGCGAGAGAGAGAGAGGAAGAGAGCGAGGGAGTGAACTCGCGGAGGAAGACCTCGACCGACAGCCACCGAGACCGAGACCCGAAGTCACTGGACGCGCGCGCGGGCTAAGAAGGAGCGAGCGCCGCCGCGAGCACGCTGTGGCCGGCCGACCGGGAAGCGAGCGCCGGGAGAGAGAAAATACACCCCGGAGAGTCCAAATCCACGAAAAAATTGGGTAAGAAATCAAAACCCGGAATTAATTTCGTGATGTTAGGGTTTGAAGTTGAATTTGGGGTTTTGATTCTCGTGATGGATTTTTGAGAAATTGATCGGTTTTAAGTGTTCATTGTGCTTAATTGATCGTGTTTATGACTTGAATTAGAGGATTGATCTTGGTTTTCTTTGGTTGGTATGGATTTGGCTGAAAATCTTGATGAACGAGGGTTTAAGGATTTGTTTTTTGGGGCTTTTCGTTTCTGAAGGTTATTGATGATCTAGAGACGTTTGTAAACGTGTTTAGTGTTTGGGTTTTGGTTAAAAATGGCTGTTTAGGTGTTGATTAAATTTTTGGGCGAATTTTCATTGAAGTTGTTAACCTGCCGTGTGTTTGATTTCTGTTATGGCCGTTTGAGTATTTTCAGATTTGGAATGGATTTTCAATTGATATTATTTGAGGCCATGACGATGATTTGTGAGCTGTTGAAATTGTTTGGTTGATTTGGAAATCTTGGCCGTGTGGTTGTTATAGCAATATGTCTTGTTTTGGCTGTGTGCTTCGGTCTGACTATGTTGTCATGATTTCAGAGCCTCGGGTTACGTTTACTTGAATTGGTTCGGGTTCGGGTTTGAGATGTCAGGGTTTGGATTTTGGAATTGATACGAGTTTGAAATTGTGGAATTGACTCGTTATCGGATTTTGTGATTTGATTGCAGATCAGGTCGGGACGAGCGAGAATCGGCAGAGTCGAAGGCAACGAAGCCGTAATTTGGAATTTTCGAGAAAAGAGTTATCGTAGTTAAAGCTCGATAAACTCGTGAGTTTTTTAAATCGCTTATAGCGTTTAAATACTCTTGGATTTGGTTATGTGATATATTTCCTGTATTTAAATAAATAATTTATGATTATTTATTTAACGTTTAAGAAGTCAATTTAATTCGCTTTGGAATTCTCGGTTTGTATGATTTTTCGGATTATTCGTTTAATTCATTTAAGACTCGTTAATCAATGATTTGGATTTTATTTCGTACTCGTTCTCTGGTACGAATTCGTACGAGTCTTGAATAAGTTTAAATTCCGAAAAGCCGGGTATCGACTCGCAGTGAATCCTGATAACAAACCTTAAGCTTGACATCACCTCCCGAATCATTGACTAATGATATTTTAATTTCGGGTTTTAGTTTCTCGACGCTTCGGAACGTGTTAGCGCTTCAGGACGTGTAGAGTCTCGGAAAGCGTGTAAAGCAAGGAAACTCCGGAATTCATCAAGTTCTCAGACGAACTATTCCGGGTAAGTGGGATTTAAGTTTGAGGCGCCAAAGGGGAATGGTGCCTAGTAGAATAATTGTTTATGTTTATTCGTTTAATCCTAAAACAAAGAGAAACCCTCAGTTAGACAAGATGACCGAATAAGGCTTCGGCCACTAACTAATAAGATAATAAAATGGCAGGGTTAAACGATTAGCAAGTTAAGAACCTTGAAGTCTTTAAAACTTTGTTGAGCTTCTGTAATAGGTTTTTAACCCTTTGTCCTGATGAGGAGGATAACAGGAGGAGGAAAGACGGTGTCATCCGGATTCAATCCCGAGAGGAACTGTTCTAGGAGAAGGTCTAGCCTCACAGCTGTCGACGACTCCTTCTAAAATACGTAAAGAGCCATAATATGAAACTAATAATGTTAATGACGAGCTTTATCCCGATAAGATCTCCTCCTGTAATAAGATAGGCAGGTAGGCTGTAGACAGCTCCTGTAAAACATAATGAACTCTTGTCGGCAATGTAGGGAGTGGCATTCCCAAAGGCCCTTTAGTGGGAAGTCGATGAGTGGCTTCAGGTAAGTCGATGGGTGGCTTACCTGTCCTGAGGGAAATATGAACCCTGGAGCAACCAGGGATTGGTGAGGGTTTGATCCACTCCACTAAACTCGCGCTAAGTGTTGTCAATGGTGCCCACAAGAAGAGTAGTAGTATCTATTTATGTACATTTGATGTCATATAGTCTTACGAAGACTCTTGCTTGTAATTGCTTATTCATTATTAATAAAGTTGAAACGTTCATTCATTCTTTCTTTGTTTGAAGCTTTATGATAAAACCTTAGTCTTTTAGTCCATAAACAAACTTAACAACTTACGAAGAGACAAATGTAGATTTGCATGAACAAACTCTTCGTAGTTTGCTTAAAACGATATATTCGCAATCTTAGGGTCAAAGGACTATTGACCTCAGTATGATTGTTAGAAGAATCTATGATGTCTGGTTATGAGGCATTGAGAGTTGGGGACTCTATAGTTCTTCTAGGTATCTTCCGAAGGTACTGAATTGACCAGTGCACTTCTAGAGACAATATAAGAACAAACCATTTAACCTCTTATGTCTCGAAGTCACTATGTATGAATTGCATCATGCTTACCTTAATCCTGAAATGAGACATGCCATTTCACACCTTAGTATTCTCATTTGAGAAAGTCAAAGTTCGGACTCACTATGTGATTCCGAACAAGGCCTATTGGTGAAGTACTAAGTTGTGAGTCTGTCATGAGTAACTGTGTGAAGTTCTCATAGATATGGAATTCATGTACAAGATTGCTGAAATGCAATGTATGTCACCTCATGCTTTGTTCCTTGGAGTGTGAATAAATGAACTGGCCAGTGTCCAAATTGAGTCCTGACTCTTTTGGATGAAACAATGTGACTTGTTAGCTCCTCGTCAATACATTGTTTCTAACTTATTCACAAGCGACAAAGGAGTTGAGGAAATAACAACTAGAAGGGTAAAATGGTAATTTACTAAATCCCGACTAGCTGATGACATTCATGAAGGGTAAACATAGATAATATTCAGTGGATCCGCTCATCATAATTAGGTCGAATTCTTGAGTAGAAAACAAATTCATTTGAACCGAGAGATTTTCAGTGTCAGCTCTTTAGTGGAGTCAGTTGGCATTAAGCTAAACTTGGAAAAGGTTTGTGAACTTTTGAGTCCAAGTGTTTAGCTCAAGCTTTGTTCATTTGGGTCCATGAGGTCACTGTCACGAATCACATCGATAGGAATAGTTAAACTGGAAGCTAAGTCAAAACAAGAACGAGACAGTTTTACGAAAATTGTCAAAAGGGTATTTTTGTCTTTTTGGACATAGGACGAAAAGAATGTCAATAAATTTTTTTGACATTGTCATATGATGACAAATGAAATAAATATTACTCAGCCATATTAGTGTAATTGGGCCTTGAGGATTAATTTCATTTCATAGAATTTTACTTGAAAATTCTTAATGGGCTTTTCTTATGTTGTCATGAACAAATGAAGAAACATCTAGAAGCTCCTTCTAGAAGCTCAAATTTCGTCCAACCCAAGGAAAATAAGGCTGAATTTCGTTCATGCCATAGTGGGAAAGAGAGTTTATTTTGTGCATTGATGTATGAAGATACTTGCCAAAAGAAAAAGGGGAAACAAATTTCCTTAAGAAGGAAAGTGCATTTTCGGCCAACTAAGAGGAAATCAAATGAGGAAACAAATCCTAAGTCTTCATGAGGCATGTTGGACGTGCAAGGCAATAGGAAAAGAGTAAACTACCTTTTGAAGGTAATCCTCCTCCTATAAATAGGAGCCTCATTCCTCACTTTTCATTCATCCAAGTTTAAGAGATTTGAGAGACTCTCTCTCTAGAACTTGGCCGAAAATCCTCTCTCTCTCTCTCTAGTTTATTTTCGATATTTTCTTGTCTTGGCACCTAGGTCCTCACTCGACCTAGTGTTTAGCTCTGCGACTTCGAGACTCGTTCTTAAGTCGTAGCGTTTAAAAGTGCCCACTCACTGATTCCTTCTTTTCGAGTGATTTAGTGATAGAAACTTTCGTGGTTGCTCGAGGTGCCGAGGAAAGAAAGAGAGACGTGCTGCGAGGGGAGACGAGCGCTGCGAACTTTCCAAAAGCTTCTTCAAAGTTCAAGCTTCAAGAAAGGTTAGTAAACTTCTAGCTCATATTGGTTTTAATTACATGTACTTGCACTTGTCTAGGTTAGTAAAAACTGTTTTACTAGTAAAAGAAAATTTTTAAAATTCTGCCGCTTACCGAAGCGTTAATTATTTTCTCAAACCCTAGATCGATTCCAACACTAAGGCCCTCCTACATGTGCTAGTGGATCCCAGACATTAAAACTTCGGCCTTCTGAGGGCTAGGCTCAAGTTCTCAGAACGGTTTACTCATCTCTCATGAACGGCTGCGGACTGAAGTGTTGATTGGCCAGTCCACTGATGTAAGCCGTCGGTATGAGTGAGATGGATGAGTTTCTAGGAAGACGGTTGTTAGCCGGATTCCTATATGATTATATCTTTGATTGTTTTAGAACGGGGTTCTAAAACTGATTATGTCTCTGTTGATGGAATGAAATTTTGTTATGCTGATTGAATAATGGAACTTCTTCATTGTTCTGAATCTATCACCTGTTGTCATCCGCATTTTATTGTCTGCAAACATGCATCTCATGTAGTGCTAGGTTAGATATCCTGCTTACTGAGTCGGTGTGACTCACCCCATAAATCCCTCTCCTTGTAGATAAAGGAAAAGCTCAGGCGAAACAGGAGTGCTAGTCAAGGTAGATCTCATGACGACCTGTGGCATAGGAAATGTCTTTTTGGGAAATGGGTATCAGGTTTTTAAAACCGAGCTTATGCGCTCATGAAAGTTTTTATATGGTTTTTGAAAGAACTTTTATAATATAATAACGTCTAGATAATTGGCCTGAAGCTATTTTTATGTTTTGAACTCGGTAAGCACGATTTTGGGCCCGTGCTTACGAATAGCAAGCTGGAGTAGTCCGCATTTTTGTAACTCTTCTAAAAGCGAAAATTTTTACCAGTTTTTAGCGGACTAGCTCTAGAAACCCTTGTTATTCCTTATATGTAAATTAATTTTTATTTCCGCTATTTGTTTAATAAACGTTTTGTAAATGACGTTTGAAAATGTTTTATGTTCATTTCATTTGAAAATATAAATGATTTATGATGATGTATTGGGAAAGGTCGCGTTCCGAGGACGACAGGTGTCCTGCGGGTCGTGACAGCTTATGTATACCTCATCGTCTCTGAAAGGGTCGTTAGCGCCGTTCTTATCCGCGAAGAAGATAGGGTCCAATGGCCAATCTACTATTTCAGCAAAGCCTTACTTAACGCGGAGACGCGTACACTGAGATAGAGAAACTTTCTTCGGCTCTTGTGACGGCAGCTAAAAAGCTGCCTCCGTATTTCTAAGCTCACGCCATCGCGGTGCGAACTGAGCACCCTATCAGTAAAGCTCTTCAAAAGGGAACATCGATGTGGGAAGAGCGGAAAAAGACTTTATGGCAGAATTCTCCTACACTCCCGATGTGGGAAGAGCGGAAAAAGACTTAACCGAAAACGCGACAACGCGGAAAAGAATGGTTGACCCAATTGGTCCCATCTGGAAGTTACACGTAGATGGAGAATCTACTGCTCGGGGGGCTGGCGCCGGAATCATTTTGACTAACCCCGACGAGGAAAAGTTATGATATGCCCTCCACTACGGCTTCCAAGCCTCCAATAATGAGGCCGAATATGAAGCCCTCATTATAGGGATAGAGCTAGCACAGAAGCTTGGCTCAAAGAACCTGCGGATACACTGCGAGTCATAGTTGATCGTGAACCAAGTTAAAGGAGATTACACTGCCAAGGAGCCTAATATGGTCGCCTACCTGGCAAATACGAACTCCAAACTCGATACCTTCTCCTGGATTGAGATTCTCCAAATCTTGAGAGAACAAAATTCAGAGGTTAACGCTTGCTCGCCTCGGATCTCGCATCGACGAAGACGGATTGGGAACCGTACCCATGGAATTTCTTCCACGGCCATCCGTCTCTAGGAATCGTACCCATCGAATTTCTTTCACGGCGATCCGTCTCCCGAGAAAAAGTCGGGACTATAGGGATGTGTCTTAGCAAACTTGGATGGACCCAATTATCGAGTTTCTACGAAGAAGGGAACTTCCCAAAGACTGCAAAGAAGCATATAAGTTTAGAGTTTTAGCATCCAAGTACACACTTCGAGATGACATACTCTACAAGCGCAGTTACTCAACACCGATGCTCCGATGCCTCAATAGCGTCGAGTCGACCAAGGTCCTCCGCGATATACATGAGAGCATCTGTGGGAACCACGACGCTGGAATCTCCCTCGTGCTCAAAGCACTTAAACAAGGCTATTTTTGGCCTACCACGAAAAGAGATGCATGTGAATGGGTGAGGCGCTGCGACAAGTGCCAACGCTTCTCCGAAGTCCCGAGACAGTCGCCGACCCCACTGAGCAGCATCATTGTCCTGTGACCCTTTGCTAAATGGGACGTAGACATTATTGGCAAACTTCCTAGAGCGCCAAGACAATATGAGTACGCCATAATTGCCATAGACTACTTCACCAAGTGGGTAGAGGCCGAGCCGCTCGCCAGAATAACCGAAGCAAATACGATGAACTTCATCTGGAAAAGCATCATATGCAAGCACGGCATCCTTGTCTCGATTGTGACTGACAATTGCACACAATTCGACAACGCGCGAGTAAGAGATATCTGCGATCAACTAAAGATCAGTACGACGTTCTCCTCGCCACGTCATCCACAGGCCAACGGCCAGGTCAAAGCACTCAACAAGACTATTAAGAGCAATCTTAAAAAGAAGCTCGAAGACAAAAAAAGGTGCTTAGGCCGAAGAGCTACCATTCGTCCTGTGGGCTTACCGAACAACCGCGGGAAATGCCACTGGTGAGATGCCATTCTCCCTCGCATATGGGATCGAAGCCGTGGTGCCAGTCGAAACCGAGATCCCCACGTTCCAAGTTGAGACATTCAACAAAGAAAACAACGGCGAGGCCATGCGCCTAGAGTTAGCCTTAATTGATGAAAAGAGGTCAGAAGCGCTCAACCGCCTCGCCGCATAGAAGCGCAAAATCGAAAAATACTACAACTCCAACATCAAAAGGCGAACCTTTGCCATCGGGAGCCTCGTACTCAGGCAAGTATTTCAGAATACCCAAGTACAAGGCGCGATGTCCTCGACCAAAACTGGGAAGGCCCTTACAGAGGCCGCAAAGTCATACATGACGGGACCTACTACATCAAACACACAGACGAAACTCTGATCCGCCACCCGTGGAATGCGGAACACTTGAGGCAGTACTACCAATAGCTGGCATTTCCCCCGTTTTATTGCTTTAATTTCCCATTTTCAATAAGGCATACGAGCCAATGTTTTAGGATTTTTACTTTTTCGCAATCATAATAAAGTTCGAGGTTTCCCCTTCAAAATCCGCTTTATAAAAGTTTTCTGGTTACCAAAAGTAAAACTTGTGACCCAAAAAACTTGGGGGGCTAGCAACAGTAAGGAATCCTCAAGAAAACACTCACCACAAAAAAAAAATTAAGTCTCGACCCGAACACAAATAGGAACAAAGACCGTAAGATGCCTACATGGCGCGACTAAGTCGTCCCTCAGGGGGTACTTAAGATGCCTACATGGCGCACGTAAGACGCCTACATGGCGCAACCAAGTCGTCCCTCACGGCACACCTAAGACGCCTACATGGCGCACTTAAGACGCCTACATAGCACACGTAAGACGCCTACATAGCGCAAACAAGTCGTCCCTCGTGACGCACCTAACACGCCTACAGGGTGCAACCAAGTCGTCCCTCGCGACGCACCTAAGACACCTACATGGCGCACTTAAGCTGCCTACATGGCGCACGTAAGATGCCTACATGGCGCAACCAAGTCGTCCCTCACGGCGCATCTAAGACGCCTACATGGCGCACTTAAGAGGCTTACATGGCGCACGTAAGATGCCTACATGGCGCAACTAAGTCGTCCCTCGTGACGCACCTAAGACGCCTACGTGGCGCACGTAAGACGCCTACATGGTGCAACGAAGTCGTCCCTTGTGGCGCACCTAAGACGCCTACATCGCGCACTTAAGACGCCTACATGGCGCACGTAAGACGCCTATATGGCGCAACCAAGTTGTCCCTTGTGACGCACCTAAGACGCCTACATGGCGCACCTAAGACGCCTACATGGCACAACCAAGTAATCCCTTGCGACGCACCTAAGACGCCTACATAGAGCACCTAAGACGTCTACATGGCACACGTAAGACGCCTACACGACGCAACCAAGTCGCAGTTGAAACGCTTACAAGGACGCAAACCATACAAACGGTTGGCGTATCTGAGGCCAAAACCTGCTAAGGCAGAATACCCGCCAAAATCACTGGCGGAAGATGCGTGTCTATCGAAACATGTCACAGCCATTAAGCGTAAGAACGTAAGACAAAATGGAGCAGACGTGTTCATAAAAGAAAGTCATGTTTCATAAAAAGAGGGCACCGCCCCAAAAATCCTTGAAAGCAAACTCTAAAACAAGTGTGTTGAAAGGAAACACCTAAAGAAAGCGATGCGCTAAACACTTGCGTGAAAAAGAAAAGAAAAATAAAAAATTTCACTCGGCAAGTTCATCACCAAGGGGCCCAACCCCGTCGAGCGGTGGGAATAAAGAGTTGAAGAAGTGGAAGGTGACCCCTCGAGAAACATTCTCGGTACCGGTGACGTCCGGACACTCCACCGCCGCGGCATGCCTTGCTTCCTCGATCCCGACATTGAAGTCGTCTTGTAGGTCAGACGCGACCTGTTCCGCCGCAACCTTCTCCATGGTGAGCCGAGCTACTTCCTCCGCCAAGGAGTCACGCTCGCGCTTTGCCAGCACGGGCGGCCTCGCTCGACGAGAGTTGACTTTGACTGATGCTAGCTTCTTCTGTACGCGACTCCAACTGGCATCGAAGGTCCCACACCTCGCTCCGGAAAACTTCCATCGATCGAGTCGCCACTTCGAGAGCTTGACATTCCATCGTTAACTCTTCGGCCATCTTCGCCACCGCTGACTGAGCACAGTCACATTTGCCTTAGGTGACTCCCAGTTCCACGCGAGCCTCTTGAAGTTGTTTGCGGAGACTCGCAAACTCTACCTTTGAGTGAGAACCTCGCTCAGCACGGGCTAGCTGAGACTTCGCTTGAGCGCTCCTCTTGGGCGAGTCCCATACGTGGAATGAGGTCGTGAAGAATCTTCTCGCCTCACGTCGTATGTGCAAGCACCTAGGAAGGAGGACAAGTCAGCAAAAACAAGATCCTAGCAAAACAAGGCGAAAGGATAAAACAGAGGGAACTTACTCTTTGTGCGTCAGAGACGCCATTGCGGAAGAATTTCACGTCGCTACTTGCCACGATGCCCTTCCACATCTACAACAAAGATTGCCCAAGCCCCTAGGAACATTCCTCTCTGACCTCCACAGCCTCCGCCTCGATCATCGAGTTCACGCCCTTCGAATCCGAAGACGTGTCCGGAAGAGCTGAGGAAGAGGATCGCTTCAAGGAAGCACGGGGGCCACTCTCTGCCAAATGACCAGCGTCGGACTTCTCCATGCCGTTCCGTGCCTCCATCTGGGAATGGATTGCCGCCAACGACTTCGGGTCTCGAGAAGATTTCGCCAAGCGCGCGCGAGCCCTCCCCTTAGCTGAGGAAGCTACAAAAACAACAAAGTCAAAACTCTGACTAAAAAAAAACTAAAATTGGAAAAAGAGCAAATGTCAAAGTACATGGAAGGCCACTGCTCGAGGGCGACGACACGGTGCTAGGGGCACCCTCTGCCCGCTGAGTGTCTTCACGGCCAGAAGGGAAAAGCGTGAACCACCTAGTGGATGCCATCAGCTCGGGAGAGCAAAATCGCTCCCCAGCTTTCCGAGCCTCCGACATTCCCAGGATCTCCTTCACAAACTCAAGGTCGTCGGCCCCCGCATCAGTAAAGAAGTTGGTCAAGGGACCGAATCGGAGTGGCGCATCTCTAAAGGCCTCGACTGAGACCCACACCCACGTTCTCCTGTTATGCTTCTCCGAGTCCGTAATCAGCTTGGTGTTCCGGCGATCGTGAGCCCTGAAGAAACTGGGTTGCCCGTGCGCAAGGAAAACCGCGACGTTTTTGGAAAACCCGGAACGCCGAGAAGACGCGCCGCTCAAAGGGCTGATAGTCAGGCCAGAGGTCCTGAAGAGTGGCAAGCCTTTCGTCACAAGTCGCTAGCAAGCCCTCATGCCGAAACCTTCAACTCCTCGAGTCGAGTCACTCTCCTCGAGTCGAGTCTCGCCCCTCGAGTCGAGTCACTATACCCGAGTCGAGCCTCACTCCTCCAGTCGACTAGTTCTCCTCGTGTAGAGCCTCGCTCCTCAAGTCAAGTCGTTCTCCTCGAGTCAAGCCTCGCTCCTTGAGTCGAGACATTATCCTTGAGTCGAGCCTCGCTCTTCGAGTCGAGTCATTCTCCTCGAGTCTAGCCTCGCTCTTCGAGTCGTTCTCCTCGAGTCCAGCATCGCTCCGTGAATCGAGTCATTCTCCTCGAGTCGAGCCTCGCTCCTCGAATTGGGTCGCCATCCACGAGTAGAGACTTTCATATTTCACGCAACTAGCACGACATCCGGATCTCCGACGGCCCAACGCTCCAAATAAAACAAAGGCCGTAGAGTCCCGCAAAAAGCCAGCCAGGTGCGCGCCGCGCCCAACACGTTTGGGGCCGTAAAGGCCCTCCAACTACTATAAATACCCCATCTCATTTAGGGGGAAGCCATCCAATTCATTCCTATTGATTCGCTCGAATTCTCGCTCTCCTTTGCCTCTCTTGATGCCATCTCTGACCTGAAGCGCTCTCTACGAGTTTCTCTCATTCTCAGAGGTTTTGAAGCACTCTCGGGGACTCCCGAACGTCGCTCCCTCTTATCGAATGTCTAGACTAGTGCTCAGGCACGCTCCTAGGGTTTTCCACTGAAAATCCCCTATGCGTCTAGCACACTAGACGCGTCCGCGATTTCCGACAGAAAATCGCCTACGCATCCTACGCGGCCCACGAAGTTCTGAGACGTTGCCGAGGACTCCTCCGCGTTCTATCTCCTTCATCGATAACGCCCTCTAGGCTCCGCGCCTCACTCTGCCTTACATACGCACTGAACTATGTTCTGACCTGATCCCACACACGGGTACATAGGCAGCCTCCACCACAAAGGCACGGTCACTACTCCTCCTCACCCCTTCTTTCCTCTGAGAAGTGTGTTGAATGGAAAAAACAGACCTCGAGACTTTCGAGTTCACACCTTTGGCTCGGGTGCGGCCACTTGGTCCGGTCTTGGGTCGAACCGCCCGAAGCTTTTAATCGTTGTTCATTTTCGTGCGACAACAGGGCCAAAATTAATTCTCGGGGGCCCAGCTAGGATTGGGCTATTCACTTGCTCTTCACGTGCTCCAGGAGAGGAAGATTTTGGGGCAGGCATCTGTTCTGCATGTGGGGAGTTCGAAGAAGCAGGAAAAGGTTGAGGTTTCTCTGACTCCCGGACTGGTTTAGAAAGGCATCCAAGAATTTCGCCTGCCATAGTGAGGTCGGGAGCCCCAAAATTCTCGTTGTATGTCTGACGCGACGGATTAGGTACAAGAGTTGTTGTGGAGGGAGCTTCTCGAGATTTTCCAGGAGGAGATTTTCCAGGAATCTGCCGTTAGCCAAGGGCCTAGGATATGCCTTGTATTTCCGGGAGCGTCGGTGTGCACGACCATTTTTTCCTTGCACGTTCCTTGGTCATGGCCCACTCTACCGCAACCGAAACACTAGCTTGGAAGTTTTTTATATTTGAAGGCCACCTAGTGCTACTTTCCGGCAATCGGGATATAACGACTTGGGAAGATAGGGTCGTTGACATTGATGGCTACTTTATACATGAAGAAATGTTTGAGAATAGAGCAGAATAATCCATCCCATTTGAGCTCTATGACTTCACCGCCAGATGCCGCTAGACGGGCAATGTTTTTCTCAGTTCTTACTTGCAGAAGGATTCCGTGCATTCTGACCCAAAGTTCCACGGAGTCAAACTTGTAGTCTTTCCACACCTCCGAGTCTAGCTAGGGTTTCAGGAGCAGTACCCCCCATTGATACACCATGCGCCTTTTTCGAGAAATCGGTTGCAGGATTCCGATGAAGAGAACTTAAGGCCTCCAAACATTACTCCATTTTCCAGCCTTTCACATCCCACCTCATCCTTTGCAGGATAGAGTTGAGAAGTTTTGGGGAACCAATCTTTGGCACAATCGCTTTTCCACCCAAGGTGTGAGCCATGGCCTGGACGTCGATCCCTCTTCCTCAGTCGCGAAGGCCTCTTCTCAGTCGTCATAATCCATATGGAGCACCTAGGTGAGGTCCGCCAATGAGTCGACGTCATCTTCTTTTGGATATTCCGTATCCATGATTCACTTCGTCTCAGGTGCGCGAAGGAGAGTCCACGACGTAGAGGGCTCACCTAGAGGGATGGGAGAATTGTTGCGATATTTTTGTATGCAAGTGCACGTAGTCACTCAAGTAATATAAATCACAAGTGCGAGTCGATCCCACAAGGATTAGTTAAATTTAGACTCAAGTTTCACTAGAACGAAGAGAGCCCAAAGAAATTTAAGAGATAGTAGCACAAATTTCTCAACAAACAATTGAAATAAATAAATTAAATAAAGAAATGGATGTAATGGATAGAGAGAGGTATGACTATGACTTCACGAGTTCAATCCTTGGTTCGGATTCAAGGGAGTTCACGTGTGATTATTATTATTCATACTTTACTACTCACACTCACGCTCACTATATCACTAAGTCTCTCTCCAGCATCTTGCAACCTAAACCTATGTCGGAATTTTATCTTTGGATACCAATCCCTAAAAGGCACGGCAAGCATTAAACATAAGAGTATTCACACGAGTCAATAACAGCCTAGCTATATCTAGCCTAGGAATGTATTACCGTAATTCAAATCAAGCATACTAACAAACTAGTCTTTCTCAAGCACCAACTGAAA
This sequence comes from Urtica dioica subsp. dioica, assembly GCF_054948205.1. Classification (NCBI taxonomy): domain Eukaryota; kingdom Viridiplantae; phylum Streptophyta; class Magnoliopsida; order Rosales; family Urticaceae; genus Urtica; species Urtica dioica. The sequence continues at coordinate 39,161,191 of NC_142758.1, forward strand.
TTAAATATCATGCATAAGTTAGCTAATCTTACACAAGATATAAGCACGGATTTGAATTAAGTAAAGCAGTGACTAATAATAACTCAACAATATATTTAAGGAAATCCATCACCGATTCATGAACTTGCTACACCACAACCCTTTGGAAGATTAATGCATGGTTACGAGAAGAAAATATATAAGATGCGAGGGAAAAATAGTCAAGAACAAATAAATGAACGACATGATTTTTACTAATAAAAACTCGAGTTCAAGAGATTAGAAGAAGACTAAAACTATGATTGTCGAGAAACGGAGCTGATGACGGCAGTTCTCTAATCCATTTTCTCTCCAAAAACTCTCAAGCCAAAAGTAGACAAAACAAAACTAAAAGTAAAAGATGTTTTATTTAGGTTACAAAAACTGTTTTTAAGTCTGAAAGGGGTGTTTTCGGAGTCATTTGAGCCTTCCAATTAAATCCAATGGTCAAGATCTTCTCAAAAATGTTAATTTCACAAACTATTTTTTTACTCTGTTTCGACCCGTTTTGTCTCCACAATTTCGTCCTTTTTCCGTGGAATTGACTCTGAACACTCTGTTGCTCCTTTGAACCTGTAACTAATCGAAAACAAACTAAAAATCATCAAAATACTCGAGGACTCGTCGATTTTCGATCCGGGAGATAGGAGTTTAACGCGTTATTAAGGCACCTATCAAATTCCCTCGTACTTAAACCGTTACATGTCCTCAAGTAATGAAAAAGAATAAAAACATACCACACAAACTAACTAAATGACATGCGTAAAACTATAATGCTCAAAATTCCTCAACCAGTTCATGTTTGCCTGAAACTCAAATCTATAGACTTATATAGACACAGAAACCCAGGATTTTAAACTTCAAGTTAACTACAAAAGAAGATAGAGATCATATGAGTTCACTTTACCTTAGACCATTTTGCAATGCTTACCTATCTCGGGAGCTTTTAGGAACCACTTCTTGTAGTCCGTCCTGTTGTTCCACAAAAATGAACAACGATTAATTACCTCGGGCGATTCGATCCAAGGCCGGACCAAGTGATCGCACCCGGACCAAAAATGTGAACTTGTGGACCGAGTTGCACCCTCCAGACTCTGAGGTGTGTTTTGGGGGGTGTGACCATGCCAAAGGTTAGTTGCCTACGTACCCTTTAGTCGGGATCAGGTCAGAACGTAGTTCAATTTGAATATAGGTGGCTATCTTAGGCGCGGAGGCTCGAGAATCCAAGGCTTTAGAGTAGGACCCGGCTCGTAGCTTCTAGTGAAGACTTTAGAGGGGTCAATTACCTTGTAGCTCGGAGTTCTAGCTCAAGGGCCAAGAAGTGAGAGAAAAGTGTGTACACCGCAAAGACTCGGATCGTAGAAGAGGAGCGCGGTCCCTCTCGTGGACGGGGGTCCTTGAATTTCTGAGGAGAAGGAGGAGGAGCGCGCGCTCTTGGAATGTCACAAGTGAACGGTGGAGGATAGAGTTCTCGAGTGAGAGAATGTTGTGTGGAGAAGAGTGGGATGAATGAGGATGAGTCCCCCAAGGGGGGGGGGGTATTTATAGTTTTGGAGGAGGCCTTGGGCTGGCCAACTCTAAACCCACCGGATGGCCGGGTGCGGGGCACGATGCCCGGGCGGGCGCAGGGCGCGGGGAGCGTAGTGCTTGGACGGGTGCAAGGCGCACGGGGAGACACGCTTGGACGGGCGCGGGGTGCCTGGCCGAGGCAGTAGGAGTTCTCGGCCGGGGCAGTACAGACACCCGGCCGAGGCAGCAGGGGCGCTCGCCCGGGGCAGCAGGGTCGCTCGGCCGACGCAGCATGGGTGCTCGGCCAAGGCAGCAGGGATGCCGGCCGAGGCAGTAGGGGAGCTCGGCCGGGGCAGCAGGGACGCTCGGTCGAGGCAGCAGGGGCACTCCGCCGGGGCAGCAGGGACACCCAGCCGAGGCAGCAGGGGCGCTCTGCCGGGGCAGCAGGGGCGCTCTGCCGGGGCAGCAAGGACGCCCGGGCGATGCAGTAGGGACACTCGGCCGGGGCAGCAGGGACGCCTGGCCGAGGCGCGGGAGCGCGCATGGGCCGGGACGCCCGGGGGCGCAGGGCGCGCGAGGACTGGACGGCCAGGAGCGCAGAGCGCGCGCGAGCGGGGACGCCCGGGGGCGCGGGAGCGCACGCTGGCCGGGGCGACAGGGGGCACGGGAGCGCGCACAGGGCGGGGCGGCCGGGGGCACGGGAGCCACTGGGCCGGGGGCGCAGGTGCGCATGCGGGCCGGGGCGCGGGCGTGCTGGCATGCGCGCGGGTTCTCTGGGCCATGGGTGCGCTAGGGCGCTCGGGCCTAGTGGGTCGGGGCGCATTGGGTGATCAGGACGACGATGTCAGGCCAACCTTTAATTGTTTTCAAATTTCTGGTTTCCAGAAAACGACCGGTAACATTAGCCCCCCAAGTTTACGGCTTGCGGAGCGTGAGTCGTGAACTTTAATTTGAAAAAGGGCGTTTGAGGTCTTTTCACCCCTTTGATCATGTGTGATCTTTGAAAAAATTCTTCTTTTTCTGTTTTTTTTTTCTCGTCCGGACCCAGGGGGTCGGACCGGGCCGACTGGGCAACACGGCCTGCGCGCGGGCTGACGCCGGCGGGCCAGCGCTCGCGAGGCCGGCAAACGGGCCAGGCATGTGATGCGCGCGCAAAGGGGGGGGGGGGGGGGGGGGGGGGAAGGAGCAGGGTTTGCTCCTTCCTCTCCAATAAATAGGAGAGTCTCCCTCCCTTTTTCTTCACAACTTGCAACCTTTTGGAGATTGGAAAATTCCTTTGAGTTTGAAATTTCCTTTGGGCTGCCGATTTTTACCCTTTTAAATGGGGAGTGAACTTTGTTCCCACGTTTATGATCCCAAGGTTGACTCTTCTTGCCCTTCCCAAGATTTTGGGAGGGTAGCCAAGGGTCCCTTTAAGGAACTCGATGGGATTCCCATCTTCATCGAGGAAGACTCTCGCGCGACCGATCAATGGCTCGCGGAGTTGGAGACTGACGCCGCGGCGGTTGCCGAGCTGTCGGGGCCCGGGGGTGGCCTACCTACAGGCTGCGGCCCCGAAGGGGAGGACTAAGGGTCTAAAGACTCGTGTTTGTCACGACTGGTGATCAACCTGGTTTTCCGCGAGGCGTCCTTTGTCGCCCTCTTGCTCAAGCAACGAGGCGAAGCGATGGTGTGCGCAGGGCTTCCCCGGGCATCTAACTTAGATGCCTCGGGTGCTAAACTTACGACAACACCGTCCGAATCTTTCTTGGATGAGATTTATTGTGATGATCCCCTAGGATCGGGCTCTGAAGGCCTTGGAGAGGACTTGGAGGCTCCTCCCGCGATGGGGAAGGAGAAGCCTAGCCGAAAGGTTTTGGAGACGGCCTGGACAGCCTTTGAGTTCGTGGAGTCTTCGGGCTACACCTACGCCAAGTCATTGGAAAGAACTCGCATGTACGGAGTAGGCGACTCTGTTGCCCCCATCGGCTTAGACTGCAAGGGGGTCGATGCTGCAAGCATGCTCATGTCGAGGCTTTTGGTCCGGTTGAGCAAGAGCCCCATGACTCTTTGAAGACGGCTTCGACCTCGGCTCCTTTGGACGAGCGCTCTGAGCCCAAGAGGGTGAACTCGGCGGTGGAGCTGGAGGCGATAGAGTCTCGAGGTGACTGTTTTTGACATCTCGAGGAGTCCCCACTGTCCTGGTGGAAAGGCGTGGTGTCGAAGAACGACATCGCCTTCTTTCAGGCAGGGGTTACCGACGCTAAAAGGGTCAGTACTCTTTTTTCATCCTTTTGTGAACATAGGTTCAGTTTTAACCCTTGCTTTTTGTCATCGCAGGCGTATGCGAGGGCCGTGCGGAGCGACAAGATTCTGCATGACTTCATCCGGCACTTGGGGGTCGCCCGGGAAGAGCTTGCTCAGACGAGGGCTAGGCTGGCTCAGGTCGAGCGAGGTTCACAACCGGGGGCGGAACCCGAGACACTTCGAGACAAACTTCGCGAGGCAAAGTTGGAACTCCAGATCGCCCGAGATCAGCGCGATGGAGCCCAGATGTCGGTGGCCAAGATGGCGGGGGAGCTGGCCGAAGAACGGCGACCTTGCAAGGTGGCGTCTCGATCGGTTGAGGTTTTTTGCACCGAGGTTGCCGACCTCCGGAGAGAGCTGGATGCCCCGTCCAACGCCTTGGAGATGTCTCACCGTCAGCTCACTTTGAGCGAAGCGGCGCGAGTCCGGGCGGAGCGCGAGCGCGACTCTCCGACGGAGGAGAATGCTCGCCTCTCTTCCCAGCTTGCTGAGGCGGAGCGAAGAGCGTCCAACTTACAAGATGACTACGACATAGGGACCGAGGAGGCCAGTCGAGCCGGAGCGATGGAGTGTCGGGAGGCGACCGCGACCGAGAACGAGGCCCGGGGGATCACCTTTGACTTCTTCGACACCTTGTTTCTCCTACTAGGTGAGGGTGTTGTGTGAGCCATGTGGCTTTCGTTATTTTCTATAGTGCATATGTTTAGCGCTTTTGCTTTTTTCTTTTTCAGGATTTTATTTATTTTTCGCGCATTTTCACTTAGCGCATGTTTATTGGATTCAGAGCAGTGGCTCTTTTTTTGTTTATGAGATATTTGATATCTTTCAAGTTGAATGCTATCTCATGTTGAGCAGTTTTGCTCGTATATGCCTTCTTTGTGAGCTGACGTGGCCCGAAGGACTTGTACCTTTACAAATAGTTTTGGCAGGGTTGCGTCCCTAGTTGGGATTCGTCCTCCGCTCATTTAGCATTACGATTCGTCATCGATTAGCATTTGAGGCGGGGAGGTGTTCGTGCCTAGTTAGGCGTTTGTTCAGCATCCGTTGCTCGGGGCAACTCGCTGCGATTAACCGACCCGTATTAACGGTGATATCGGTACGTCAGGTTAGGCCGACGGTTTAGCGTGCCTAATGTGGCTGTGGCAAAACGACTTTGCTTCGTGCCACTTGGGACCGAAGAAGTCACACCCGGTATTGTTCCCCAGGGCTCCGTGTTCGTGCTATGGAGCGACCAAACGTATATGTTGCACCGGGTTATACCGGCGACTTTGAGTTCGTGCTATGGAGCGAACGAACATATATGTTGCGCCGGGTTGTACCGGCAACTTTGAGTTCGTGCTATGGAGCGATCGAACGTATATGTTGCACCGGGTTAGGCCGACGTCTTTTGGGGTCATGCTATGGAGCGAACGAACGCACATGTTGCGTCGGGTTAGGTCAGCGACTTTGAGTTCGTGCTATGGAGCGACCGAACGTATATGTTGCGCCGGGTTAGGCCGGCGTCTTTGGGTTCGTGCTATGGAGCGACCGAACGCACATGTTGCGCCAGGTTAGGACGGCGACTTTGAGTTCGTGCTATTGAACGACCGAACATATATGTTGTGCCAGGTTAGGCCGGCATCTTTGAGTTCGTGCTATTGAGCGACCGAATATATATGTTGCACCGAGTTAGGCCGGCGTCTTTGGGTTCGTGCTATGAAGCGACCGAATGCACATGTTGCGCCGGGTTAGGCCCGAGACTTTGAGTTCATGCTATGGAGCGACCGAACGTACATGTTGCGTCGGGTTAGGCCGGCGTCTTTGAGTTCATGATATTGAGCGACCGAACATATATGTTGCGCCGGGTTAGTCCGGCGTCTTTACACAAACCCCGTGTGTTTCGTGTTATTAAGCGACCGAACATATATAGCTCAAATTTGGCCGTTTCAGGGTTTGATGCAGCGCCTCTACACGACTTACATGCGTCTGGGTGACGTCGTTCACGTACGCCTTTACGCGTCTTACGACACGCCGAGAAGGCCGACGGTTTACTCGGACCCGTATGCACGAAGGGCCGTCGGGGTCATGAGCTTCTTAAGTCTGTATCCCCGTAGGGGACTTAAGCCTGGATGAATGTGGTACGTCGAGAAGGTCGACGGTTTGCGTTCCTGCTATTGAGCGACCGAACATATATGTTGCGCCGGGTTTGGCCGGCGTCTTTGAGTTCGTGCTATTGAGCGACCGTACATATATGTTGCACTGAGTTAGGCCGGCCTCTTTGGGTTCGTGCTATGGAGCGACCGAACGCACATATTGCGCCGGGTTAGGCCGGCGACTTTGAGTTCATGCTATGGAGCGACCGAACGTATATGTTGCGCCGGGTTAGGCCGGCGTCTTTGAGTTCGTGCTATTGAGCGACCGAACATATATGTTGCGCCGGGTTAGGCCGGCGACTTTGTGTTCCTGCTATAGAGCGACCGAACATATGTGTTGCGCCGGGTTAGGCCGGCGACTTTGTGTTCGTGCTATAGAGGGACCGAACATATGTGTGGCAGAGGGAGTCGCCCTTTCGCCTTTACTTGTGCCTTTACGCGACTTACGGCACGCCGGGGTAGGCCAACGATTTTTCTCAAACCCGTATGCTTGATGGGCCGTCGGGGTTCGAGATTCTTAAGCCTCTGTATCCCATGAGTGGGGGGCTTAAGGTTTTTTTTCCGTGAATTTTTTAGTGTACGTTGTAGGAATCACTAGCCCCCCAAGTTTTTAGTTTACAGGTCGTGCCTTGATGACTAAAAACTTAATAAAGCGGATTTTTTGAAGAAAGAAAAAAACCTCAAACTTTATTTTTGGCTAATAGATAACATCCTCAAACATTGGCACGTGGACCTTATTGAATCAGGGAAATCAAAGCAGTAAATGGGGAACTTATCACTGGTAGTACTGCCTCAAATTTTCGGCGTTCCAAGGGTGTCGGATCGGAGTTCCGTCCGTATGTTCGATGTAATAGGTTCTGTCATGTATGACTTGTCGAACTCTATACGGTCCTTTCCAGTTCGGGCCCAGGACCCCGGCATCTTGTACTTGGGTGTTTTGGAACACGCGCCTGAGTACGAGACTGTCGACGGCAAAGATTCGCCTTTTGTCTTTGGCGTTGTAGTATCTCTCGACCTTTCGCTTCTGTGCATCGAGTCTGGTGAGGGCCTCGGATCTTGTCTCATCGATTAGATCCAATTCAAGGCGTATGGCCTCGTCGTTTTCTTTCTCATCGTAAGTGTCGACTCGGTAAGTGGGGACCTCAGTTTCCACTGGGACCACAGCCTCAATCCCAAAGGCTAAGGAAAAGGGGGTCTCTCCGGTGGCGTTTCGAACAGTCGTTCGGTAGGCCCATAAGATGAATGGTAGCTCCTCAGCCCAGGCACCCTTTTTGGCTTCGAGCTTTTTCTTGAGGTTGCTTTTAATTGTCTTGTTGACGGCTTCCACTTGGCCATTGGCCTGTGGGTGCCGAGGGGACGATAATGTCTTGTTGATCCCTAGTTGGGCACAGATTTCTCTAACCCTAGCATTGTCGAATTGTGGGCCATTGTAGGTCACAATCGACGCAGAGATGCCGTGGCGGCATATGATGGACTTCCAGATGAAGTTCGTGGTGTTGGCCTCGGTGATTCTGGCCAGAGGCTCGGCTTCGACCCACTTAGTGAAGTAGTCAATAGCGACGATGGCGTATTCGTACTGTCTCGGAGCTTTTGGAAGCTTACCGATGATGTCCACGCCTCATTTTGCAAAAGGACGTGGTACGACGATGCTACCCAGGGGAGATGGCGGTTCCCGTGGAACGTTAGAGAAATGTTGACACTTGTCGCACTTTCTCGCCCAGTCGTAGGCGTCTTTTTTCATCGTTGGGCAGAAATAGCCTTGCCGGAGAGCTTTGAGCGCGAGGGATCTCCCAGCGGAATGGTTCCCACAAATGCCCTCGTGGATTTCACGGAGGACCTTGGTCGACTCGACGCTATTGAGGCATCGTAGCAGCGGGGTTGAGTACACGCGCTTGTATAGGGCTTCGCCTCTCAACACATATTTAGATGCGAGGGCATTCAACCTTTCGGCTTCTTTTCGGTCTTTGGGGAGTGCCCCTCTTCGCAAGAAGTCCGTAAGCGCAGTCATCCAAGTCGGATGAGCGGTGCTCTCAATCGTTTCGACCTCGTCACGTGTAACGGACGGTCGCGAGAGAGACTCTACCGGGATAGTTTCTAACCCGTCTTCGGTGATACCGGATCCGAGGCGAGCTAGAGTGTCAGCCTCGGAGTTCTCTTCTCTTGGGATCTGGATGATCTCGAACTAAGAGAAGGCATCTATCTTGGCATTTGTTTTTTTCCAGGTAGGCGATCATGTTGGGTTCTTTGGCAATGTAGTCGCCTTTAACCTGATTTACGATCAACTGTGAGTCATAGTGTATTCGAAAATTCTGTACGTTGAGCTTTTGAGCGAGCTCTAGCCCTACAATGAGGGCTTCGTACTCGGCCTCATTGTTGGAGGCTTAGAATCCGTAGTGGATGGCGTATCGTAACTTTTCCCGGTCGGGATTAGTTAAAATCACGCCAGTGCCGGCTCCTTGGGCATTAGATGCTCCGTCTACGTGTAATTCCCAGATGGGACCCGTAGGGTCGACCTTTCTCTTTCGAGCCGACAACTCGTCGGTCGAGTCATCTTCCGCTCTTCCCATGTCGGGAGTATAGGAGAATTCTGCCAAGAAGTCGGCTAGGGCTTGAGCCTTGATTGCCGGTCTCGGGTGAAACTCGATCCCGTACTCGCTCAATTCTTGGGACCAGATCGCCATGCGATTCAATGTTCCCTTTTGAAGAGCCTTACCGATAGGGTATCTTATTCGGACAACAATTAGGTGAGCTTGGAAGTAAAGGCGTAGCTTTTTGGCAGCTACGAGGAGAGCAAGAGAGAGTTTATCTATCTCTGCGTAACGCGTTTCGGCGTCGAGCATGGCTTTGCTCACGTAGAAGATAGGCCACTGAACCTCATCCTCTTCGCGGATCAGCACAGCACTCACGGCTCGTTCGGAGACGGCGAGGTAGACATAAAGCGTCTCGCCTTCCTTTGGCTTGGAAAGGAACGGAAGTGTCCCGAAGTAGGCCTTTATTTCTTGAAAAGCCTTCTCGCACTCGTCCGTCCAAATAAAGCCGTCCGTCTTGTTTATTGCTTTAAAGAACGGTCGATACTTGTCGGTTGCTTTGGCCACAAAACGTGAGAGGGCGGCAATCCGACCGGTCAGACTTTGGACTTCCATGACACGTCGCGGAGATTTTATGTCAAGGAGCGCCTTGATTTTCTTGGGGTTTGCTTCGATTCCTCGCCGGCTAACGATGTAGCCTAGGAACTTCCTGGATTCGACCCCGAACATACATTTGTTGGGATTGAGCTTCATTTTGTACCGGCAGAGGATTAAGAACATCTCCCTTAGGTTGTCTACGTGATTGGTAGCCAATAGGCTTTTAACGAGCATGTCGTCCACTTATACTTCAATAGTCTTGCCGATTAGGTCGGCGAAGATCCGGTTTACCAATCGTTGGTAAGTAGCTCCCACGTTTTTAAGGCCAAAAGGCATGACCTTGTAACAGTAGAGGCCACGATCAGTGACGAAGGTTGTCTTGATCTGATCGGGCTCGTGCATTCGTATCTGGTTATAGCCCGAATAGGCGTCCATGAAACTTAGCAGCTCATGTCTTGCCGTGGCGTTGACCAGTTGTTCGATGCGTGGGAGTGGAAAGCAATCTTTTGGGCAGGCTTTGTTAAGATCATTGTAATCTATACAAATGCGCCACTTCTCGTTAGGCTTTTTAACCATGACCTTGTTGGCAACCCACTTGGGGTACTTGGCTTCTCGGATGAAGCCAGCGGAGAGAAGCTTTTCGACTTCCTCATTTATCGCTAGGTATCGTTCAGGGTTGAAGGCGCGTCTAGCTTGTACCTTCTCAGCGATGTTTTTATCGTCATTCAATCGGTGCACGATCACATCGGGGTCTATACCAGGCATGTCGGCATGTGTCCACGCAAAGACACCCTTAAATTCCCGAAGGAAGGACGCGAGTTGAGTTTTGATGGCGAGAGGGAGTTGTGCACCGATCTTCACCACCTGGTCAGGCTTAGCTTCGTCGAGAACGATCGAAGTGACATCATCGGGGGTGTCAACTTTCAACCTCTCGATTTCGTCACGGGGGTCTAGTTCCCCGAGCTGCCGCGCATCTTTTTGATCGCATGAGTAGTCGTCTTCAAGCTGGTAGATCGTGTTAACCCTTTTTTCAGCGGGCTTGCCATCCACGCCTTGGACGTAGCATATCCTCGCTTGGGTTTGATCGCCAGCCATGACTCCGATTCCCTCCTCGGTGGGGAATTTCACCAGTAGGTGATATGTGGATGTGATGGCCCTTGGTCTGTTCAACGTGGATCGCCCAATGATAACATTTTAGGGCGACTCCTGGTCGACCACAAGAAAGGGGACCATGTGAACGACTTCGATACCTCCGGTAGTCCCGAAGGTGATCGGTAAATCAACGATTCCCTCGGTCATGGTCTTTTCTCTCGTGAACCTAAATAGAGGTGTCTGGGTCGGGACGGGATGGAGCCCCCCGAGCTTCATGCGTTCTAGGGTGATCTTAAAGATTATATCGGCTGCGATGCCGTTATCAATAAGCACTCTTTTCACCAGGTTGTTGGCTACTTGGGCTTTAAGGACTATAGCGTCATTATGCGGGTGCACAACTCGCTTGGCCTCTTCATTGGTGAACTGTATTGTCTCGTGCGGTACGGACGGAGGATCCTCATAGGTGAGGTTAACATGCTCGGCAAGGCCTTCTTGAGAGGCAGCCCTGAGAAGCTTTTTTCTTTGCCGGTCTGAATCCCCTTCTTGCAACCCACCAAGTATGGTGGTGACGACGTGGCGTTGCGCATCGGCCATAGCCGCGACCGCGGTGCGGTCGGTGTTAGTGTTGGTCCCTCCACCTTTCTCAGGCTGTGGCATGTTGTTGGCAGGGACCGCAACACTTATCATGTTAAGGACAAACTCTTTGAGTTCGCCCTTTTAGATTAATGTCTCAATTTGCCTCTTAAGATAGAAGCATTGAGCGGTCGTGTGACCATAATCCCGGTGGAACTCGCAATAACGGGATCGGTCGCGAGATGCGGGGTCACCTTTCATTGGAGTTGGAGCGGTGAACTTGTCACGCGCCACAGCGTAGATTTTCTCTACCGGGGCGTTCAAAGGAGTGTAATGCGAGTAGTCTCTGAAGTTGCTCGCAAGACGCAGCTTTTGAGACCCGGCTATCGGAAGCTTGACCTCCCTTATTCACTCTTTTGCGGAGGTTGCCTGGCTCGTTGCCGGATTCATCCCGACGGCGGGAGCTGTAGTTGTTGCTCATGCGGCCGTCGAGGTAATCTTCTACCCCCACGAAGGTTTAGGAAGTCCCCAGTGCGCAAGCCTTCAATGATGGCTGTAATTGCGTCACTGTCGTCAAGGACTCATTATTCTCTTGCCTGATTGACCATAAGTACATCTTGGTCTTCTTTTGGACCATCGACGTAGCAAATCGTGCTAGGAACATGTCCTTCAGGTCTTTGAACGATTGGACGCTTCCTGGTCTTAAATTCTTAAACCACTCAACACCTGGTCCGGTGAGGGTCAGACTAAAAGCCTGGCTCAGAGCCCCAGGTGAGACGCCCTGCATTGTCATCCAAGTTTCGTAATGTTGGATGTGATATTTGGGATCGGTTTTCCCATTGTAGGGAGGGAGATTCGGGAGTTTGAAGTTTCCCGTGTAAACCTCAGCAAGGATTTGGGCAGTGAAAGGCGAGGAATGTTCTTCTACGACCCTGTATGTGTCGCCGGCCAAGCCGCCTTCACGTAGATCACGTACTTTGTTATGAAGGTTGTGAATTATGGTGACGACATCGAGGCCAGTGTTGGGGGTCACTCCTTGTTCAGGAGGAGTCACCCAGTGCCTTTCATTCGACCCTTGAGCCGTGCGAGGGTCCCCATTGATTGGGGCCGCAGGGTTATGACCCTTGTGAGCACTTAGCCTCTCTCGGAGGTCCTCACCACGATCGTTCCGTTTGGCGGTATGCCGATCTCTAAGATTCGGGCCGGTGGTATGGGGGCGTGAGCTTCGAGCCACACACCTCACTCGTCGGGTCGTTGGACCTTCCCTAACATTACCTCTTTGACAGAGTCAGTCATGGGCTGAACGTCGGGAGGTCTCTTCTTGAGAGGAGATTGATATTGCCTTTGTTTTAGGCGGTGGGTTCGACGGACCGGCTTCGATCTCAACGGGGAGTTCCCCGTCTTTGGTGAGAGAAGTCTCGACGTCCGCTGAAATTTTCAAGCCTTCATAGTCGGGGTCATAGTCATGCCCGTCGTCCATGAGGTCCTCGGATTCCCCGTGGGGGGCGCCTTGCCCGCCAATTGGCGGTGGTACCTTGCATTGGCTATCTTTAATTGGCGGTCGTCCCGACTATCCTGAGGTGGAGGGGGCGAGGGAATGTGGCTCTCGTCGTTGAGAGACTCCTCATCGCCTTGCACTTCGGAGCGCAAGAAGTACTTCTTCACTCCGGTTGCGTTTTCGGGGTTATTCACACCTTCAGAACTAATGGGTGGTTGACAACTCATGTCTTTCTCAAGTCGAGGAAGAAGGGGTCGTGCTGTAGAAGGGATTTCGGGATGTATAAGTCGGGAAGTCCCCTCCTTTTAGCGCCTAATTGTTGTCGCACGAAAATGAACAACGATTAATTACCTCGGGCGGTTCGATCCAAGGCCGGAGCAAGTGATCGCACCCGGGCCAAAAATGTAAACTCGTGGACCGAGTTGCACCCTCCAGACCCTTAGGTGTGTTTTGGGGGGTGTGACCGTGCCAAAGGTTGGCTGCCTACGTACCCTTTAGTCGGGATCAGGTCATTACGTAGTTCAATTTGAATGTAGGGGGCTATCTTGGGCGCGGAGGCTTGACAATCCAAGGCTTTAGAGTAGGACCCAGCTCGTAGCTTCTAGTGAAGACTTTAGAGGGGTCGCTTACCTTGTAGCTCGGAGTTCTAGCTCAAGGGCCAAGAAGCGAGAGAACAGTGTGTACACCGCAAAGACTCGGGTCGCAGAAGAGGAGCGCACTCCCTATCGTGGAAGGGGGTCCTTGAATTTCTAAGCCGAGAGAGGAGGAGCGCGCGCTCTTGGAATGTCACAAGAGCACGGGGGAGGAGAGAGTTCTCGAGTGAGAGAATTTTGTGTGGAGAAGAGTGGGATGAATGAGGATGAGTCCCCCAAGGGGGGTATTTATAGTTTTGGAGGAGGCCTTGGGCCGGCCCCCTCTAGGACCGCCAGATGGCCGGGCGCGGGGCGCGCGAGGCACAATGCCCGGGCGGGCGCAGGGCGCAGGGAGCGCGGTGCTTGGACAGGCGCAGGGCGAGATGCTTGGACGGGCGCGGGGTACCCCGCCGAGGCAGCAGGCGTGCCGGCCTCGGCCGGGGCAGCGGGGACACTCGGCCGAGGCAGCGGGGACACCCAGCCGTGGCAGCAGGGGCGCTCGACTGGGGCAGCAGGGTCGCCCGGCCGAGGCAGCAGGGGCGCTCGGCCAAGGCAGCAGGGGCGCTCGGCCGAGGCAGCAGGGACGCTCGGCCGGGGCAGCAGGGACGCCCGGCCGAGGCGCAGGAACACGCGCGGGCTGGACGCAAGGGAGCGCGGGAGCGTGCACTGGCCGGGGCGACCGGGGGCACGGGAGCGCGCACAGGGCGGGGCGGCCGGGGGTGCGGGAGCGCTAGGGCGCGCGCGGGCCCACTGGGCTGGGGGCGCAGGTGCGCGCGCGGGCGTGTTGGCGTGTGCGCGGGTTCGCTGGGCCGTGGGTGCGCTAGGGCGCTCGGGCCTAGTGGGCCGGGGCCCATTGGGCAATCCGGCCGGCGATGTCCGGCCGGCCTTTAATTTCTTTCAAATTTCCTGTGTCCTGAAAACGACCGGTAACACGTCCAACCACCCTCGAGAGGATACGATTATCGAAATAAGAATGAGAAATTGATTTCGATTCAACACACCCATATGCCCCCTCGTATCTCTTGATCTCCACTAATGTGCACACATCCTTTCTAGCTCGTCAATATGTCTTTTCGGCTTGTAATGTTCAGGCTAGGGTCACGGTAGGATATAGAATTTTTAGTGACTAAAATCAATCTAGCGGGGATCGCGAATCAGTTCTCACACATAGTTGATCCTCACACTCAACTCACTTTAGCACTTGATTCCTCCTAAACTCACTATCTAAAAAGTTCATTCAAAGAATCTTAACTCAACTATACATATCTCCAAGTCATTATGGTTTTTCATTTGAACACCCTAATTAAACAAAACAAAAATAAAAACTACATGTTGAAAGCGGGCATCATCCTAAACCTTTTTTTTTCTTTTTTCTCTTTTTTCAACAATGGATAAAAATAAACAACAAACGATTACGGTGTTCAACGATTTTTTTATTGACTTGGAGACTCATTAAAAACTTATCAAAAACTCTCATAAGTGACTCGCGACGACGTTCTTACTAGATCGAAGGGTTCTTTGTGGGAATGTCTTCATCGGGTAGGCTTTAGTTAATGTCAATAGCTTGACGAGGTATCATTAATTTATTCGATGAGGTTCAGGTATGCCACGACTTTCTCGCTCTCAAAAGCTCCTCCATAATACGGCTTCAATGCGTTGGTTGTTCACCATAAAGTTCGTGCAGTTGATTCCTTCGATCTCGAACATGCCCGACGTGAATGATTGTGTGACGATGAACGGCTCGGACCATCTCGACTTGAGCTTCCCAGGAAAGAGCCTCAACCCGGAATTATAGAGAAGGACTTGTTGTCCCGAGTTGATCTCCTTTGGCACGAGGTACTTTTCGTGCCACACCTTCATCTTTTCCTTGTAGATCCTCGCATACTATAATGCGTCTCGGCGAAACTCATCAAGTTCGTTAAGTTGGAGGACTCGTTGCTTTCCGACCGCCTTGTGGTCAAAATTCAAAAGCTTCATCGCCCATGCGCTCGATGCTCAAGCTCCACCAGAAAATGACACACCTTGCCATATACAAGCTTGTATGGTGACATCCCCAATGCGTGTCGAAGGCCGTTTCGTACGCCCAAAGTGCGTCATCAAGCTTGTGAGCCTAATCTTCAATGAACTTCCCACCTTCTTCTCCAAGATCTTCATTATCTCTCGGTTCGAGAGCCCGGTTTGGCCGTTAGACTGCGGGTGGTATGCGAGATCTTTCCAATGGGTTATGCTATACTTCGCGATGAGCACAGAGAATTGGCAATTGCAAAAGTGAAAGCCTCCGTCATTCACGATCGCTCTTCGAGTGCCATGCCTAATGAAGATGTTGTGCTTGAGAAAATTTAGCACCACCTTTATGTCATTCGCTAGAGACGCCTTAGCCTCGACCCACTTCGACACGTAGTCAACCGTGAGGAGTATATATTTGTTGTCGTACGAGGATGGGAAGGGTCCCATTAAGTCGATCCCCAATACGTCAAAAGGCTCTATCTCGAAGATGTTCTTCAATGGCATCTCATTCCAATTCGAGATGTTTCCAGTTCATTGGAACCTATCGAACGTCTCGATGGATCTCTGTGTTGAAATTGATCTAGGGTTTAAGAAAAAGTTTAACGCTTCGTTAAGCGGCGGAATTTTAAAAATTTTCTTTTACAAGTAAAACAGTTTTTACTAACCTAGACAAAGAGCAAGCACATGTAAATAAAAACTAATATGAGCATAGAAGTTTACTAACCTTTTTAGACGCTTGAACGTTGAGAAGCTTTTGGAAAAAGGTTGCAACGTTCGTCTCCCCTCGCAGCACGTCTCTCTTCCTTCCTCGGCAACTCGAGCAACCACGAAAGTTTCTATCACTAAATCACTTGAAATAAAAGGAATCAGTGAGTGGGCACTTTTAAACACTACGACTTAAGAACGAGTCTTGAAGTCGCAGAGCTAAATTCTAGGTCAAATGAGGACCTAGGTGCCAAAACAATAAAAACGAAATTGAATAGAGAGAGAGAGAGGAGAGGGGCGGCCAAGCTAGAGAGAGAAGCTCTCAATCTCTAAAACTTGGGATGAATCAAATGAGAAGAATAAGGCTCCTATTTATAGGAGAGGCTTTACCTTCAATAAGGTAGTTTCCTCTTCTATAGAATATCACATATTCATGAGCAAATATTCCTTATTTCCTTTTCTCATTTGGGCGTGTGAGCCTTGGCTTCTAGAAGCAAAATTGTTTCCTATTTTACTTGCCTTGGCCGCCCATGTCATATCCTCCTAGAGGAAATTTGTTTCCTCTTTTTCTTTTGGCAAGTATCTTCATACATTAATGCAGAAAATAAACTCTCTTTCACACTAAGGGCTGCACGAAATTTGGTCTCCCATTCACTTGGGTTGGACGGCCAAAAGCCTTCTAGAAAGGCTTTCTAGGTTTTTCTTTAATTGTTCATGACAACACAAGAAAAGCCCATTAAGAATTTTCAAGTAAAATTCTATGAAATGAAATTAATTCACAAGGCCCAATAAACATGTTATGGCCGTGTGATATAATATGTCAGCATATGACATTGTCAAAAAATTTATTGACATTCGTTTCATGCCATGTCCAAAAAGACAAAATTACCCTTTCGACAATTTTCGTTCTTGTTTTGACTTAGCTTCTAGTTTAACTATTCCTACTCGATGTGATTCGTGAAAGTGACCTCGTGGATCCAAATGAACAAAGCTTGAGCTAAATACTTGGACTCAAAAGTTCACAAACCTTTTCCAAGTTTAGCTTAATGTCAACTGACTCCACTAAAGAGTTGACACTGAAAATCTCTCGTTCAAATGAATTTATTTTCTACTCAAGAATTCAACCTAATTGTAATGAGTGGATCCACAGAATATTATCAGTGTTTACCCTTCATGAATATCATCAGCTAGTCAGGATTTACAAAATTACCATTTTACCCTTCTAGCTGTTATTTCCTCAACTCCTTTGTCGCTTGTGAATAAGTTTGAAACAATGTATTTACGAGGAGCTAACAAGTCACATTGTTTCATCCAAAAGAGTCAAGACTCAATTTGGACACTGGCCAGTTCATTTATTCACACTCCAAGGAACAAAGCATGAGGTGATATACATTGCATTTCAGCAATCTTGTACATGAATTCCATATCTATGAGAACTTCACAAAGTTACTCATGACATTCTCACAACTTAGTACTTCACCAATAGGCCTTGTTCGGAATCACATAGTGTGTCCGAACTCTGACTTTCTCAAATGAGAATACGTAAGGTGTGAAATGGCATGTCTCATTTCAGGATTAAGGTAAGCACGATGCAATTCATACGTAGTGACTTCGAGACATAAGAGGTTAAATGGTTTGTTCTTATCTTGTCTCTAGAAGTGCATTGGTCAATTCAGTACCTTCGGAAGATACCTAGAAGAACTATAGAGTCTCCAACTCTCAATGCCTCATAACCAGACATCATAGATTCTTCTAACAATCATACTGAGGTCAATAGTCATTTGACCCTTAGATTGCGAATATATCGTTTTAAGCAAACTACGAAGAGTTTGTTCATGCAAATCTACATTTTTCTCTTCGTAAGGTGTTTAGTTTGTTTATGGACTAAAGACTAATGTTTTATCATAAAGCTTCAAACAGACACGGAAGAATGAATGAACGTTTCAACTTTTTTATTAATGAATAAGAAATTACAAGCAAGAGTCTTCTTGAGACTTTATTACATCAAATGTACAATATAAAGATTACAACTCTTCTTGTGGGCACCATTGACAACACTCCGACAATCACGGAAGAGAGTAGGCCAAAAGAAACCACTTTGTAGCACCTTAGCCGATGTGCGATTGTGCCCGTAACGCCCTCCATATCTAAAGAATGACGGTGTTTAATTATAGAGGGGATTTCATCATCGGGTACGCACTTTTGAACTATCGAGTCTGCACATTGCCGATATAGAATTGGTTCCTCCCAATAATAGAGACGGGCTTCGGAGAGGAACTTCTTTTTTCTGATTGTGGTTGTAGTCGGAGGGCATCGTGTTGCTCGCCAAGTAGTTGATGATGTCGGCGTACCACTGGGCATCGATCACCTCTACGGCGTGTACCTTTTTGTCCCAAAAATTATCGTCGATGGGAGTGCTTCAGTCGGGGACGTGAGTAAGGTCTTCTATTGTGTCCAAGGAAGCTTCGCACGCCCTTGAGTGAGATCAACAGAGGTAGTCTCTCTATTGTAGCAATCTTCGCTCGGTCTACTTCTGGCCCTTGGGGTGACACTCAGTGACCCAAAACGATCCCCTATTTCACCATAAAGTGGCATTTCTTCCAGTTTAGCACCAAGTTTGTCTCTAAGCATCGACCTAACTCCTTGGACAAATTCTTGAGACATGCATCGTAAGTAGAACCAAAAACAGAGAAATCATTCATAAATACCTCAATTGTGCGCTCGACCATGTTAGAGAAGATGACCATCGTGCACCTTTGAAAAATTCCCGGTGCATTACATAGGCCTAATGGCATTCGCCGAAAGGGAAATGTACCGTACGAGCATGTGAACGTCGTCTTCTCGTGATCCTCGGGCACGATGGTGATCTTATTATACGCGTAATAGCAGTCGAGGAAGCAGTAATACTCGTGACCGGCGAGCCGATCAAGCATTTGATTAATGAACTGAAGAGAGAAATGGTATTTCCGGGTCGTGGCGTTGAGCTTTCGGTAGTCCATGCAAATTTTGAAGCCGATGACGGTTCATGTTGGGATGAGCTCGTTGTTGTCATTCTGTATCACCGTCATTCCACCATTTTTTCGGGACGCATTGAACCGGGCTAACCCAAGAGCTGTCAGAGATTAGGTAGATCACTCCGGCGTCGAGCCACTTTAGGATTTCTTTGCGCACATCCTTCTTCATCGCTGGATTTAGCCTTCGTTGATGCAAGCATATGAGATCGCAACACTCTCAACGACTTGTCCTCTTGCTTGGCGTTGAGGTGGGTAGAGATGATGACTGGGAGCATTTTCTTTTCTCTGGGAAATGCGTATCGGAGATGGCTGAGCAGCTCCTTAAGCTCGATCTCCGGGGGTTCCTTTATTGATGGCTTGACTGGCTTTGAGCTCTCTCCCAACTCCTCGAAGTATTTCCTTTTATTGGCCTCGAAACCATCCATGTAATTTGCGTATTCTAAAGTTGACATGTAACAATATCATCAGCTAATTCACACGAGTTTAGAATACATACCTCAAGGGGCTCCTTCGGGCAGCAAGAATGATTGTTGATAGCCTCATCGTAAGCCTCTACCCGAAATATGTCATTGCTAGCCTTCGAGTATTTCACAGTGTCGAAGACATTGAAGATGACTTTTTTGTCTTGCACCCTCAGTTTTAGTTCGCCTTTTTGGACGTCGATCAAGGCTCCACCGGTGACTAGGAATGGTCTCCCTAGGATGATGGGAATGTTTATGTCTTCCTCCATGTCAAGTACCACAAAATCAGCAGGGAAAATGAATTTGTCCACTTTGACGAGAATGTCTTCGATTATCTCGCGGGGGTGCTTGATGGACCTTTCCGCCATTTGGAGCGTCACTCGTGTAGGCTTCACCTCTCCTATGTCTAGCTTTCGGAAGATCGAAAAAGGCATGAGGTTGATGCTAGCTCTCAAATCGCAGAGTGCTCTCTCGAAGTATAGGTCTCCGATGGCTCATGGCACGGTGAAACTCTCCGAGTCTTTCAGCTTTGGTGGGAGCTTCCTCTGTATTATTGCACTACACTCTTCGGTGAGAGTGATAGTGCTGCAATCATCAATTATGCGTCTGTTGGAGAGAATTCCTTCAAAAACTTTGCGTAACTCAACATTTGTTCGATGGCGTCGGCGAATGGGATGTTGATTTGGAGTTTCTTGAGCATCTCCAAAAACTTCCCGAACTATTTGTCGAGCTTTGCTTTCTTGAGCCATTGGGGAAATGGCACTGGAACAGGTGCAATTACTGGTGGAGTTGGTGGTGGAACCACCTTGGATAGGGGAGTTGTTGAAGATGACGCTTTGGCTTTACCCTTTTCCTTGTTGGAGTTTTCAACCACCATCCCGCTAGGAAGGGTAATCTCATTGCACTGGTCCTTCAGGTTGATGTTGGTGTTGCTCGGAAGCGTGCCCTGTGGTCGCACGTTGAGAGCCTGTGCGATCTGCCCCATTTGCGTCTCCAGATTCTGAATTTTTGTATAGAGGGGATTTCATCATCGGGTACGCACGCCCTTGAGTGAGATCGGCAGAGGTAGTCTCTCTATTGTAGCAATCTTCGCTCGGTCTACTTCTGGCCCTTGGGGTGACACTCAGTGACCCAAAACGATCCCCTATTTCACCATAAAGTGGCATTTCTTCCAGTTTAGCACCAAGTTTGTCTCTAAGCATCGACGTTGAGAGCCTGTGCGATCTGCCCCATTTGCGTCTCCAGATTCTGAATTTGCGCCGATTGGTTCTTGATCTGCATTGACTGATTTTGAATATGCGTCTAAGTCGTGGCGATGAAGATCGTGAGAAGTTCTTCCATCTTGTTCTTGGGAGTGGGTTGATTTTGTTTTTGACACGGTTGAAACCCTTGTTGTTGCCCCTGTTGTTGATTTTGGAATGTAGATGGAGGTCGGTTCTGCAAGAATCGTTGTTGTTGTTGGAATCCTTGTTGTTGTTGTTGAGGCGCTCTTCATCCTTGATTGTATTTGTTCCGGGCTCCATTGTTGTAGTTTTTGGCGTTTTGGAACGGGGGCATGTTGTTGTAGTTCCCCACGTGCGCTCTCAGGGTGGACATCGTTCGCTTGAGGGCAATCATCGGTGTAGTTTGGTCCATTACACCAAAAACATGGCTCCAGTGTGGCTTGCAATACATGCGCGGTGGCTTTCATCTCTTGGAACTGCTTCTTGAGGTCTGCCATCTCTGCCAACAGCTCCTTCATTCCTATTGTGTCCCTCCAGAATTAGTGGCATTTGCGGTTGCTGGACCATCTTTCATGAGCCTCTTTTCCATTGGACATTGGTCATTTGAGCGCGCCAACTCCTCGAGAATGGTGTGGAACTGGGTAGGCGTCTTAGTCAACATCATACCTCATGTAGCGGTGTTAACTTAAGGTCTTCGTGGACGTGACGAGTCCATAATAGAAAGCGTAAAGCTGGACTAGCAGAGTGATCCCATTGGGGGGGCACTTCCTCAGTATGTCCTTAAATCTCGCCCATGCCTCATGCAACGATTCTCCATCCCACTGTCCGAAACTATGGATCGCGTTTCGTAGATGGACAGTCTTCTCGAAGGGGAAGATTTTGCAAGGAAGGTGTTCCAAAGCTCGTCGCGCGAGGTGATGGAATCGGCGGGCCAGGAATTCATCCATGACTTCGCTCGGTCGTGAAGAGAAAACGCGAACAAACGAAGACGTATCGCGTCGGCGGAGACGTTGTGGACCTGGAATGTGCCACAGAGTTCGTTGAAATTGGCTATGTGGTCGTTTGGGTTTTTGTTTGGGGCTCCTGAGAATTGATTTTGTTGAATCATATTAATCATCGCCGTTTGATCTCAAAGCCCATGTTCCCTTCGATGGTTCGATTGACAATGGCTGAATGGTACCCATTAGCGGATGGTAAAACGTAATCAATCAACGGTTTCTCTACTTCTTCAGCCATGATCGGTTCCTCAATTTCTTGCTTCTTCTGTTTTCGATTGCACTTGCAAGTTTTCTCTATTTCAGGATCAGCTGGAAGAAGACTCGAATCACCGTCTTTTCGCATACACCTAAAAAACGTGAACACCAAAATAAGTGAGAAAAACAAAAATGAAAGAGAGTTCAAATAAAAATTAATGAATTGAATCTTAATTTAAAACTAATCCTCGGCAACGGCGCCAAAAACTTGTTGCGATATTTGCGTACGCAAGTGCACGTAGTCGCTCAAGTAATTTTTTTGAAAGTGATAAATAGCTTATAATAATCGTCAAAAATTTTAATCTTGCCTATCAAAAAAAACTTTTGAAAACGTAAATTTGGCTACTTTACTCAAAAAGTTGAAACTTTGACTATTTTGCTAATCAATAAATTTCAAATGGCTATTTTGTACAAGTTTTCTGTTGTTGGTCGTTTTCGGAAAACCCGAGACGCCAAGAAGACACGCCGTTCAAAGGGCCGATGGTCAGGCCGGAGGTCCTGAAGAGCGGCAAGCCTTCTGTCACGAGTCGACTGACAAGTCCTCGTGCCAAATCCTCACGTTCCTCGAGTCGAGCCTCGGGTCACTCCTCGAGTCGAGCCTTGAGTTGTTCCTCGAGTCGAGCCTCGAGTCGTGCTCCTCGAGTCGAGCCTTGAGTTGTTCCTCGAGTCGAGCCTCGAGTCGTTCTCCTCGAGTCGAGCCTTCATATTTCACGTGGCAAGAATGGTATTCGAAGACCCCTGAAGGCCCGCAAGAGTCCGGCAAGACGAGCCATTTGCCGCGCGCACAGCACGCTACGCCGGCCAGCCGCGCAGCAAGCAGCGCGCCGCGCCAGGCAGGCGCGCACCACGCGCTCCATGCGCCGCGCATCCTACGCCGCGTCCAGTGACCCACGCGCCGCGCCAGAAGACCCGCGCACCGTGCCCCATGCGCCGCTCTTTGTGCGCCGCGCGCTCCGTGCGCCTCCAATTGATGCCGCGCGCGTTCCTAGTCCCACATGGACGAAAAAAAAGCCTTCTAAGGCCCCCAAACACCTATATAAACCCCCTCCCATTGGTGGGAAAGCCATCGAATTCAATCCCATTCATTCTCAAGGAACTTGAGACTTCTCTGTGCTTCTCTGGATGCCATCCTTGGCCTGAAGCAGATTCTCCTCAATTTCTCGTTCTCAGAATTCTGAAGCGCTTTCCGGGGACTCCCGAGCGCCGCCTCTCTTGATCGAACGATTAATCTTGAGCCCACGAGTGCTCTAACGGTTTTCGACTGAAAATCGCCTACACGTCCGGCATTTCCAACTAGGAATCGCCTACGCGTCCGGAATCTCCGCCACAACAAGGAACTCTTGAGTTAGAGTCTTCCACGTCTCCAAAAGAGAGAAAACACACATTCTCTCTCGCATACGTGATCTCCGAAGTTCTGAGACGTCGCCGAAGACTCCTCCGCGCCTCGTCTCTTTCGTCGAGCACGCCTCTCCGCCACGGCTCCGTGCCTCACACATCGTTACACACCCTTGAACTATGTTATGACCTGATCCCACACACGGGTACGTAGGCAGCCGACACCCAAGGCAGGGTCACTACTCCTCCTCACCCCCTACCTCTCCCGAGAGGCGGGTTGATCGGAGAAAACCCTAGCTCGAGACTATCGAGTTCACACTCTTGGCCCGGGTGCAATCACATGGTCCGAGGTTTTAAATAGTTGTTCATTTTCGTGCGACAATATTTTGGCGCTAGAAGGAGGGGACTTCCCGACCTATTCAGCCCGAAATCCCTTCTGTTCATCTTCTTCTTTTCTTCTGCGAACTCGGCTTTCTGGAACTTGAGAAACGATGAGTAGCCAACCACCCGTACGTTCTGAGGGCGTGAACAACCCCGAAAACATCAGTGGGACCAAGAAGTACTTCTTGCGCTCCCGAGCGCATGGTGACGAAGAGTCGATCCACTAAGAGAGCTCGACCCGCTCACCATCTCCATCTCCAGATAGCAGGGACGACCGCATCATGGAATTGGAGGAGAATGTCCGCCAACTAAAGGCGAAGAACGCTGACCCCCAACGGGGATCCTGAAAACCTCAACGGGGAAAGCTGCGGCCGCGACCCTGATTACGAGGGTACTGGCGATTCGAAGGATATCGAGACTTCTCTCACGAAGGACGGGGAACACCCCGCCGTGTTTGAAGCCGGTCCTTCGAACCCCCTACCCCGGACAGGCGACGCGCCGGCTGCTTCTCAAGAGGGAAATTCTCGACGTTTGGCCCTCGACCAACTAGGTCAAAGGGAGAATGTTGCGGAGAGTCAGGGCAAGCGGAGAACGCGCCATCGCAGACGAAGCCTGCGCCTCCGTACGACCAGCCCTGATCTTAGGGATCACCTCACCGCCCAACGCATCGAGCGTGGCGATGACCTAATGGAGCGACTAAGCTCTCGGCCAAACATCCCCGTAGCAGCCCCAACTAACGGGAACCGCCACACGGGTCAAGGGTCAAATGAAAGACGACAATGACTCCTCCCGAACAGGGAGTTACTCCGACTACCGGTCTCGATGTGATCACAATGATCCACAATCTTCGAAATGAAATACGAGATCTCCGAGAACACGGAATAGGCGGAAGTGCCTATGGGGTCGTTGAGGAGCAGTCCTCGCCTTTCACGGCTCAGATATTGGCCGAGGTATGCACGGGAAATTTCAAACTCCCGAACCTTGCTCCATATGATGGAAAAGCAGATCCTGCTTACCACATCCAGCACTATGAAACCTGGATGACAATGGAGGGTGTCACTCCCGGCGCTATGTGCCAAGCTTTTAGTCTTACCCTCGCCGGACCCGGCTTCGAGTGGTTCAAGAACTTAAGGCCGGGAAGCATCCGCTCGTTCAAAGACCTAAAAGACATGTTCCTAGCACGGTTCGCTACGTCTATGGTCCAAAAGAAGACCAAGATGTACCTGTGGTCAATCAGGCAAGAGGATGGCGAGTCTCTTAGACGATACCTCGCCCGATTCACTGAAGAATCGAATAAGGTCGACCGCTTTGACGATAAAGACGCAATCACTGCCATCATTGAAGGCTTGCGCACAAATGACTTCCTTTAGTCCATCGTCGGCCGTGTCCCTTCTACCATGGCCGAGTTAATGACTCGAGCCAAGACCTTCATGGGAGTCGAAGATTACCTCGATGGTCGCAAGGGCAATGATCAAAGCCCTCACCACCGAGACGAGCCTAGCAACGAGCAAGGAAACTCCCGTAAAAGGCGAAACAGAGGAGGTCAGACTTTTAATAGACGACCTCCGATGCCCCAGAAGCCGCGACTTGCGGAAGACTTTAAGGGCTACTCGTCGTTCACACCGTTGAACACAACGCCGGATCAAATCCTAGCTTTAGCGCGTGACGAGTTCACTCCCCCGGCTCCAATGAACAAAGATCCCGCGACTCGCGATAGATCTAAATATTGCGAGTTCCATCAGGAATACGGTCACTTGACCTCCGAATGCTACAATCTCAAAAGGCAAATCGAGGCTCTGATCCAACAGGGTGAGCTGAAGGAGTTCGTGTTATGCATGATTAGAGCTGCGGGCCCCACCTCGAACAGACCACAGTCTAGCAAGGGAGGAGGAACAGCCGCTTCTGCTAACCGAACCACGGCTACCGCCGACGCCAATCCACAACTCCACATTGTGACCACCATACTGGGCGGTCCACAAGATGGAGACTCAGCCCGACAGCGGAAGAAATTCCTGAGGGCCGCGTCCCAAGGAGACGCTGCTATGCACGTCAACCTCACCTACGAGGAACCTCCGTCCGTACCTCACGAGACGATGTACTTCACCAACGAAGAGGCCAAGCGAGTTGTGCATCCGCACAATGACGCGATTGTACTCAAAGCCCAAGTGGCTAATAACTTGGTGAAAAGGGTTCTCATCGACAACGGCAGCGCTGCCGACATAATTTTCAAGTCCACCCTAGAGCGCATGAAGCTCGGGGGGCTACGCCCAACTCCGACCCAAACGCCTCTATTCGGGTTCACTGGGGAGAGAGTCATGATCGAAGGCTTCATCGATTTGCCGGTCACCTTCGGAACTCCTGGAGGCATTGAAGTCGTTCACATGGTCCCATTCCTAGTGGTCGATCAAGAGTCGCCCTACAATGTAATCATTGGGCGACCCATGCTGAACCGGCTAAGGGCAATCACTTCAACATACCACCTACTGGTGAAGTTCCCTACCAAGGATGGAATCGGCATCATGGCTGGAGACCAATCCCAAGCAAGAGTATGCTACATCCAAGGAATCGATGGAAAGACCGCTAGAACGACGGTTAACACGATCTCCCAATTCAGAGATAGCGTTGAGTCGACCAAGGTCCTCCGCGAAATCCACAAAGACCGCTGCATGACACTCAAGTGCAAGGCGTCGGCGTCTTCATCCCAAACAGGGAGGGACCCCACAAAGTCTGCCAAGTCATACATGATGAGACACGCTACATTAAATACACGGACACCGATCCGTCGCCTGTGGAATGCGGAACACTTGAGAAAGTACTACCAGTAGCCAGCGCTTCCCCCTATTTTATTTCTTTGCTTTCCAACATTCAATAAGGCCTACGAGCCAATGTTTTAGGATTTCAAATTTTTGCAATATTAATAAAGTTCGATGTTTTTCTTTCGAAATCCACTTTCTCAAAGATTTTCAATCATCAAAGATTACACTTGTAAACCCAAAACTCGGGGGGCTAGTGACATAGGCAATGGTAAGTACGCTCAAAATCCTCAAGAAAGTACGCTCCACAAAAAGAAAGCACGCTCCATCAAAACAAAACACCCGAACATAAAACGGGAACAAGCGTGCACAAAAGACGCCTCCGCGGCGCGCCATAAGCCATCCCCGAGATGCAGGCTAAAGACGCCTCTGCGGCGCGCCGTAAGCCATCCCCGAGATGCAGGCTAAGACGCCTGCGCGGCGTGCCATAAGCCATCCCAGGGATGTAGGCAAAGACGCCTCCGCGGCGCGCCATAAGCCATCCCCGAGATGCAGGCTAAAGACGCCTCCACGGCGCGCCGTAAGCCATCCCCGAGATGCAGGCTAAGACGCCTCCGCGGCGCGCCATAAGCCATCCTAGAGATGCAGGCTAAGACGCCTCCGCGGCGCGCCACAAGCCATCCTAGAGATGCAGGCTAAGACACCTCCGCGGCGCGCCACAAGCCATCCCAGAGATGCAGGCTAAGACGCCTCCGCGGCGCGCCATAAGCCATCCCAGAGATGCGGGCTAAGACGCCTACATGGCGCACTTAAGACGCCTACATGGCGCACGTAAGACGCGTAAAGGCGCAACCCGTAAGATTCGTAAAGGCTCAACCCGTAAGACGCCTACATGGCGCAACCTAAGACGCCTACATGGCGCACTTAAGACGCCTACATGGCGCACTTAAGACATCCCTCGCTGAAGTACGAGAAGGGTCGCCCACCGCTGTCACAGGTTAGATTTTCGTGGATTCCTAGCATTGATAGAATTCAGGAGCCACACATTCATTCATCGCATCTAGGAAGTCTGATCAGTTAGGTGAGCATCAGAAGGAATTCTCGTACCCGTTAGTTACGGCTACGCCTTCTAGAGAAAAGTACCAGTCGTTATGCTGGTATAGAGACGTGCCTATCCGAGTTCATGATCAGACAATGAAAGCAGACTTGATAGAATTGGAAATGGTGGAATATGACGTAATCCTTGGAATGGATTGGTTAAGTACCCACCATGCAATCATAGATTGCCGAAAGAAGTCGGTTCTATTCCAGAACCCAGGACTTGGACCGCTGTAGTTCCAAGGTTCCTCTCGGAAATCGAGTTTTTCGATCGTATCGGCGCTAAAGGCTGTGAAGATGATGCATCAGGGATACGCTGGTTACCTTGCAAGCGTGTTAGACGTCACGAAGACAGTCAAGCCACAGCCGCATAAGACTCCAGTTGCTAGAGATTTCCTTGATATTTTTTTTCCCTGAAGATCTTCCAGGTCTACCTCCTGATCGAGAAGTTGAGTTCAACATAGAGCTCATTCCAAGAACAGCTCCGATATCGAAAGCTCCATATCGTATGGCTCCAGCGGAATTGAAAGAACTCAAAACGCAGCTACAAGAGTTGCTTGACAAAGGGTTCATACGACCAAGCCATTCGCCTTGGGGAGCGCCAGTCTTGTTCGTTAAGAAGGCAGATGGTTCCCTATGGCTCTGTATTGATTACCGTGGGTTGAACCAGGTGACGATCAAGAATAAGTATCTGTTGCCACAGATTGACGATCTTTTTGATCAACTGTCAGGAGCGACAGTGTTCTCAAAGATTGACTTGCGTTCGGGATACCATCAACTGAAGGTTCGAGATGAAGACATCTCAAGGTCGTCAGAAAAACTACGCTGACAGACATAGAAGACCTCTAGAGTTTGGAGCCGGAGAGAAAGTTTTTCTGAAGATCTCACCCATGCGAGGAGTTATGAGGTTTGGAAAGAAAGAGAAGCTCAGTCCAAGGTATGTTGGACCTTTTGAGATCATTGAGCGTGTAGGCAAGACAACTTATCGCTTGGCGTTGCCGCCGTCTATGCCCAACCTTTATAATGTATTCCACGTGTCCATGTTACAGAAGTATGTGTTTGACCCTTCGCATGTCCTACAAGAGCAAGAGGTTGAGATCTCTCCTGAAGTCAGATATGAAGAGCCAGCTGTAGCGATTTTTTATCGCAAGGATAAAGTTTTAAGGAATAAGACCATTCCTTTGGTCAAGGTTTTGTGGAAGATGCATGCTGTGGAAGAAGCTACATGGGTGCTCGAGAGTGAGATGCAAAAGCAGTACCCTACTCTGTTTTAAGTTTCGAGGACGAAACTCTTTTAAGGGGGTAGGGATTGTAAAGGATAAACTTTTGAATCTCGCCGTTTGTAATTTACGGTTAATAAATGAGCTTTCGTGTGTTACAAGTAAGTTCTTGAATGAGTTATGGACGTTGAAGTTTATCGAGTTAATTTAAATTATCTTAAGGTGATGGAAAATCTCGGAATAAATAAAAGATTTATCGAGTTCGTCTCGAATAATAAATTATTTTCCGAGGAAATATGCCGGAATTTAATTTAAGAAATAAATTCTCAAGGATGAGAATTATTTCCGAGAAACCTTAAATATATTTAAATTAATCAAGAACGAATGAGGAAAGTCTCGGTTTGAATAACTTAATTAAAAGTTCGAGCGAGTACGGGTTTTAGTGACAAAATTTTGTGACAAGGACGTGATTGTAACGTTTTTGGAGCTATTTGAGAATAAAAACGTGAGAGTGGGGTTGATTTTAGAAGATGGAGGAAAAGTGAATTTAATAAATAAATAATTTATTTTCCTGCTTCTCCAATGTTCTTTCCCCTTCTCTTTTCTTCTTCACGTGCAAAGAAGAAACTTATCTTCCTCTTCCTCACTATCGCGCGACCTGCAAGAAAGAAGGAACAAAGAAAAAAAAAATTCAATCGCCGCCGCTCACCACCAGCCGCGCCACTCAGCCACCACCACCTCGTCCTTCCTTCTTTCTTCCTCGTCTTCCTCTCCTTCGTCGCTCTGCCTCTCGTGCAACTCACAGCCACCGCGCGCGCGCCTCGCCGAGGAGAAGAGTCGCCGCCGCCGAGTCGCCATGGCCGCTGACCGAGGAAGGACACCGGAAATCAAGTGAGAACGTGCCGAGGAGATCGATTTCATAGCAAGCAAGGTGAGGAAATTTCTTCTCCGAAATCAATTTTGATGTTTAGGGATTTGGAATTTGATTTGGGGATTTCGAATTCTATGATGATTTCTGAAGAATTGAGGGTGATTAGTTGTTATTTGAACTTGAGATTTTTGATTTGTGATGTTGATGATTTGATTGGAAGCTTGAACTCGGTTTTGGTTTGAGTTGCTTGACCGTGAGTTTGTGTGGCCGTGTGTTGTATTGGCCGTGTGAATCTCTTTGGCTGTGATTTCTGAAATGTTGTGTTGTTGTTATTTAGTGTTTTTCGGAGTAAATTCTGAGCTCGGAAGTTGTTATGGACGTTTGATTTTTGAGTTCTTGATGGAATTGTCGCGAATTTTAGCTTGGCCGTGTTTGTTGATTATTTTGGCCGTGAGAATGTTTTTGGGCTCGTTTTGTGTGAGTAGGTTGAATTTGTAGAATCATTTTGAGAGTTATTCAAGACTTGAGGTGTGACTCGTTGAGTTGTTTATGTGTCTTGGAAACGTTGGGTTGTTATGATTTGAGTTTGTAATTGATTTGGAAGATGGATTTGAATTTGAAATCGTTAGTTTGACCTGAGAATTTAGACTCGGATTTGGTTAGCGTGATTTGGAGAAGTGACATGAGTTTTGGTTATTGTGATTTTGAGATTTGAGAATTTGGGTTTGAAATTGATAGTTTGTGATTTGAGATTTGATGATTCGTTCGGGCTCAGGTTTTTGGTTAGCTCGTTTTTGAGGTTGAAATGTGAACTTTATGACAAGTTTACGTGATTTGTTGACAAGGTTATGGATTTTGTGACAAGTTATATTGGATTTGAGAATTGTGTTAGTGGTTCGATTTCGGTTTCTAAGTCGAGTCGAGAGTTGGATGTTATAATTGACTCGATATTCGTTTTCTGAATTTCACAGCTCAGTCACAGATCAGGTCGAGACGAGCGAGAGCCGGCGGAACTAAACGCGTGGAAGCTGGAAAGTTAGAGAATTCAGAACAGATTTTTAAAGCTCGATCTCACTCGTGAGTCGTTTATCGCTTTATAGCGTTAGACTCGAGTCTTGATTTTGGATTTGAGATTTGTATTCAAGGATTATTAATTATTTGTTAAGAGATGTTTGAGAATTTAATTTTTGTTTAATTCATTTAGAATTCTCGGTTCGTACTATTTTCGGATTATTTCTTTAATTTATTTAAGACTCGTTAAAATAAGGATTTTGATTTTATTTCGTACTCATTCTCTGGTACGAATTCGTATGAGTCTTGAATAAGTTTAAATTCCGAAAAGCCGAGAAATAAGTGAATTAAATTCTCGAACCCCTGAACTGACTCGCAATGAATCCCGATAACGAACCTTAAGCTTGTCATCATCTCTCGAATCATTGACTAATGAGTTTCAACTTCGGGTTTTAGTTTCTCGATGCTTCGGAACGTGTTAACGCTTCAGGACGCGTAGTCTCGGGAAGCGTGTAAAGCAAGGAAACTCCGGAAGTCAACAGATTTTCAGACGATCTTTTCCGGGTAAGTGTGGAGACTTAAGTCAACTACATACCAAGGGAATAACCCTGTTTACGTGCATTATTGCTTGTTAGTAAACAAGAATAGGAAAAGCTTTAAAATCAAATAACCTCAAAGATTAAGGCTTCGGCCGCTTTTCCTGAAAACTTAGCGTGAGTTCGCTCAATAAGTTCAAACATGAGTTTTGTGAAACCCAGCCTCTGATATGTGATATTGTTATTCCTTAGGCTGTGATTGACCCGTTAGAACGGGGGAGACAGGAGAGCCGTGTTTAACTCTCGAATTCAAATCGAGGGTAGAAGTACCGGGAGTCACATCCCGAGTCTTCAACCTAAAACACTAACGAGCATAAAAGGGAAATGAAATATCTTTCAGGATTTATCCTGAGTCGCTCTCCTATAAGTAGCATATGTTGGAATCGATCTAGGGTTTAAGAAAAAGTTTAACACTTCGTTAAGCGGCGGAATTTTAAAAATTTTCTTTTTAAGTAAAACTAGTTTTTACTAACCTAGACAAGAGCATGTACATGTAAATAAAAACTAATATGAGCTATTAAAGTTACTAACCTTTCTTGAAGCTTGAACCTTGTAGAAGCTTTTGGAAAGTTGCAACGCTCGTCTCCCCTCGCAGCACGTCTCTCTTTCTTTCCTCGGCACCTCGAGCAACCACGAAAGTTTCTATCACTAAATCACTCGAAAAGAAGGAATCAGTGAGTGGGCACTTTTAAACACTACGACTTAAGAACAAGTCTCGAAGTCGTAGAGCTAAACGCTAGGTCGAGTGAGGACCTAGGTGCCAAGACAAGAAAAATCGAAAATATAAACTAGAGAGAGAGAGAGGAAGAGGCGGCCAAGTCTAGAGAGAGAAGCTCTCAATCTCTAAAACTTTGGATGAATGAATTGTGAGAAAAAGGGGCTCCTATTTATAGGAGAGGTCTTACCTTCTATAAGGTAATATCCTCTTCTATAGAATATCACATATTCATGAGCCAATTACCTCTTTTCCCACTTGAGATGCTCGGCCAAGGATGCCTTCTAGAAGGCTTGGATTTGTTTCCATTTTTGTTCCTTGCCTTGCCTTGTTCTCTCTTGGCCGATTACCCTAAAGCATCCTCATGCAAATTTGTTTCCTCTTTTTCTTTTGGCAAGTATCTTGATACATTTATGCACAAAATATTCTCTCTTGGTTGGGTATGTTGGGCGCCTATGTCCTTCTAGAATGGGCTTCTAGAAGCTTTTCCATTTGTTCATGACAACATGAAAAAGGCCCAATAAGAATTTTCAATAAAATTCTTATGAAATGAAATTAATTCACAAGGCCCAATGATCAAGTCATGGCCGAGTGAAGCATGTCATAAAATGACCTTGTCAAAAATTTATTGACATTCATTTCATCATTTGTCTCAAAAGACAAAAATACCCTTTTCACTATTTTCGTTCTTGTTTTGACTTAGCTTCCAGTTTAACTATTCCTATCGATGTGATTCGTGACAGTGACCTCATGGACCCAAATGAACAAAGCTTTAGCTAAACTCTTGGACTCAAAAGTTCACAAAACTTTTCCAAGTTTAGCTTAATGCCAACTGACTCCACTAAAGAGTTGACACTGAAAATCTCTCGGTTCAAATGAATTTATTTTCTACTCAAGAATTCACCTAATTATAATGAGCGGATCCACTGAATATTATCTATGTTTACCCTTCATGAATGTCATCAGCTAGTCGGGATTTACTAAATTACCATTTTACCCTTCTAGCTGTTATTTCCTCAACTCCTTTGTCGCTTGTGAATAAGTTAGAAACAATTGACGAGGAGCTAACAAGTCACATTGTTTCATCCAAAAGAGTCAGGACTCAATTTGGACACTGGCCAGTTCATTTATTCACACTCCAAGGAACAAAGCATGAGGTGACATACATTGCATTTCAGCAATCTTGTACATGAATTCCATATCTATGAGAACTTCACAAAGTTACTCATGACAGACTCACAACTTAGTACTTCACCAATAGGCCTTGTTCGGAATCACATAGTGAGTCCGAACTTTGACTTTCTCAAATGAGAATACTAAGGTGTGAAATGGCATGTCTCATTTCAGGATTAAGGTAAGCATGATGCAATTCATACATAGTGGCTTCGAGACATAAGAGGTTAAATGGTTTGTTCTTGTATTGTCTCTAGAAGTGCACTGGTCAATTCAGTACCTTCGGAAGATACCTAGAAGAACTATAGAGTCCCCAACTCTCAATGCCTCATAACCAGACATCATAGATTCTTCTAACAATCATACTGAGGTCAATAGTCCTTTGACCCTAAGATTGCGAATATATCGTTTTAAGCAAACTACGAAGAGTTTGTTCATGCAAATCTACATTTGTCTCTTCGTAAGTTGTTAAGTTTGTTTATGGACTAAAAGACTAAAGTTTTATCATAAAGCTTCAAACAAAGAAAGAATGAATGAACGTTTCAACTTTATTAATGAATAGATAGGCAATTACAAGCAAGAGTCTTCATGAGACTTTATTACATCAAATGTACATAAATAGACACTACTACTCTTCTTGTGGGCACAATTGACAACAGCATAGGTGTGTACTCTGAGTGCAGCAAAGTACCCGAACCTTAAAGAATTGTTGCGTCGATGGTACCAAAACGAAATGGACCCTGACGGGCTATGAGGGCCTGGGGGATGGCGCTGAGTACTCATTTATCGGGAAGTCGACCAAGAGTCGCACCCGATCTTAATGCCAGGTTATGAGGACCTGAAGGACGCACCTTGACGGGCTATGAGGGCCTGGGGGTTGCGCCGACGCCGAATGAAGTTGGTACCATTAGTGGATCCCAGACAGACGTTAAAACTCTTAGGCCGCCGGACGACTGCTGCTCGAAGTCTAAGGCTGGTCTCTTGTCGTTCTGAAGGTTATAGCGGGGGATGTGTGTAACCTTAAAGACGACAAGTACTAGTTAGAGTGTGTACACACGATTCATGCTCTAGAACTTGTTAGATTTGCATCCTTGCATTCTTATGTGCTTGTTTGCACGTCACATGATATCACATGGCATTAGTCGCTTTATTTTCTAAGTTAGACTCCCACTTACTGAGTCAATCGACTCATAGTTTTATGACCGTTGGTAATGTAGAGAAGGGCAAGACGGCGACGTGAATAACAGAACTGAAGACGAAGACCGGACGTGTATCTCTTGACCTTTGGGCTAGTGGAGACTCACTCGGGATCAACCTCTTCTATAGTTATGACTATATTTTGTTGAACCCCTTTCGTACTCTACGTTCCTAAAACTATTTCCTGTAATTATACGTAAACCCAGGAGCGGTTATGTAAATATTTAGAGTCGTAGTGAGACTCAAAGTTTGAATTGAGAAAAACGAAAAATTTACCAGGTTTTTATATAATGACTTATAATGCTTATATGATATCGTATTACGTTTAACATAAGTATTATGATTATTATGTTGATTTGATTCTGTTTCTGTTGATATGAGATATATTGTTATATTGATGTTGAGACTTGTGATGTAACCCACCGTCGCGGCTCGTGAACCGGCGACAAGAGGTCGCGGGTCGTGACAGGTTTTGTGGTATCAGAGCCCAGGTTTAACCTTTCCTGTAGACTTGAGATACACGTTTTCGGTACGGATTGCGGGATCATGCTGAGCTTATCGTTGCCTTCTTTGTTGATAGAACGCGGATAGTTGTAAGCAGCGACATGATTTTCCTTTTTGGAACCCTTTTGACTAAGCCTGGGGAAATGCTAGTCTCTTTTTGGGAGTCTATAGATTTGTGTAGATAGCGTTAGTTGCCATGTGACATGTAAATAGTAGATGCACGAATGCAGGTTGCATATCTCTTTTGACTTGATGAAGATATGAGAAATGTGTATGAGATCTCGTTTTGAGATATGATCGTGTGTTGATATGTTTTCTTTTCTCGCATTCTCGATGTTGTGACTTGGATTTTAGCCATGCCCTCTTCCATGTGTAGAATTGAGCAGGCATGGGGCCTAGACGAGAGCCGTCTAATGCCGAGAATGTTACAGCGGCAGATCCCACAGAGATGAGACGTGCGCTGGAGAGACAAGCTGCTGACGCGACCCATAGACATGAGATGAATCGGAGGTTCACGCAGCACCTAGACGAGCAGAACCACACGATCGCAGAACTC
This sequence comes from Urtica dioica subsp. dioica, assembly GCF_054948205.1. Taxonomy (NCBI): domain Eukaryota; kingdom Viridiplantae; phylum Streptophyta; class Magnoliopsida; order Rosales; family Urticaceae; genus Urtica; species Urtica dioica. The sequence goes on from NC_142758.1 coordinate 39,196,129, forward strand.
TTAACGAGGCTGGACGCGCCGCCTCAACAGCACCCAGCGCCTCCAGTTCCAGGAGAACGACTAGAGAATCGACCGCCAGTGCTTGTGGATCCTCCTGAGGAGCTAAACTTCCAGATTCGTGACGTCGTTCCTCCTGTGAGCGAGCCGGTATATGAGAGGTTTCAAAAGCAGAAGCCTCCGACGTTTGACGGTCTTGGGGATCCAGCTGCAGCTGAGAATTGGGTTAAGAAGATGCAGCAGATCTTCAACTACATGCAGTTGTCCGATACCGAGAGAGTGGCTTGCGCTGTGAATCAACTGGAGGATGAGGCTAGGGGCTGGTGGGAAGTGATGGCGTCGTCGGAGGATGTCCACTCAATGACGTGGGTCCATTTCCTTAATCTGTTTCACGGGAAGTATCTGAGTGAAGCTAACCTGTCGAACAAGGTACGCAAGTTCATGAGCCTACGACAAGGTTCAATGTCGGTATCAGGATATACGACAAAGTTCGACACGTTAGCCAGGTTCGCTCCTTCCCTAGTCCCTACTGATCAGGCTAGGAAGATGAAATACATGCACGGGCTCAATGTTGACATCGTGAGCCAAGTGGATAGCGGAGATGTTGGACCTCGCTCATACGCCAACGCTGTGCAAAGAGCTTTACAGATTGCTGGTTGGCGTGAGGGTGATCGAACTCCTGCACCGAAACCAACTACCGCAACACCTTCTGAAGCTGCTGGCCCAAAGCAGAGCGAATCAAGGAGAAGATTCAGATCCCAATCAGGATGGGATAATCAGCCACAACGAGGAGATGGAATGAGGTCCCAACAAGGCTTGAGTTATCGACCTCAAGGAAGTTCTGGAAATCAATCACAGTCGATGAACCAGAACAGAGGGCGTGAAGATAGCGGACGTTCAGGGCCGCCTAGTAAGAAGCCTAGGACCTCTGGAAGCAATCAGTCGCTCGTGTGCCGAAGGTGTGGCAGATCGCACGAAGGAGAGTGGTATGCTCGTGCGCTGGTGTGTTTCAAATGCGGGAAAGAGGGACATCTGTCCCGAGTATGTGAGAATCCAGAAGTAAAGACCCCTGCACCCAAAGAGCAGCCGAAAGCTAATGCCAGAGTCTTCCCCATCCGAGAAGATGAAGTACGAGCAGGGTCGCCCACCGCTGTCACAGGTTAGATTTTCGTGGATTCCTAGCATTGATAGAATTCAGGAGCCACACATTCATTCATCGCATCTAGGAAGTCTGATCAGTTAGGTGAGCATCAGAAGGAATTCTCGTACCCGTTCGTTACGGCTACGCCTTCTAGAGAAAAGTACCAGTCGTTATGCTGGTATAGAGACGTGCCTATCCGAGTTCATGATCAGACAATGAAAGCAGACTTGATAGAATTGGAAATGGTGGAATATGACGTAATCCTTGGAATGGATTGGTTAAGTACCCACCATGCAATCATAGATTGCCGAAAGAAGTCGGTTCTATTCCAGAACCCAGGACTTGGACCGCTGTAGTTCCAAGGTTCCTCTCGGAAATCGAGTTTTTCGATCGTATCGGCGCTAAAGGCTGTGAAGATGATGCATCAGGGATACGCTGGTTACCTTGCAAGCGTGGTAGACGTCACGAAGACAGTCAAGCCACAGCCGCATAAGACTCCAGTTGCTAGAGATTTCCTTGATATTTTTTTTCCCTGAAGATCTTCCAGGTCTACCTCCTGATCGAGAAGTTGAGTTCAACATAGAGCTCATTCCAAGAACAGCTCCGATATCGAAAGCTCCATATCGTATGGCTCCAGCGGAATTGAAAGAACTCAAAACGCAGCTACAAGAGTTGCTTGACAAAGGGTTCATACGACCAAGCCATTCGCCTTGGGGAGCGCCAGTCTTGTTCGTTAAGAAGGCAGATGGTTCCCTATGGCTCTGTATTGATTACCGTGGGTTGAACCAGGTGACGATCAAGAATAAGTATCTGTTGCCACAGATTGACGATCTTTTTGATCAACTGTCAGGAGCGACAGTGTTCTCAAAGATTGACTTGCGTTCGGGATACCATCAACTGAAGGTTCGAGATGAAGACATCTCAAGGTCGTCAGAAAAACTACGCTGACAGACATAGAAGACCTCTAGAGTTTGGAGCCGGAGAGAAAGTTTTTCTGAAGATCTCACCCATGCGAGGAGTTATGAGGTTTGGAAAGAAAGAGAAGCTCAGTCCAAGGTATGTTGGACCTTTTGAGATCATTGAGCGTGTAGGCAAGACAACTTATCGCTTGGCGTTGCCGCCGTCTATGCCCAACCTTTATAATGTATTCCACGTGTCCATGTTACAGAAGTATGTGTTTGACCCTTCGCATGTCCTACAAGAGCAAGAGGTTGAGATCTCTCCTGAAGTCAGATATGAAGAGCCAGCTGTAGCGATTTTTTATCGCAAGGATAAAGTTTTAAGGAATAAGACCATTCCTTTGGTCAAGGTTTTGTGGAAGATGCATGATGTGGAAGAAGCTACATGGGTGCTCGAGAGTGAGATGCAAAAGCAGTACCCTACTCTGTTTTAAGTTTCGAGGACGAAACTCTTTTAAGGGGGTAGGGATTGTAAAGGATAAACTTTTGAATCTCGCCGTTTGTAATTTACGGTTAATAAATGAGCTTTCGTGTGTTACAAGTAAGTTCTTGAATGAGTTATGGACGTTGAAGTTTATCGAGTTAATTTAAATTATCTTAAGGTGATGGAAAATCTCGGAATAAATAAAAGATTTATCGAGTTCGTCTCGAATAATAAATTATTTTCCGAGGAAATATGCCGGAATTTAATTTAAGAAATAAATTCTCAAGGATGAGAATTATTTCCGAGAAACCTTAAATATATTTAAATTAATCAAGAACGAATGAGGAAAGTCTCGGTTTGAATAACTTAATTAAAAGTTCGAGCGAGTACGGGTTTTAGTGACAAAATTTTGTGACAAGGACGTGATTGTAACGTTTTTGGAGCTATTTGAGAATAAAAACGTGAGAGTGGGGTTGATTTTAGAAGATGGAGGAAAAGTGAATTTAATAAATAAATAATTTATTTTCCTGCTTCTCCAATGTTCTTTCCCCTTCTCTTTTCTTCTTCACGTGCAAAGAAGAAACTTATCTTCCTCTTCCTCACTATCGCGCGACCTGCAAGAAAGAAGGAACAAAGAAAAAAAAAATTCAATCGCCGCCGCTCACCACCAGCCGCGCCACTCAGCCACCACCACCTCGTCCTTCCTTCTTTCTTCCTCGTCTTCCTCTCCTTCGTCGCTCTGCCTCTCGTGCAACTCACAGCCACCGCGCGCGCGCCTCGCCGAGGAGAAGAGTCGCCGCCGCCGAGTCGCCATGGCCGCTGACCGAGGAAGGACACCGGAAATCAAGTGAGAACGTGCCGAGGAGATCGATTTCATAGCAAGCAAGGTGAGGAAATTTCTTCTCCGAAATCAATTTTGATGTTTAGGGATTTGGAATTTGATTTGGGGATTTCGAATTCTATGATGATTTCTGAAGAATTGAGGGTGATTAGTTGTTATTTGAACTTGAGATTTTTGATTTGTGATGTTGATGATTTGATTGGAAGCTTGAACTCGGTTTTGGTTTGAGTTGCTTGACCGTGAGTTTGTGTGGCCGTGTGTTGTATTGGCCGTGTGAATCTCTTTGGCTGTGATTTCTGAAATGTTGTGTTGTTGTTATTTAGTGTTTTTCGGAGTAAATTCTGAGCTCGGAAGTTGTTATGGACGTTTGATTTTTGAGTTCTTGATGGAATTGTCGCGAATTTTAGCTTGGCCGTGTTTGTTGATTGTTTTGGCCGTGAGAATGTTTTTGGGCTCGTTTTGTGTGAGTAGGTTGAATTTGTAGAATCATTTTGAGAGTTATTCAAGACTTGAGGTGTGACTCGTTGAGTTGTTTATGTGTCTTGGAAACGTTGGGTTGTTATGATTTGAGTTTGTAATTGATTTGGAAGATGGATTTGAATTTGAAATCGTTAGTTTGACCTGAGAATTTAGACTCGGATTTGGTTAGCGTGATTTGGAGAAGTGACATGAGTTTTGGTTATTGTGATTTTGAGATTTGAGAATTTGGGTTTGAAATTGATAGTTTGTGATTTGAGATTTGATGATTCGTTCGGGCTCAGGTTTTTGGTTAGCTCGTTTTTGAGGTTGAAATGTGAACTTTATGACAAGTTTACGTGATTTGTTGACAAGGTTATGGATTTTGTGACAAGTTATATTGGATTTGAGAATTGTGTTAGTGGTTCGATTTCGGTTTCTAAGTCGAGTCGAGAGTTGGATGTTATAATTGACTCGATATTCGTTTTCTGAATTTCACAGCTCAGTCACAGATCAGGTCGAGACGAGCGAGAGCCGGCGGAACTAAACGCGTGGAAGCTGGAAAGTTAGAGAATTCAGAACAGATTTTTAAAGCTCGATCTCACTCGTGAGTCGTTTATCGCTTTATAGCGTTAGACTCGAGTCTTGATTTTGGATTTGAGATTTGTATTCAAGGATTATTAATTATTTGTTAAGAGATGTTTGAGAATTTAATTTTTGTTTAATTCATTTAGAATTCTCGGTTCGTACTATTTTCGGATTATTTCTTTAATTTATTTAAGACTCGTTAAAATAAGGATTTTGATTTTATTTCGTACTCATTCTCTGGTACGAATTCGTATGAGTCTTGAATAAGTTTAAATTCCGAAAAGCCGAGAAATAAGTGAATTAAATTCTCGAACCCCTGAACTGACTCGCAATGAATCCCGATAACGAACCTTAAGCTTGTCATCATCTCTCGAATCATTGACTAATGAGTTTCAACTTCGGGTTTTAGTTTCTCGATGCTTCGGAACGTGTTAACGCTTCAGGACGCGTAGTCTCGGGAAGCGTGTAAAGCAAGGAAACTCCGGAAGTCAACAGATTTTCAGACGATCTTTTCCGGGTAAGTGTGGAGACTTAAGTCAACTACATACCAAGGGAATAACCCTGTTTACGTGCATTATTGCTTGTTAGTAAACAAGAATAGGAAAAGCTTTAAAATCAAATAACCTCAAAGATTAAGGCTTCGGCCGCTTTTCCTGAAAACTTAGCGTGAGTTCGCTCAATAAGTTCAAACATGAGTTTTGTGAAACCCAGCCTCTGATATGTGATATTGTTATTCCTTAGGCTGTGATTGACCCGTTCGAACGGGGGAGACAGGAGAGCCGTGTTTAACTCTCGAATTCAAATCGAGGGTAGAAGTACCGGGAGTCACATCCCGAGTCTTCAACCTAAAACACTAACGAGCATAAAAGGGAAATGAAATATCTTTCAGGATTTATCCTGAGTCGCTCTCCTATAAGTAGCATATGTTGGAATCGATCTAGGGTTTAAGAAAAAGTTTAACGCTTCGTTAAGCGGCGGAATTTTAAAAATTTTCTTTTTAAGTAAAACTAGTTTTTACTAACCTAGACAAGAGCATGTACATGTAAATAAAAACTAATATGAGCTATTAAAGTTACTAACCTTTCTTGAAGCTTGAACCTTGTAGAAGCTTTTGGAAAGTTGCAACGCTCGTCTCCCCTCGCAGCACGTCTCTCTTTCTTTCCTCGGCACCTCGAGCAACCACGAAAGTTTCTATCACTAAATCACTCGAAAAGAAGGAATCAGTGAGTGGGCACTTTTAAACACTACGACTTAAGAACAAGTCTCGAAGTCGTAGAGCTAAACGCTAGGTCGAGTGAGGACCTAGGTGCCAAGACAAGAAAAATCGAAAATATAAACTAGAGAGAGAGAGAGGAAGAGGCGGCCAAGTCTAGAGAGAGAAGCTCTCAATCTCTAAAACTTTGGATGAATGAATTGTGAGAAAAAGGGGCTCCTATTTATAGGAGAGGTCTCACCTTCTATAAGGTAATATCCTCTTCTATAGAATATCACATATTCATGAGCCAATTACCTCTTTTCCCACTTGAGATGCTCGGCCAAGGATGCCTTCTAGAAGGCTTGGATTTGTTTCCATTTTTGTTCCTTGCCTTGCCTTGTTCTCTCTTGGCCGATTACCCTAAAGCATCCTCATGCAAATTTGTTTCCTCTTTTTCTTTTGGCAAGTATCTTGATACATTTATGCACAAAATATTCTCTCTTGGTTGGGTATGTTGGGCGCCTATGTCCTTCTAGAATGGGCTTCTAGAAGCTTTTCCATTTGTTCATGACAACATGAAAAAGGCCCAATAAGAATTTTCAATAAAATTCTTATGAAATGAAATTAATTCACAAGGCCCAATGATCAAGTCATGGCCGAGTGAAGCATGTCATAAAATGACCTTGTCAAAAATTTATTGACATTCATTTCATCATTTGTCTCAAAAGACAAAAATACCCTTTTCACTATTTTCGTTCTTGTTTTGACTTAGCTTCCAATTTAACTATTCCTATCGATGTGATTCGTGACAGTGACCTCATGGACCCAAATGAACAAAGCTTTAGCTAAACTCTTGGACTCAAAAGTTCACAAACCTTTTCCAAGTTTAGCTTAATGCCAACTGACTCCACTAAAGAGTTGACACTGAAAATCTCTCGGTTCAAATGAATTTATTTTCTACTCAAGAATTCACCTAATTATAATGAGCGGATCCACTGAATATTATCTATGTTTACCCTTCATGAATGTCATCAGCTAGTCGGGATTTACTAAATTACCATTTTACCCTTCTAGCTGTTATTTCCTCAACTCCTTTGTCGCTTGTGAATAAGTTAGAAACAATTGACGAGGAGCTAACAAGTCACATTGTTTCATCCAAAAGAGTCAGGACTCAATTTGGACACTGGCCAGTTCATTTATTCACACTCCAAGGAACAAAGCATGAGGTGACATACATTGCATTTCAGCAATCTTGTACATGAATTCCATATCTATGAGAACTTCACAAAGTTACTCATGACAGACTCACAACTTAGTACTTCACCAATAGGCCTTGTTCGGAATCACATAGTGAGTCCGAACTTTGACTTTCTCAAATGAGAATACTAAGGTGTGAAATGGCATGTCTCATTTCAGGATTAAGGTAAGCATGATGCAATTCATACATAGTGGCTTCGAGACATAAGAGGTTAAATGGTTTGTTCTTGTATTGTCTCTAGAAGTGCACTGGTCAATTCAGTACCTTCGGAAGATACCTAGAAGAACTATAGAGTCCCCAACTCTCAATGCCTCATAACCAGACATCATAGATTCTTCTAACAATCATACTGAGGTCAATAGTCCTTTGACCCTAAGATTGCGAATATATCGTTTTAAGCAAACTACGAAGAGTTTGTTCATGCAAATCTACATTTGTCTCTTCGTAAGTTGTTAAGTTTGTTTATGGACTAAAAGACTAAAGTTTTATCATAAAGCTTCAAACAAAGAAAGAATGAATGAACGTTTCAACTTTATTAATGAATAGATAGGCAATTACAAGCAAGAGTCTTCATGAGACTTTATTACATCAAATGTACATAAATAGACACTACTACTCTTCTTGTGGGCACAATTGACAACAGCATAGGTGTGTACTCTGAGTGCAGCAGAGTACCCGAACCTTAAAGAATTGTTGCGTCGATGGTACCAAAACGAAATGGACCCTGACGGGCTATGAGGGCCTGGGGGATGGCGCTGAGTACTCATTTATCGGGAAGTCGACCAAGAGTCGCACCCGATCTTAATGCCAGGTTATGAGGACCTGAAGGACGCACCTTGACGGGCTATGAGGGCCTGGGGGTTGCGCCGACGCCGAATGAAGTTGGTACCATTAGTGGATCCCAGACAGACGTTAAAACTCTTAGGCCGCCGGACGACTGCTGCTCGAAGTCTAAGGCTGGTCTCTTGTCGTTCTGAAGGTTATAGCGGGGGATGTGTGTAACCTTAAAGACGACAAGTACTAGTTAGAGTGTGTACACACGATTCATGCTCTAGAACTTGTTAGATTTGCATCCTTGCATTCTTATGTGCTTGTTTGCACGTCACATGATATCACATGGCATTAGTCGCTTTATTTTCTAAGTTAGACTCCCACTTACTGAGTCAATCGACTCATAGTTTTATGACCGTTGGTAATGTAGAGAAGGGCAAGACGGCGACGTGAATAACAGAACTGAAGACGAAGACCGGACGTGTATCTCTTGACCTTTGGGCTAGTGGAGACTCACTCGGGATCAACCTCTTCTATAGTTATGACTATATTTTGTTGAACCCCTTTCGTACTCTACGTTCCTAAAACTATTTCCTGTAATTATACGTAAACCCAGGAGCGGTTATGTAAATATTTAGAGTCGTAGTGAGACTCAAAGTTTGAATTGAGAAAAACGAAAAATTTACCAGGTTTTTATATAATGACTTATAATGCTTATATGATATCGTATTACGTTTAACATAAGTATTATGATTATTATGTTGATTTGATTCTGTTTCTGTTGATATGAGATATATTGTTATATTGATGTTGAGACTTGTGATGTAACCCACCGTCGCGGCTCGTGAACCGGCGACAAGAGGTCGCGGGTCGTGACAGGTTTTGTGGTATCAGAGCCCAGGTTTAACCTTTCCTGTAGACTTGAGATACACGTTTTCGGTACGGATTGCGGGATCATGCTGAGCTTATCGTTGCCTTCTTTGTTGATAGAACGCGGATAGTTGTAAGCAGCGACATGATTTTCCTTTTTGGAACCCTTTTGACTAAGCCTGGGGAAATGCTAGTCTCTTTTTGGGAGTCTATAGATTTGTGTAGATAGCGTTAGTTGCCATGTGACATGTAAATAGTAGGTGCACGAATGCAGGTTGCATATCTCTTTTGACTTGATGAAGATATGAGAAATGTGTATGAGATCTCGTTTTGAGATATGATCGTGTGTTGATATGTTTTCTTTTCTCGCATTCTCGATGTTGTGACTTGGATTTTAGCCATGCCCTCTTCCATGTGTAGAATTGAGCAGGCATGGGGCCTAGACGAGAGCCGTCTAATGCCGAGAATGTTACAGCGGCAGATCCCACAGAGATGAGACGTGCGCTGGAGAGACAAGCTGCTGACGCGACCCATAGACATGAGATGAATCGGAGGTTCACGCAGCACCTAGACGAGCAGAACCACACGATCGCAGAACTCTTAACGAGGCTGGACGCGCCGCCTCAACAGCACCCAGCGCCTCCAGTTCCAGGAGAACGACTAGAGAATCCACCGCCAGTGCTTGTGGATCCTCCTGAGGAGCTAAACTTCCAGATTCGTGACGTCGTTCCTCCTGTGAGCGAGCCGGTATATGAGAGGTTTCAAAAGCAGAAGCCTCCGACGTTTGACGGTCTTGGGGATCCAGCTGCAGCTGAGAATTGGGTTAAGAAGATGCAGCAGATCTTCAACTACATGCAGTTGTCCGATACCGAGAGAGTGGCTTGCGCTGTGAATCAACTGGAGGATGAGGCTAGGGGCTGGTGGGAAGTGATGGCGTCGTCGGAGGATGTCCACTCAATGACGTGGGTCCATTTCCTCAATCTGTTTCACGGGAAGTATCTGAGTGAAGCTAACCTGTCGAACAAGGTACGCAAGTTCATGAGCCTACGACAAGGTTCAATGTCGGTATCAGGATATACGACAAAGTTCGACACGTTAGCCAGGTTCGCTCCTTCCCTAGTCCCTACTGATCAGGCTAGGAAGATGAAATACATGCACGGGCTCAATGTTGACATCGTGAGCCAAGTGGATAGCGGAGATGTTGGACCTCGCTCATACGCCAACGCTGTGCAAAGAGCTTTACAGATTGCTGGTTGGCGTGAGGGTGATCGAACTCCTGCACCGAAACCAACTACCGCAACACCTTCTGAAGCTGCTGGCCCAAAGCAGAGCGAATCAAGGAGAAGATTCAGATCCCAATCAGGATGGGATAATCAGCCACAACGAGGAGATGGAATGAGGTCCCAACAAGGCTTGAGTTATCGACCTCAAGGAAGTTCTGGAAATCAATCACAGTCGATGAACCAGAACAGAGGGCGTGAAGATAGCGGACGTTCAGGGCCGCCTAGTAAGAAGCCTAGGACCTCTGGAAGCAATCAGTCGCTCGTGTGCCGAAGGTGTGGCAGATCGCACGAGGGAGAGTGGTATGCTCGTGCGCTGGTGTGTTTCAAATGCGGGAAAGAGGGACATCTGTCCCGAGTATGTGAGAATCCAGAAGTAAAGACCCCTGCACCCAAAGAGCAGCCGAAAGCTAATGCCAGAGTCTTCCCCATCCGAGAAGATGAAGTACGAGCAGGGTCGCCCACCGCTGTCACAGGTTAGATTTTCGTGGATTCCTAGCATTGATAGAATTCAGGAGCCACACATTCATTCATCGCATCTAGGAAGTCTGATCAGTTAGGTGAGCATCAGAAGGAATTCTCGTACCCGTTCGTTACGGCTACGCCTTCTAGAGAAAAGTACCAGTCGTTATGCTGGTATAGAGACGTGCCTATCCGAGTTCATGATCAGACAATGAAAGCAGACTTGATAGAATTGGAAATGGTGGAATATGACGTAATCCTTGGAATGGATTGGTTAAGTACCCACCATGCAATCATAGATTGCCGAAAGAAGTCGGTTCTATTCCAGAACCCAGGACTTGGACCGCTGTAGTTCCAAGGTTCCTCTCGGAAATCGAGTTTTTCGATCGTATCGGCGCTAAAGGCTGTGAAGATGATGCATCAGGGATACGCTGGTTACCTTGCAAGCGTGGTAGACGTCACGAAGACAGTCAAGCCACAGCCGCATAAGACTCCAGTTGCTAGAGATTTCCTTGATATTTTTTTTCCCTGAAGATCTTCCAGGTCTACCTCCTGATCGAGAAGTTGAGTTCAACATAGAGCTCATTCCAAGAACAGCTCCGATATCGAAAGCTCCATATCGTATGGCTCCAGCGGAATTGAAAGAACTCAAAACGCAGCTACAAGAGTTGCTTGACAAAGGGTTCATAAGACCAAGCCATTCGCCTTGGGGAGCGCCAGTCTTGTTCGTTAAGAAGGCAGATGGTTCCCTATGGCTCTGTATTGATTACCGTGGGTTGAACCAGGTGACGATCAAGAATAAGTATCTGTTGCCACAGATTGACGATCTTTTTGATCAACTGTCAGGAGCGACAGTGTTCTCAAAGATTGACTTGCGTTCGGGATACCATCAACTGAAGGTTCGAGATGAAGACATCTCAAGGTCGTCAGAAAAACTACGCTGACAGACATAGAAGACCTCTAGAGTTTGGAGCCGGAGAGAAAGTTTTTCTGAAGATCTCACCCATGCGAGGAGTTATGAGGTTTGGAAAGAAAGAGAAGCTCAGTCCAAGGTATGTTGGACCTTTTGAGATCATTGAGCGTGTAGGCAAGACAACTTATCGCTTGGCGTTGCCGCCGTCTATGCCCAACCTTTATAATGTATTCCACGTGTCCATGTTACAGAAGTATGTGTTTGACCCTTCGCATGTCCTACAAGAGCAAGAGGTTGAGATCTCTCCTGAAGTCAGATATGAAGAGCCAGCTGTAGCGATTTTTTATCGCAAGGATAAAGTTTTAAGGAATAAGACCATTCCTTTGGTCAAGGTTTTGTGGAAGATGCATGCTGTGGAAGAAGCTACATGGGTGCTCGAGAGTGAGATGCAAAAGCAGTACCCTACTCTGTTTTAAGTTTCGAGGACGAAACTCTTTTAAGGGGGTAGGGATTGTAAAGGATAAACTTTTGAATCTCGCCGTTTGTAATTTACGGTTAATAAATGAGCTTTCGTGTGTTACAAGTAAGTTCTTGAATGAGTTATGGACGTTGAAGTTTATCGAGTTAATTTAAATTATCTTAAGGTGATGGAAAATCTCGGAATAAATAAAAGATTTATCGAGTTCGTCTCGAATAATAAATTATTTTCCGAGGAAATATGCCGGAATTTAATTTAAGAAATAAATTCTCAAGGATGAGAATTATTTCCGAGAAACCTTAAATATATTTAAATTAATCAAGAACGAATGAGGAAAGTCTCGGTTTGAATAACTTAATTAAAAGTTCGAGCGAGTACGGGTTTTAGTGACAAAATTTTGTGACAAGGACGTGATTGTAACGTTTTTGGAGCTATTTGAGAATAAAAACGTGAGAGTGGGGTTGATTTTAGAAGATGGAGGAAAAGTGAATTTAATAAATAAATAATTTATTTTCCTGCTTCTCCAATGTTCTTTCCCCTTCTCTTTTCTTCTTCACGTGCAAAGAAGAAACTTATCTTCCTCTTCCTCACTATCGCGCGACCTGCAAGAAAGAAGGAACAAAGAAAAAAAAAATTCAATCGCCGCCGCTCACCACCAGCCGCGCCACTCAGCCACCACCACCTCGTCCTTCCTTCTTTCTTCCTCGTCTTCCTCTCCTTCGTCGCTCTGCCTCTCGTGCAACTCACAGCCACCGCGCGCGCGCCTCGCCGAGGAGAAGAGTCGCCGCCGCCGAGTCGCCATGGCCGCTGACCGAGGAAGGACACCGGAAATCAAGTGAGAACGTGCCGAGGAGATCGATTTCATAGCAAGCAAGGTGAGGAAATTTCTTCTCCGAAATCAATTTTGATGTTTAGGGATTTGGAATTTGATTTGGGGATTTCGAATTCTATGATGATTTCTGAAGAATTGAGGGTGATTAGTTGTTATTTGAACTTGAGATTTTTGATTTGTGATGTTGATGATTTGATTGGAAGCTTGAACTCGGTTTTGGTTTGAGTTGCTTGACCGTGAGTTTGTGTGGCCGTGTGTTGTATTGGCCGTGTGAATCTCTTTGGCTGTGATTTCTGAAATGTTGTGTTGTTGTTATTTAGTGTTTTTCGGAGTAAATTCTGAGCTCGGAAGTTGTTATGGACGTTTGATTTTTGAGTTCTTGATGGAATTGTCGCGAATTTTAGCTTGGCCGTGTTTGTTGATTATTTTGGCCGTGAGAATGTTTTTGGGCTCGTTTTGTGTGAGTAGGTTGAATTTGTAGAATCATTTTGAGAGTTATTCAAGACTTGAGGTGTGACTCGTTGAGTTGTTTATGTGTCTTGGAAACGTTGGGTTGTTATGATTTGAGTTTGTAATTGATTTGGAAGATGGATTTGAATTTGAAATCGTTAGTTTGACCTGAGAATTTAGACTCGGATTTGGTTAGCGTGATTTGGAGAAGTGACATGAGTTTTGGTTATTGTGATTTTGAGATTTGAGAATTTGGGTTTGAAATTGATAGTTTGTGATTTGAGATTTGATGATTCGTTCGGGCTCAGGTTTTTGGTTAGCTCGTTTTTGAGGTTGAAATGTGAACTTTATGACAAGTTTACGTGATTTGTTGACAAGGTTATGGATTTTGTGACAAGTTATATTGGATTTGAGAATTGTGTTAGTGGTTCGATTTCGGTTTCTAAGTCGAGTCGAGAGTTGGATGTTATAATTGACTCGATATTCGTTTTCTGAATTTCACAGCTCAGTCACAGATCAGGTCGAGACGAGCGAGAGCCGGCGGAACTAAACGCGTGGAAGCTGGAAAGTTAGAGAATTCAGAACAGATTTTTAAAGCTCGATCTCACTCGTGAGTCGTTTATCGCTTTATAGCGTTAGACTCGAGTCTTGATTTTGGATTTGAGATTTGTATTCAAGGATTATTAATTATTTGTTAAGAGATGTTTGAGAATTTAATTTTTGTTTAATTCATTTAGAATTCTCGGTTCGTACTATTTTCGGATTATTTCTTTAATTTATTTAAGACTCGTTAAAATAAGGATTTTGATTTTATTTCGTACTCATTCTCTGGTACGAATTCGTATGAGTCTTGAATAAGTTTAAATTCCGAAAAGCCGAGAAATAAGTGAATTAAATTCTCGAACCCCTGAACTGACTCGCAATGAATCCCGATAACGAACCTTAAGCTTGTCATCATCTCTCGAATCATTGACTAATGAGTTTCAACTTCGGGTTTTAGTTTCTCGATGCTTCGGAACGTGTTAACGCTTCAGGACGCGTAGTCTCGGGAAGCGTGTAAAGCAAGGAAACTCCGGAAGTCAACAGATTTTCAGACGATCTTTTCCGGGTAAGTGTGGAGACTTAAGTCAACTACATACCAAGGGAATAACCCTGTTTACGTGCATTATTGCTTGTTAGTAAACAAGAATAGGAAAAGCTTTAAAATCAAATAACCTCAAAGATTAAGGCTTCGGCCGCTTTTCCTGAAAACTTAGCGTGAGTTCGCTCAATAAGTTCAAACATGAGTTTTGTGAAACCCAGCCTCTGATATGTGATATTGTTATTCCTTAGGCTGTGATTGACCCGTTCGAACGGGGGAGACAGGAGAGCCGTGTTTAACTCTCGAATTCAAATCGAGGGTAGAAGTACCGGGAGTCACATCCCGAGTCTTCAACCTAAAACACTAACGAGCATAAAAGGGAAATGAAATATCTTTCAGGATTTATCCTGAGTCGCTCTCCTATAAGTAGCATATGTTGGAATCGATCTAGGGTTTAAGAAAAAGTTTAACGCTTCGTTAAGCGGCGGAATTTTAAAAATTTTCTTTTTAAGTAAAACTAGTTTTTACTAACCTAGACAAGAGCATGTACATGTAAATAAAAACTAATATGAGCTATTAAAGTTACTAACCTTTCTTGAAGCTTGAACCTTGTAGAAGCTTTTGGAAAGTTGCAACGCTCGTCTCCCCTCGCAGCACGTCTCTCTTTCTTTCCTCGGCACCTCGAGCAACCACGAAAGTTTCTATCACTAAATCACTCGAAAAGAAGGAATCAGTGAGTGGGCACTTTTAAACACTACGACTTAAGAACAAGTCTCGAAGTCGTAGAGCTAAACGCTAGGTCGAGTGAGGACCTAGGTGCCAAGACAAGAAAAATCGAAAATATAAACTAGAGAGAGAGAGAGGAAGAGGCGGCCAAGTCTAGAGAGAGAAGCTCTCAATCTCTAAAACTTTGGATGAATGAATTGTGAGAAAAAGGGGCTCCTATTTATAGGAGAGGTCTCACCTTCTATAAGGTAATATCCTCTTCTATAGAATATCACATATTCATGAGCCAATTACCTCTTTTCCCACTTGAGATGCTCGGCCAAGGATGCCTTCTAGAAGGCTTGGATTTGCTTCCATTTTTGTTCCTTGCCTTGCCTTGTTCTCTCTTGGCCGATTACCCTAAAGCATCCTCATGCAAATTTGTTTCCTCTTTTTCTTTTGGCAAGTATCTTGATACATTTATGCACAAAATATTCTCTCTTGGTTGGGTATGTTGGGCGCCTATGTCCTTCTAGAATGGGCTTCTAGAAGCTTTTCCATTTGTTCATGACAACATGAAAAAGGCCCAATAAGAATTTTCAATAAAATTCTTATGAAATGAAATTAATTCACAAGGCCCAATGATCAAGTCATGGCCGAGTGAAGCATGTCATAAAATGACCTTGTCAAAAATTTATTGACATTCATTTCATCATTTGTCTCAAAAGACAAAAATACCCTTTTCACTATTTTCGTTCTTGTTTTGACTTAGCTTCCAGTTTAACTATTCCTATCGATGTGATTCGTGACAGTGACCTCATGGACCCAAATGAACAAAGCTTTAGCTAAACTCTTGGACTCAAAAGTTCACAAACCTTTTCCAAGTTTAGCTTAATGCCAACTGACTCCACTAAAGAGTTGACACTGAAAATCTCTCGGTTCAAATGAATTTATTTTCTACTCAAGAATTCACCTAATTATAATGAGCGGATCCACTGAATATTATCTATGTTTACCCTTCATGAATGTCATCAGCTAGTCGGGATTTACTAAATTACCATTTTACCCTTCTAGCTGTTATTTCCTCAACTCCTTTGTCGCTTGTGAATAAGTTAGAAACAATTGACGAGGAGCTAACAAGTCACATTGTTTCATCCAAAAGAGTCAGGACTCAATTTGGACACTGGCCAGTTCATTTATTCACACTCCAAGGAACAAAGCATGAGGTGACATACATTGCATTTCAGCAATCTTGTACATGAATTCCATATCTATGAGAACTTCACAAAGTTACTCATGACAGACTCACAACTTAGTACTTCACCAATAGGCCTTGTTCGGAATCACATAGTGAGTCCGAACTTTGACTTTCTCAAATGAGAATACTAAGGTGTGAAATGGCATGTCTCATTTCAGGATTAAGGTAAGCATGATGCAATTCATACATAGTGGCTTCGAGACATAAGAGGTTAAATGGTTTGTTCTTGTATTGTCTCTAGAAGTGCACTGGTCAATTCAGTACCTTCGGAAGATACCTAGAAGAACTATAGAGTCCCCAACTCTCAATGCCTCATAACCAGACATCATAGATTCTTCTAACAATCATACTGAGGTCAATAGTCCTTTGACCCTAAGATTGCGAATATATCGTTTTAAGCAAACTACGAAGAGTTTGTTCATGCAAATCTACATTTGTCTCTTCGTAAGTTGTTAAGTTTGTTTATGGACTAAAAGACTAAAGTTTTATCATAAAGCTTCAAACAAAGAAAGAATGAATGAACGTTTCAACTTTATTAATGAATAGATAGGCAATTACAAGCAAGAGTCTTCATGAGACTTTATTACATCAAATGTACATAAATAGACACTACTACTCTTCTTGTGGGCACAATTGACAACAGCATAGGTGTGTACTCTGAGTGCAGCAGAGTACCCGAACCTTAAAGAATTGTTGCGTCGATGGTACCAAAACGAAATGGACCCTGACGGGCTATGAGGGCCTGGGGGATGGCGCTGAGTACTCATTTATCGGGAAGTCGACCAAGAGTCGCACCCGATCTTAATGCCAGGTTATGAGGACCTGAAGGACGCACCTTGACGGGCTATGAGGGCCTGGGGGTTGCGCCGACGCCGAATGAAGTTGGTACCATTAGTGGATCCCAGACAGACGTTAAAACTCTTAGGCCGCCGGACGACTGCTGCTCGAAGTCTAAGGCTGGTCTCTTGTCGTTCTGAAGGTTATAGCGGGGGATGTGTGTAACCTTAAAGACGACAAGTACTAGTTAGAGTGTGTACACACGATTCATGCTCTAGAACTTGTTAGATTTGCATCCTTGCATTCTTATGTGCTTGTTTGCACGTCACATGATATCACATGGCATTAGTCGCTTTATTTTCTAAGTTAGACTCCCACTTACTGAGTCAATCGACTCATAGTTTTATGACCGTTGGTAATGTAGAGAAGGGCAAGACGGCGACGTGAATAACAGAACTGAAGACGAAGACCGGACGTGTATCTCTTGACCTTTGGGCTAGTGGAGACTCACTCGGGATCAACCTCTTCTATAGTTATGACTATATTTTGTTGAACCCCTTTCGTACTCTACGTTCCTAAAACTATTTCCTGTAATTATACGTAAACCCAGGAGCGGTTATGTAAATATTTAGAGTCGTAGTGAGACTCAAAGTTTGAATTGAGAAAAACGAAAAATTTACCAGGTTTTTATATAATGACTTATAATGCTTATATGATATCGTATTACGTTTAACATAAGTATTATGATTATTATGTTGATTTGATTCTGTTTCTGTTGATATGAGATATATTGTTATATTGATGTTGAGACTTGTGATGTAACCCACCGTCGCGGCTCGTGAACCGGCGACAAGAGGTCGCGGGTCGTGACAGGTTTTGTGGTATCAGAGCCCAGGTTTAACCTTTCCTGTAGACTTGAGATACACGTTTTCGGTACGGATTGCGGGATCATGCTGAGCTTATCGTTGCCTTCTTTGTTGATAGAACGCGGATAGTTGTAAGCAGCGACATGATTTTCCTTTTTGGAACCCTTTTGACTAAGCCTGGGGAAATGCTAGTCTCTTTTTGGGAGTCTATAGATTTGTGTAGATAGCGTTAGTTGCCATGTGACATGTAAATAGTAGGTGCACGAATGCAGGTTGCATATCTCTTTTGACTTGATGAAGATATGAGAAATGTGTATGAGATCTCGTTTTGAGATATGATCGTGTGTTGATATGTTTTCTTTTCTCGCATTCTCGATGTTGTGACTTGGATTTTAGCCATGCCCTCTTCCATGTGTAGAATTGAGCAGGCATGGGGCCTAGACGAGAGCCGTCTAATGCCGAGAATGTTACAGCGGCAGATCCCACAGAGATGAGACGTGCGCTGGAGAGACAAGCTGCTGACGCGACCCATAGACATGAGATGAATCGGAGGTTCACGCAGCACCTAGACGAGCAGAACCACACGATCGCAGAACTCTTAACGAGGCTGGACGCGCCGCCTCAACAGCACCCAGCGCCTCCAGTTCCAGGAGAACGACTAGAGAATCCACCGCCAGTGCTTGTGGATCCTCCTGAGGAGCTAAACTTCCAGATTCGTGACGTCGTTCCTCCTGTGAGCGAGCCGGTATATGAGAGGTTTCAAAAGCAGAAGCCTCCGACGTTTGACGGTCTTGGGGATCCAGCTGCAGCTGAGAATTGGGTTAAGAAGATGCAGCAGATCTTCAACTACATGCAGTTGTCCGATACCGAGAGAGTGGCTTGCGCTGTGAATCAACTGGAGGATGAGGCTAGGGGCTGGTGGGAAGTGATGGCGTCGTCGGAGGATGTCCACTCAATGACGTGGGTCCATTTCCTCAATCTGTTTCACGGGAAGTATCTGAGTGAAGCTAACCTGTCGAACAAGGTACGCAAGTTCATGAGCCTACGACAAGGTTCAATGTCGGTATCAGGATATACGACAAAGTTCGACACGTTAGCCAGGTTCGCTCCTTCCCTAGTCCCTACTGATCAGGCTAGGAAGATGAAATACATGCACGGGCTCAATGTTGACATCGTGAGCCAAGTGGATAGCGGAGATGTTGGACCTCGCTCATACGCCAACGCTGTGCAAAGAGCTTTACAGATTGCTGGTTGGCGTGAGGGTGATCGAACTCCTGCACCGAAACCAACTACCGCAACACCTTCTGAAGCTGCTGGCCCAAAGCAGAGCGAATCAAGGAGAAGATTCAGATCCCAATCAGGATGGGATAATCAGCCACAACGAGGAGATGGAATGAGGTCCCAACAAGGCTTGAGTTATCGACCTCAAGGAAGTTCTGGAAATCAATCACAGTCGATGAACCAGAACAGAGGGCGTGAAGATAGCGGACGTTCAGGGCCGCCTAGTAAGAAGCCTAGGACCTCTGGAAGCAATCAGTCGCTCGTGTGCCGAAGGTGTGGCAGATCGCACGAGGGAGAGTGGTATGCTCGTGCGCTGGTGTGTTTCAAATGCGGGAAAGAGGGACATCTGTCCCGAGTATGTGAGAATCCAGAAGTAAAGACCCCTGCACCCAAAGAGCAGCCGAAAGCTAATGCCAGAGTCTTCCCCATCCGAGAAGATGAAGTACGAGCAGGGTCGCCCACCGCTGTCACAGGTTAGATTTTCGTGGATTCCTAGCATTGATAGAATTCAGGAGCCACACATTCATTCATCGCATCTAGGAAGTCTGATCAGTTAGGTGAGCATCAGAAGGAATTCTCGTACCCGTTCGTTACGGCTACGCCTTCTAGAGAAAAGTACCAGTCGTTATGCTGGTATAGAGACGTGCCTATCCGAGTTCATGATCAGACAATGAAAGCAGACTTGATAGAATTGGAAATGGTGGAATATGACGTAATCCTTGGAATGGATTGGTTAAGTACCCACCATGCAATCATAGATTGCCGAAAGAAGTCGGTTCTATTCCAGAACCCAGGACTTGGACCGCTGTAGTTCCAAGGTTCCTCTCGGAAATCGAGTTTTTCGATCGTATCGGCGCTAAAGGCTGTGAAGATGATGCATCAGGGATACGCTGGTTACCTTGCAAGCGTGGTAGACGTCACGAAGACAGTCAAGCCACAGCCGCATAAGACTCCAGTTGCTAGAGATTTCCTTGATATTTTTTTTCCCTGAAGATCTTCCAGGTCTACCTCCTGATCGAGAAGTTGAGTTCAACATAGAGCTCATTCCAAGAACAGCTCCGATATCGAAAGCTCCATATCGTATGGCTCCAGCGGAATTGAAAGAACTCAAAACGCAGCTACAAGAGTTGCTTGACAAAGGGTTCATAAGACCAAGCCATTCGCCTTGGGGAGCGCCAGTCTTGTTCGTTAAGAAGGCAGATGGTTCCCTATGGCTCTGTATTGATTACCGTGGGTTGAACCAGGTGACGATCAAGAATAAGTATCTGTTGCCACAGATTGACGATCTTTTTGATCAACTGTCAGGAGCGACAGTGTTCTCAAAGATTGACTTGCGTTCGGGATACCATCAACTGAAGGTTCGAGATGAAGACATCTCAAGGTCGTCAGAAAAACTACGCTGACAGACATAGAAGACCTCTAGAGTTTGGAGCCGGAGAGAAAGTTTTTCTGAAGATCTCACCCATGCGAGGAGTTATGAGGTTTGGAAAGAAAGAGAAGCTCAGTCCAAGGTATGTTGGACCTTTTGAGATCATTGAGCGTGTAGGCAAGACAACTTATCGCTTGGCGTTGCCGCCGTCTATGCCCAACCTTTATAATGTATTCCACGTGTCCATGTTACAGAAGTATGTGTTTGACCCTTCGCATGTCCTACAAGAGCAAGAGGTTGAGATCTCTCCTGAAGTCAGATATGAAGAGCCAGCTGTAGCGATTTTTTATCGCAAGGATAAAGTTTTAAGGAATAAGACCATTCCTTTGGTCAAGGTTTTGTGGAAGATGCATGCTGTGGAAGAAGCTACATGGGTGCTCGAGAGTGAGATGCAAAAGCAGTACCCTACTCTGTTTTAAGTTTCGAGGACGAAACTCTTTTAAGGGGGTAGGGATTGTAAAGGATAAACTTTTGAATCTCGCCGTTTGTAATTTACGGTTAATAAATGAGCTTTCGTGTGTTACAAGTAAGTTCTTGAATGAGTTATGGACGTTGAAGTTTATCGAGTTAATTTAAATTATCTTAAGGTGATGGAAAATCTCGGAATAAATAAAAGATTTATCGAGTTCGTCTCGAATAATAAATTATTTTCCGAGGAAATATGCCGGAATTTAATTTAAGAAATAAATTCTCAAGGATGAGAATTATTTCCGAGAAACCTTAAATATATTTAAATTAATCAAGAACGAATGAGGAAAGTCTCGGTTTGAATAACTTAATTAAAATTTCGAGCGAGTACGGGTTTTAGTGACAAAATTTTGTGACAAGGACGTGATTGTAACGTTTTTGGAGCTATTTGAGAATAAAAACGTGAGAGTGGGGTTGATTTTAGAAGATGGAGGAAAAGTGAATTTAATAAATAAATAATTTATTTTCCTGCTTCTCCAATGTTCTTTCCCCTTCTCTTTTCTTCTTCACGTGCAAAGAAGAAACTTATCTTCCTCTTCCTCACTATCGCGCGACCTGCAAGAAAGAAGGAACAAAGAAAAAAAAAATTCAATCGCCGCCGCTCACCACCAGCCGCGCCACTCAGCCACCACCACCTCGTCCTTCCTTCTTTCTTCCTCGTCTTCCTCTCCTTCGTCGCTCTGCCTCTCGTGCAACTCACAGCCACCGCGCGCGCGCCTCGCCGAGGAGAAGAGTCGCCGCCGCCGAGTCGCCATGGCCGCTGACCGAGGAAGGACACCGGAAATCAAGTGAGAACGTGCCGAGGAGATCGATTTCATAGCAAGCAAGGTGAGGAAATTTCTTCTCCGAAATCAATTTTGATGTTTAGGGATTTGGAATTTGATTTGGGGATTTCGAATTCTATGATGATTTCTGAAGAATTGAGGGTGATTAGTTGTTATTTGAACTTGAGATTTTTGATTTGTGATGTTGATGATTTGATTGGAAGCTTGAACTCGGTTTTGGTTTGAGTTGCTTGACCGTGAGTTTGTGTGGCCGTGTGTTGTATTGGCCGTGTGAATCTCTTTGGCTGTGATTTCTGAAATGTTGTGTTGTTGTTATTTAGTGTTTTTCGGAGTAAATTCTGAGCTCGGAAGTTGTTATGGACGTTTGATTTTTGAGTTCTTGATGGAATTGTCGCGAATTTTAGCTTGGCCGTGTTTGTTGATTATTTTGGCCGTGAGAATGTTTTTGGGCTCGTTTTGTGTGAGTAGGTTGAATTTGTAGAATCATTTTGAGAGTTATTCAAGACTTGAGGTGTGACTCGTTGAGTTGTTTATGTGTCTTGGAAACGTTGGGTTGTTATGATTTGAGTTTGTAATTGATTTGGAAGATGGATTTGAATTTGAAATCGTTAGTTTGACCTGAGAATTTAGACTCGGATTTGGTTAGCGTGATTTGGAGAAGTGACATGAGTTTTGGTTATTGTGATTTTGAGATTTGAGAATTTGGGTTTGAAATTGATAGTTTGTGATTTGAGATTTGATGATTCGTTCGGGCTCAGGTTTTTGGTTAGCTCGTTTTTGAGGTTGAAATGTGAACTTTATGACAAGTTTACGTGATTTGTTGACAAGGTTATGGATTTTGTGACAAGTTATATTGGATTTGAGAATTGTGTTAGTGGTTCGATTTCGGTTTCTAAGTCGAGTCGAGAGTTGGATGTTATAATTGACTCGATATTCGTTTTCTGAATTTCACAGCTCAGTCACAGATCAGGTCGAGACGAGCGAGAGCCGGCGGAACTAAACGCGTGGAAGCTGGAAAGTTAGAGAATTCAGAACAGATTTTTAAAGCTCGATCTCACTCGTGAGTCGTTTATCGCTTTATAGCGTTAGACTCGAGTCTTGATTTTGGATTTGAGATTTGTATTCAAGGATTATTAATTATTTGTTAAGAGATGTTTGAGAATTTAATTTTTGGTTAATTCATTTAGAATTCTCGGTTCGTACTATTTTCGGATTATTTCTTTAATTTATTTAAGACTCGTTAAAATAAGGATTTTGATTTTATTTCGTACTCATTCTCTGGTACGAATTCGTATGAGTCTTGAATAAGTTTAAATTCCGAAAAGCCGAGAAATAAGTGAATTAAATTCTCGAACCCCTGAACTGACTCGCAATGAATCCCGATAACGAACCTTAAGCTTGTCATCATCTCTCGAATCATTGACTAATGAGTTTCAACTTCGGGTTTTAGTTTCTCGATGCTTCGGAACGTGTTAACGCTTCAGGACGCGTAGTCTCGGGAAGCGTGTAAAGCAAGGAAACTCCGGAAGTCAACAGATTTTCAGACGATCTTTTCCGGGTAAGTGTGGAGACTTAAGTCAACTACATACCAAGGGAATAACCCTGTTTACGTGCATTATTGCTTGTTAGTAAACAAGAATAGGAAAAGCTTTAAAATCGAATAACCTCAAAGATTAAGGCTTCGGCCGCTTTTCCTGAAAACTTAGCGTGAGTTCGCTCAATAAGTTCAAACATGAGTTTTGTGAAACCCAGCCTCTGATATGTGATATTGTTATTCCTTAGGCTGTGATTGACCCGTTAGAACGGGGGAGACAGGAGAGCCGTGTTTAACTCTCGAATTCAAATCGAGGGTAGAAGTACCGGGAGTCACATCCCGAGTCTTCAACCTAAAACACTAACGAGCATAAAAGGGAAATGAAATATCTTTCAGGATTTATCCTGAGTCGCTCTCCTATAAGTAGCATATGTTGGAATCGATCTAGGGTTTAAGAAAAAGTTTAACGCTTCGTTAAGCGGCGGAATTTTAAAAATTTTCTTTTTAAGTAAAACTAGTTTTTACTAACCTAGACAAGAGCATGTACATGTAAATAAAAACTAATATGAGCTATTAAAGTTACTAACCTTTCTTGAAGCTTGAACCTTGTAGAAGCTTTTGGAAAGTTGCAACGCTCGTCTCCCCTCGCAGCACGTCTCTCTTTCTTTCCTCGGCACCTCGAGCAACCACGAAAGTTTCTATCACTAAATCACTCGAAAAGAAGGAATCAGTGAGTGGGCACTTTTAAACACTACGACTTAAGAACAAGTCTCGAAGTCGTAGAGCTAAACGCTAGGTCGAGTGAGGACCTAGGTGCCAAGACAAGAAAAATCGAAAATATAAACTAGAGAGAGAGAGAGAGGAAGAGGCGGCCAAGTCTAGAGAGAGAAGCTCTCAATCTCTAAAACTTTGGATGAATGAATTGTGAGAAAAAGGGGCTCCTATTTATAGGAGAGGTCTCACCTTCTATAAGGTAATATCCTCTTCTATAGAATATCACATATTCATGAGCCAATTACCTCTTTTCCCACTTGAGATGCTCGGCCAAGGATGCCTTCTAGAAGGCTTGGATTTGTTTCCATTTTTGTTCCTTGCCTTGCCTTGTTCTCTCTTGGCCGATTACCCTAAAGCATCCTCATGCAAATTTGTTTCCTCTTTTTCTTTTGGCAAGTATCTTGATACATTTATGCACAAAATATTCTCTCTTGGTTGGGTATGTTGGGCGCCTATGTCCTTCTAGAATGGGCTTCTAGAAGCTTTTCCATTTGTTCATGACAACATGAAAAAGGCCCAATAAGAATTTTCAATAAAATTCTTATGAAATGAAATTAATTCACAAGGCCCAATGATCAAGTCATGGCCGAGTGAAGCATGTCATAAAATGACCTTGTCAAAAATTTATTGACATTCATTTCATCATTTGTCTCAAAAGACAAAAATACCCTTTTCACTATTTTCGTTCTTGTTTTGACTTAGCTTCCAGTTTAACTATTCCTATCGATGTGATTCGTGACAGTGACCTCATGGACCCAAATGAACAAAGCTTTAGCTAAACTCTTGGACTCAAAAGTTCACAAACCTTTTCCAAGTTTAGCTTAATGCCAACTGACTCCACTAAAGAGTTGACACTGAAAATCTCTCGGTTCAAATGAATTTATTTTCTACTCAAGAATTCACCTAATTATAATGAGCGGATCCACTGAATATTATCTATGTTTACCCTTCATGAATGTCATCAGCTAGTCGGGATTTACTAAATTACCATTTTACCCTTCTAGCTGTTATTTCCTCAACTCCTTTGTCGCTTGTGAATAAGTTAGAAACAATTGACGAGGAGCTAACAAGTCACATTGTTTCATCCAAAAGAGTCAGGACTCAATTTGGACACTGGCCAGTTCATTTATTCACACTCCAAGGAACAAAGCATGAGGTGACATACGTTGCATTTCAGCAATCTTGTACATGAATTCCATATCTATGAGAACTTCACAAAGTTACTCATGACAGACTCACAACTTAGTACTTCACCAATAGGCCTTGTTCGGAATCACATAGTGAGTCCGAACTTTGACTTTCTCAAATGAGAATACTAAGGTGTGAAATGGCATGTCTCATTTCAGGATTAAGGTAAGCATGATGCAATTCATACATAGTGGCTTCGAGACATAAGAGGTTAAATGGTTTGTTCTTGTATTGTCTCTAGAAGTGCACTGGTCAATTCAGTACCTTCGGAAGATACCTAGAAGAACTATAGAGTCCCCAACTCTCAATGCCTCATAACCAGACATCATAGATTCTTCTAACAATCATACTGAGGTCAATAGTCCTTTGACCCTAAGATTGCGAATATATCGTTTTAAGCAAACTACGAAGAGTTTGTTCATGCAAATCTACATTTGTCTCTT
Organism: Urtica dioica subsp. dioica; assembly: GCF_054948205.1. Lineage (NCBI taxonomy): Eukaryota > Viridiplantae > Streptophyta > Magnoliopsida > Rosales > Urticaceae > Urtica > Urtica dioica. Next base: position 39,221,633 of record NC_142758.1, read on the forward strand.
CGTAAGTTGTTAAGTTTGTTTATGGACTAAAAGACTAAAGTTTTATCATAAAGCTTCAAACAAAGAAAGAATGAATGAACGTTTCAACTTTATTAATGAATAGATAGGCAATTACAAGCAAGAGTCTTCATGAGACTTTATTACATCAAATGTACATAAATAGACACTACTACTCTTCTTGTGGGCACAATTGACAACAGCATAGGTGTGTACTCTGAGTGCAGCAGAGTACCCGAACCTTAAAGAATTGTTGCGTCGATGGTACCAAAACGAAATGGACCCTGACGGGCTATGAGGGCCTGGGGGATGGCGCTGAGTACTCATTTATCGGGAAGTCGACCAAGAGTCGCACCCGATCTTAATGCCAGGTTATGAGGACCTGAAGGACGCACCTTGACGGGCTATGAGGGCCTGGGGGTTGCGCCGACGCCGAATGAAGTTGGTACCATTAGTGGATCCCAGACAGACGTTAAAACTCTTAGGCCGCCGGACGACTGCTGCTCGAAGTCTAAGGCTGGTCTCTTGTCGTTCTGAAGGTTATAGCGGGGGATGTGTGTAACCTTAAAGACGACAAGTACTAGTTAGAGTGTGTACACACGATTCATGCTCTAGAACTTGTTAGATTTGCATCCTTGCATTCTTATGTGCTTGTTTGCACGTCACATGATATCACATGGCATTAGTCGCTTTATTTTCTAAGTTAGACTCCCACTTACTGAGTCAATCGACTCATAGTTTTATGACCGTTGGTAATGTAGAGAAGGGCAAGACGGCGACGTGAATAACAGAACTGAAGACGAAGACCGGACGTGTATCTCTTGACCTTTGGGCTAGTGGAGACTCACTCGGGATCAACCTCTTCTATAGTTATGACTATATTTTGTTGAACCCCTTTCGTACTCTACGTTCCTAAAACTATTTCCTGTAATTATACGTAAACCCAGGAGCGGTTATGTAAATATTTAGAGTCGTAGTGAGACTCAAAGTTTGAATTGAGAAAAACGAAAAATTTACCAGGTTTTTATATAATGACTTATAATGCTTATATGATATCGTATTACGTTTAACATAAGTATTATGATTATTATGTTGATTTGATTCTGTTTCTGTTGATATGAGATATATTGTTATATTGATGTTGAGACTTGTGATGTAACCCACCGTCGCGGCTCGTGAACCGGCGACAAGAGGTCGCGGGTCGTGACAGGTTTTGTGGTATCAGAGCCCAGGTTTAACCTTTCCTGTAGACTTGAGATACACGTTTTCGGTACGGATTGCGGGATCATGCTGAGCTTATCGTTGCCTTCTTTGTTGATAGAACGCGGATAGTTGTAAGCAGCGACATGATTTTCCTTTTTGGAACCCTTTTGACTAAGCCTGGGGAAATGCTAGTCTCTTTTTGGGAGTCTATAGATTTGTGTAGATAGCGTTAGTTGCCATGTGACATGTAAATAGTAGATGCACGAATGCAGGTTGCATATCTCTTTTGACTTGATGAAGATATGAGAAATGTGTATGAGATCTCGTTTTGAGATATGATCGTGTGTTGATATGTTTTCTTTTCTCGCATTCTCGATGTTGTGACTTGGATTTTAGCCATGCCCTCTTCCATGTGTAGAATTGAGCAGGCATGGGGCCTAGACGAGAGCCGTCTAATGCCGAGAATGTTACAGCGGCAGATCCCACAGAGATGAGACGTGCGCTGGAGAGACAAGCTGCTGACGCGACCCATAGACATGAGATGAATCGGAGGTTCACGCAGCACCTAGACGAGCAGAACCACACGATCGCAGAACTCTTAACGAGGCTGGACGCGCCGCCTCAACAGCACCCAGCGCCTCCAGTTCCAGGAGAACGACTAGAGAATCGACCGCCAGTGCTTGTGGATCCTCCTGAGGAGCTAAACTTCCAGATTCGTGACGTCGTTCCTCCTGTGAGCGAGCCGGTATATGAGAGGTTTCAAAAGCAGAAGCCTCCGACGTTTGACGGTCTTGGGGATCCAGCTGCAGCTGAGAATTGGGTTAAGAAGATGCAGCAGATCTTCAACTACATGCAGTTGTCCGATACCGAGAGAGTGGCTTGCGCTGTGAATCAACTGGAGGATGAGGCTAGGGGCTGGTGGGAAGTGATGGCGTCGTCGGAGGATGTCCACTCAATGACGTGGGTCCATTTCCTTAATCTGTTTCACGGGAAGTATCTGAGTGAAGCTAACCTGTCGAACAAGGTACGCAAGTTCATGAGCCTACGACAAGGTTCAATGTCGGTATCAGGATATACGACAAAGTTCGACACGTTAGCCAGGTTCGCTCCTTCCCTAGTCCCTACTGATCAGGCTAGGAAGATGAAATACATGCACGGGCTCAATGTTGACATCGTGAGCCAAGTGGATAGCGGAGATGTTGGACCTCGCTCATACGCCAACGCTGTGCAAAGAGCTTTACAGATTGCTGGTTGGCGTGAGGGTGATCGAACTCCTGCACCGAAACCAACTACCGCAACACCTTCTGAAGCTGCTGGCCCAAAGCAGAGCGAATCAAGGAGAAGATTCAGATCCCAATCAGGATGGGATAATCAGCCACAACGAGGAGATGGAATGAGGTCCCAACAAGGCTTGAGTTATCGACCTCAAGGAAGTTCTGGAAATCAATCACAGTCGATGAACCAGAACAGAGGGCGTGAAGATAGCGGACGTTCAGGGCCGCCTAGTAAGAAGCCTAGGACCTCTGGAAGCAATCAGTCGCTCGTGTGCCGAAGGTGTGGCAGATCGCACGAGGGAGAGTGGTATGCTCGTGCGCTGGTGTGTTTCAAATGCGGGAAAGAGGGACATCTGTCCCGAGTATGTGAGAATCCAGAAGTAAAGACCCCTGCACCCAAAGAGCAGCCGAAAGCTAATGCCAGAGTCTTCCCCATCCGAGAAGATGAAGTACGAGCAGGGTCGCCCACCGCTGTCACAGGTTAGATTTTCGTGGATTCCTAGCATTGATAGAATTCAGGAGCCACATATTCATTCATCGCATCTAGGAAGTCTGATCAGTTAGGTGAGCATCAGAAGGAATTCTCGTACCCGTTCGTTACGGCTACGCCTTCTAGAGAAAAGTACCAGTCGTTATGCTGGTATAGAGACGTGCCTATCCGAGTTCATGATCAGACAATGAAAGCAGACTTGATAGAATTGGAAATGGTGGAATATGACGTAATCCTTGGAATGGATTGGTTAAGTACCCACCATGCAATCATAGATTGCCGAAAGAAGTCGGTTCTATTCCAGAACCCAGGACTTGGACCGCTGTAGTTCCAAGGTTCCTCTCGGAAATCGAGTTTTTCGATCGTATCGGCGCTAAAGGCTGTGAAGATGATGCATCAGGGATACGCTGGTTACCTTGCAAGCGTGTTAGACGTCACGAAGACAGTCAAGCCACAGCCGCATAAGACTCCAGTTGCTAGAGATTTCCTTGATATTTTTTTTCCCTGAAGATCTTCCAGGTCTACCTCCTGATCGAGAAGTTGAGTTCAACATAGAGCTCATTCCAAGAACAGCTCCGATATCGAAAGCTCCATATCGTATGGCTCCAGCGGAATTGAAAGAACTCAAAACGCAGCTACAAGAGTTGCTTGACAAAGGGTTCATACGACCAAGCCATTCGCCTTGGGGAGCGCCAGTCTTGTTCGTTAAGAAGGCAGATGGTTCCCTATGGCTCTGTATTGATTACCGTGGGTTGAACCAGGTGACGATCAAGAATAAGTATCTGTTGCCACAGATTGACGATCTTTTTGATCAACTGTCAGGAGCGACAGTGTTCTCAAAGATTGACTTGCGTTCGGGATACCATCAACTGAAGGTTCGAGATGAAGACATCTCAAGGTCGTCAGAAAAACTACGCTGACAGACATAGAAGACCTCTAGAGTTTGGAGCCGGAGAGAAAGTTTTTCTGAAGATCTCACCCATGCGAGGAGTTATGAGGTTTGGAAAGAAAGAGAAGCTCAGTCCAAGGTATGTTGGACCTTTTGAGATCATTGAGCGTGTAGGCAAGACAACTTATCGCTTGGCATTGCCGCCGTCTTTGCCCAACCTTTATAATGTATTCCACGTGTCCATGTTACAGAAGTATGTGTTTGACCCTTCGCATGTTCTACAAGAGCAAGAGGTTGAGATCTCTCCTGAAGTCAGATATGAAGAGCCAGCTGTAGCGATTTTTTATCGCAAGGATAAAGTTTTAAGGAATAAGACCATTCCTTTGGTCAAGGTTTTGTGGAAGAGGCATGCTGTGGAAGAAGCTACATGGGTGCTCGAGAGTGAGATGCAAAAGAAGTACCCTACTCTGTTTTAAGTTTCGAGGACGAAACTCTTTTAAGGGGGTAGGGATTGTAAAGGATAAACTTTTGAATCTCGCCGTTTGTAATTTACGGTTAATAAATGAGCTTTCGTGTGTTACAAGTAAGTTCTTGAATGAGTTATGGACGTTGAAGTTTATCGAGTTAATTTAAATTATCTTAAGGTGATGGAAAATCTCGGAATAAATAAAAGATTTATCGAGTTCGTCTCGAATAATAAATTATTTTCCGAGGAAATATGCCGAAATTTAATTTAAGAAATAAATTCTCAAGGATGAGAATTATTTCCGAGAAACCTTAAATATATTTAAATTAATCAAGAACGAATGAGGAAAGTCTCGGTTTGAATAACTTAATTAAAAGTTCGAGCGAGTACGGGTTTTAGTGACAAAATTTTGTGACAAGGACGTGATTGTAACGTTTTTGGAGCTATTTGAGAATAAAAACGTGAGAGTGGGGTTGATTTTAGAAGATGGAGGAAAAGTGAATTTAATAAATAAATAATTTATTTTCCTGCTTCTCCAATGTTCTTTCCCCTTCTCTTTTCTTCTTCACGTGCAAAGAAGAAACTTATCTTCCTCTTCCTCACTATCGCGCGACCTGCAAGAAAGAAGGAACAAAGAAAAAAAAAAATTCAATCGCCGCCGCTCACCACCAGCCGCGCCACTCAGCCACCACCACCTCGTCCTTCCTTCTTTCTTCCTCGTCTTCCTCTCCTTCGTCGCTCTGCCTCTCGCGCAACTCACAGCCACCGCGCGCGCGCCTCGCCGAGGAGAAGAGTCGCCGCCGCCGAGTCGCCATGGCCGCTGACCGAGGAAGGACACCGGAAATCAAGTGAGAACGTGCCGAGGAGATCGATTTCATAGCAAGCAAGGTGAGGAAATTTCTTCTCCGAAATCAATTTTGATGTTTAGGGATTTGGAATTTGATTTGGGGATTTCGAATTCTATGATGATTTCTGAAGAATTGAGGGTGATTAGTTGTTATTTGAACTTGAGATTTTTGATTTGTGATGTTGATGATTTGATTGGAAGCTTGAACTCGGTTTTGGTTTGAGTTGCTTGACCGTGAGTTTGTGTGGCCGTGTGTTGTCTTGGCCGTGTGAATCTCTTTGGCTGTGATTTCTGAAATGTTGTGTTGTTGTTATTTAGTGTTTTTCGGAGTAAATTCTGAGCTCGGAAGTTGTTATGGACGTTTGATTTTTGAGTTCTTGATGGAATTGTCGCGAATTTTAGCTTGGCCGTGTTTGTTGATTATTTTGGCCGTGAGAATGTTTTTGGGCTCGTTTTGTGTGAGTAGGTTGAATTTGTAGAATCATTTTGAGAGTTATTCAAGACTTGAGGCGTGACTCGTTGAGTTGTTCATGTGTCTTGGAAACGTTGGGTTGTTATGATTTGAGTTTGTAATTGATTTGGAAGATGGATTTGAATTTGAAATCGTTAGTTTGACCTGAGAATTTAGACTCGGATTTGGTTAGCGTGATTTGGAGAAGTGACATGAGTTTTGGTTATTGTGATTTTGAGATTTGAGAATTTGGGTTTGAAATTGATAGTTTGTGATTTGAGATTTGATGATTCGTTCGGGCTCAGGTTTTTGGTTAGCTCGTTTTTGAGGTTGAAATGTGAACTTTATGACAAGTTTACGTGATTTGTTGACAAGGTTATGGATTTTGTGACAAGTTATATTGGATTTGAGAATTGTGTTAGTGGTTCGATTTCGGTTTCTAAGTCGAGTCGAGAGTTGGATGTTATAATTGACTCGATATTCGTTTTCTGAATTTCACAGCTCAGTCACAGATCAGGTCGAGACGAGCGAGAGCCGGCGGAACTAAACGTGTGGAAGCTGGAAAGTTAGAGAATTCAGAACAGATTTTTAAAGCTCGATCTCATTCGTGAGTCGTTTATCGCTTTATAGCGTTAGACTCGAGTCTTGATTTTGGATTTGAGATTTGTATTCAAGGATTATTAATTATTTGTTAAGAGATGTTTGAGAATTTAATTTTTGGTTAATTCATTTAGAATTCTCGGTTCGTACTATTTTCGGATTATTTCTTTAATTTATTTAAGACTCGTTAAAATAAGGATTTTGATTTTATTTCGTACTCATTCTCTGGTACGAATTCGTATGAGTCTTAAATAAGTTTAAATTCCGAAAAGCCGAGAAATAAGTGAATTAAATTCTCGAACCCCTGAACTGACTCGCAATGAATCCCGATAACGAACCTTAAGCTTGTCATCATCTCTCGAATCATTGACTAATGAGTTTCAACTTCGGGTTTTAGTTTCTCGATGCTTCGGAACGTGTTAACGCTTCAGGACGCGTAGTCTCGGGAAGCGTGTAAAGCAAGGAAACTCCGGAAGTCAACAGATTTTCAGACGATCTTTTCCGGGTAAGTGTGGAGACTTAAGTCAACTACATACCAAGGGAATAACCCTGTTTACGTGCATTATTGCTTGTTAGTAAACAAGAATAGGAAAAGCTTTAAAATCGAATAACCTCAAAGATTAAGGCTTCGGCCGCTTTTCCTGAAAACTTAGCGTGAGTTCGCTCAATAAGTTCAAACATGAGTTTTGTGAAACCCAGCCTCTGATATGTGATATAGTTATTCCTTAGGCTGTTATTGACCCGTTAGAACGGGGGAGACAGGAGAGCCGTGTTTAACTCTCGAATTCAAATCGAGGGTAGAAGTACCGGGAGTCACATCCCGAGTCTTCAACCTAAAACACTAACGAGCATAAAAGGGAAATGAAATCTCTTTCAGGATTTATCCTGAGTCGCTCTCCTGTAAGTAGCATAGGTGTATACTCTGAGTGCAGCAGAGTACCCGAACCTTAAAGAATTGTTGCGTCGATGGTACCAAAACGAAATGGACCCTGACGGGCTATGAGGGCCTGGGGGATGGCGCTGAGTACTCATTTATCGGGAAGTCGACCAAGAGTCGCACCCGATCTTAATGCCAGGTTATGAGGACCTGAAGGACGCACCTTGACGGGCTATGAGGGCCTCGGGGTTGCGCCGACGCCGAATGAAGTTGGTACCATTAACGGATCCCAGACAGACGTTAAAACTCTTAGGCCGCCGGACGACTGCTGCTCGAAGTCTAAGGCTGGTCTCTTGTCGTTCTAAAGGTTATAGCGGGGGATGTGTGTAACCTTAAAGACGACAAGTACTAGTTAGAGTGTGTACACACGATTCATGCTCTAGAACTTGTTAGATTTGCATCCTTGCATTCTTATGTGCTTGTTTGCACGTCACATGATATCACATGGCATTAGTCGCTTTATTTTCTAAGTTAGACTCCCACTTACTGAGTCAATCGACTCATAGTTTTATGACCCTTGGTAATGTAGAGAAGGGCAAGACGGCGACGTGAATAACAGAACTGAAGACGAAGACCGGACGTGTATCTCTTGACCTTTGGGCTAGTGGAGACTCACTCGGGATCAACCTCTTCTATAGTTATGACTATATTTTGTTGAACCCCTTTCGTACTCTACGTTCCTAAAACTATTTCCTGTAATTATACGTAAACCCAGGAGCGGTTATGTAAATATTTAGAGTCGTAGTGAGACTCAAAGTTTGAATTGAGAAAAACGAAAAATTTACCAGGTTTTTATATAATGACTTATAATGCTTATATGATATCGTATTACGTTTAACATAAGTATTATGATTATTATGTTGATTTGATTCTGTTTCTGTTGATATGAGATATATTGTTATATTGATGTTGAGACTTGTGATGTAACCCACCGTCGCGGCTCGTGAACCGGCGACAAGAGGTCGCGGGTCGTGACAGCGCAGTTAAGACGCCTACATGGCGCACTTAAGACGCCTACATAGCGCACCCAAGTCGTCCCTGGCGACGCACCTAAGACGCCTACATGGCGCACGTAAGACGCCTACATGGCGCAACCAAGCCGTCACTCGCGACGCACTTAAGACGCCTACATGGCGCAACCAAGCCGTCACTCGCGGCGCACCTAAGATGCCTACATGGCGCACTTAAGACGCCCACATGGCGCAACCAAGTCGTCCCTCGCAACGCACCTAAGACGCCTACATGGTGCACTTAAGACGCCCACATGGCGCAACCAAGTCGTCCCTCGCAACGCACCTAAGTAGCCTACATGCCACATCTAGGCCATCCCTTACAACGTGCCTACGATGCCTAAAACAACGCACATTGCCGTCCCTAACAACGCGCTCTGAGTCGCCACAAGGTGTTGCATATGATGACTAATCACAATGCACTTGAAGCCGCCACAAGGCGCACCTAAACCTCCTCGAGTCGAGCTTCGCTTCTCGAGTCAAGCCTTGCTCTTCGAGTCGAGTTGTACTCCTCAAGTCGAACCCCGCTCCTCGAGTCGAGCTTCGCCCCTCGAGTCGAGTCGTTCTCCTCGAGTCGGGATCCGCTTCTCGAGTCGAGTCAACATCCTCAAGTCGAGCTTCGCTCCTCGAGTCAAATCACTGTCCTCGAGTCGAGCCTTGCTCCCCGAGTCAAATCATTCTCCTCGAGTCGAGCTCCGCTCCTCGAGTCGAGTCAACATCCTCAAGTCGAGCTTCGCTCCTCGAGTCAAATCACTGTCCTCGAGTCGAGCCTTGCTCCCCGAGTCAAATCATTCTCCTCAAGTCGAGCCCCGCTCCTCGAGTCGAGTCATTCTCCTCGAGTCGAGCTTCGCTCCTTGAGTCGAGTCATTCTCCTCGAAGTCGAGCATCGCTCCTTAAGTCGGGTCATTCTCCTCGATTCGAGCCCCACTCCTCGAGTCGAGTCATTCTCCTCAAGGTGAGCCTTGCTCCCCGAGTCAAATCATTCTCCTCGAGTCGAGCCCCGCTCCTTGAGTCGAGTCATTCTCCTCGAAGTCGAGCTTTGCTCCTTGAGTCGAGTCATTCTCCATAAAGTCGAGCTTCGCTCCTTGAGTCGAGTCATTCTCCTTGAAGTCAAGCTTCGCTCCTCGAGTCGAGGCACGCTCTCCTTAAGTCAAGCCTTGCTGCTTGAGTCAAGTCATTATCCTCGAGCTGAGCCTTGCTCCTCGAGTTGAGTCACTCTCACCGAGTCAGTCTCCTCAAGTCGAGCATCGCCCCTCTAATCGAGTCATACTCCTCGAGTCGAGCATCGCCCCTCGAGTAGAGTCATATTCCTTAAAGTCCTGCCAAGCTCCCCGAGTCGAGCCTAGCCCCTCGAGTTGAGACTTGAGTCGGCTCCCCGAGTTGAGCTTCGCTCTTCGAGTTGAGACTTGATTCAGTCTCCTCGAGTCGAGCCTTGAGTCAGTCTCCTCGAGTCGAGCTTCGCTCCTCAAACCGAGCCTTGAGTCAGTCTCCTCGAGTCGAGTCCCGCTCCTCGAACAAACACCTGGAGCGACCTGAAGAACAGGTCAGCCAAAGTAGAGACCCGCGCTCGCGCCTGCGGAATAAGGGCCGATCTTCCAAACGCAGACGAAGAAGCTTCACAAAGGCGGGAATGGCGGATGCCCCGTGAGGCCGACTTATGCTTGATGCATGGTCAAACCTATAGCGTTTATCCCCGAGCAGTCGAAGCCCTCCGGTGCGGCAGAGCCTCCCGCCAGGTGCCACTCCGTCTTCTCGAAGCATCAGCCCGCAGCATCAACCTCCGTCTTTGAGACCTCGGGATGAGCACGCCTTTGCAAAATGCAGAAGTGCAGTCGCCTTCCAAGCTGGCCGAGACGGAAGCCATGATCTTCCCCTAATAGGTCACGATTACACAATCGTCGCCCTACTAGTCACCGTCGAGTCCCATGGACTCCGGATTGATGATATTATCAAGCAAAATGCCATCGAAGAAACACTTGGGCGTGACTTCGCCACAAGATCAACGAGCTGCGACACGCCGGTACGCCTCTACACAAGTGCGTGTCCCGCTTGCCCACGCATGTCCCCTTTGCTTCGGGGCTAGAGTGATGGACGCAAACGCGTCTGCCTCGCCCACGTCGAGCTACGTCTCATATCCGCTTGGATCCTCCTCCACGTGTTGATCACACACTCGTGTCGAGAGAGACGGAAAAGCGAGAGAGAGCACTAGCATTTGCAAGAATATTCTCTATGTTCACAAAAGCTTCGTGACAGCGAAGCCCTGGGAGACAAATTTTCCTCAAACACCCGGCGGAAACAACTAAAAGTTCACCGCCCGGGGCCTCCCAAGCGATAAACTTAGGGGGCTAATGTTGTCGGTCGTTTTCGGAAAACCCGAGACGCCAAGAAGACACGCCGTTCAAAGGGCCGATGGTCAGGCCGGAGGTCCTGAAGAGCGGCAAGCCTTCTGTCACGAGTCGACTGACAAGTCCTCGTGCCAAATCCTCACGTTCCTCGAGTCGAGCCTCGGGTTGCTCCTCGAGTCGAGCCTTGAGTTGTTCCTCGAGTCGAGCCTCGAGTCGTGCTCCTCGAGTCGAGCCTTGAGTTGTTCCTCGAGTCGAGCCTCGAGTCGTTCTCCTCGAGTCGAGCCTTCATATTTCACGTGGCAAGAATGGTATTCGAAGACCCCTGAAGGCCCGCAAGAGTCCGGCAAGACGAGCCATTCGCCGCGCGCACAGCACGCTACGCCGGCCAGCCGCGCATCCTACGCCGCGTCCAGTGACCCACGCGCCGCGCCAGAAGACCTGCGTACCGCGCGTTGTGCGCCCCTCTTTGTGCGCCGCGCGCTCCGTGCGCCTCCAATTGATGCCGCGCGCGTTCCTAGTCCCACATGGACGAAAAATAAGCCTTCTAAGGCCCCCAAACACCTATATAAACCCCCTCCCATTGAGGGGAAAGCCATCGAATTCAATCCCATTCATTCTCAAGGAACTTGAGACTTCTCTGTGCTTCTCTGGATGCCATCCTTGGCCTGAAGCAGATTCTCCTCGATTTCTCGTTCTCAGAGATTCTGAAGCGCTTTCCGGGGACTCCCGAGCGCCGCCTCTCTTGATCGAACGATTAATCTTGAGCCCACGAGTGCTCTAACGGTTTTCGACTGAAAATCGCCTACGCGTCCGGCATTTCCAACTAGGAATCGCCTATGCGTCCGGAATCTCCGCCTCAACAAGGAACTCTTGACTTAGAGTCTTCCACGTTTCCAAAAGAGAAAAAACACACATTCTCTCTCGCATACGCGATCTCCGAAGTTCTGAGACGTCGTCGAGGACTCCTCCGCGCCTCGTCTCCTTCGTCGAGCACGCCTCTCCGCCAAGGCTCCGCGCCTCACACTGCGTTACACACGCTTGAACTACGTTATGACCTGATCCCACACACGGGTACGTAGCCAGCCGACACCCAAGGCACGGTCACTCCTCCTCCTCACCCCCTACCTCTCCCGAGAGGCGGGTTGATCGGAGAAAACCCTAGCTCGAGACTATCGAGTTCACACTCTTGGCCCGTGTGCGATCACTTGGTCCGGCCTTGGATCGAACCGTCCGAGGTTTTAAATAGTTGTTCATTTTCGTGCGACAACATTTTCCTTATTAAATTTAGGTTTGATTAAATTTAAAGGGCTAGTCTACTATATTTTGAAAAAATAGCAAAAGTTTCATTTTATTTAGAAAATAGCTCAGCAAGCCAAAGTAAATTAATTAATTGGTTAGACTAATTTAATTTACTTCGGAAAATAGTATACCAGATTGAAGTAAATTAAATTAACTTAATCAAATAATTAATTTACTTTGACCTGATGGGTTATTTTTCAAATAAAATAAATTTTTTACTAGAATCTAAAAACAAACTAGAGGATTGGCTTCTTTGCTTTTTAGCTATTATGAAAATATAGTTTCACGTTAATGTCAAAATAATTTCAAGATAATAGTAAAAAAGTTTTGATCAAACATATTTTATAAGAATTAATATATTATTTCTTTTAGTATAATAATCAAGATGTTTTCGTTTTAAAAATTGTTAGTTTGTATTAAAGAAAGACCTTTCTTAATTCTAGTTTTTATAAAATATTATATAGTATGCAAAAACTTGTCTACTTTAAATAATTAAAACTAAGATGAGATAAGTATTATGGTCCAAAAGTTTGGGTCGTCACACATCCGGTCATGCCTCCACCCAACCACCCAACCAATACTTCTAGCTGGCCGTGTCTCCATTGCGTCATGCCCTATTTTCACACGGTTAGAGTGGCTCTTAACCCCCAAATTCTCATTTCGACTTGTTTCTCAATTAAAGTGGGTCGCACAACCAACTCAACACACATTTACACTCTAAAAGCTCTATAACAACCCATTTTTTCATCTCAAGGAGGAGGGAAGCCATCACATCACACCAAAACTCTACATAATTATTAAGTAAACTGTTGTAGCACGAAAATGAACAACTATTTAAAACCTCGGGCGGTTCGATCCAAGGCCGGACCAAGTGATCGCACCCGGGCCAAGAGTGTGAACTCGATAGTCTCGAGCTAGGGTTCTTTCCGATCAACCCGCCTCTCGGGAGAGGTAGGGGGTGAGGAGGATGAGTGACCGTGCCTTGGTTGTCGGCTGCCTACGTACCCGTGCGTGGGATTAGGTCAGAACGTAGTTCAAGCGTGTGTGACGCAGTATGAGGCGTGGAGCCTTGGCGAAGAGGCGTGCTCGACGAAGGAAACGGGGCGCGAGGAGTCCTCGGCAGCGTCTCAGAACTTCGGAGATCGCGTACGCGTCTAGCGTGTTAGACGCGCAAGGGTAGCTCTAGTTGAGAACCCTAGGGGCGTGCTTGAGCACCGGAGAACGTTCGGTCAAAGGGAGCGACGTCCGGGAAGTTCCCGTGAGTGCTTCGGGACCTTTGAGAACGAGGGAGAGAGAAGAGAACCTGCTTCAGGCCAAATGTGGCATCCAGAGAAGCAGAGAAATCGAGCGTGTCGATAAGAGATGAAGAGAATTATTGGATATTTTGGGATGGCTTTCCCCTCAATGGGAGAGGGTATTTATAGGTGTTTGGGAGCCTTAGAAGGTCCCTTTTTCGTCCATGTGGGACTAGGAATGCGTGTGGCATCAAGTGGAGGCGCACGGCGCGCGCGGCGCACAAAGGGCGGCGCACAACGCGCGGCGCGCGGCGCAGGGGGCGCGGCGCGCGGGTCACCGGGCGCGGCGCAGGACGCGCGGCGCGGGACGCGCGGCGCAGGGTGCCCTGACTGGCGCGGCGCGCTGCCTGGCCGGCGCGGCGCGCTGTTTGCTGCCCGGCTGGCCGGCGCAGCGCGTTGTGTGCGTAGTGGGCGGCTCGTCTTGCCGGGCTCTTGCGGGCCTTCGAATGCCATTCTTCTCACGTGAAATATGAAGCTTTCTACTCGATGAGAGTGACTCGATCCGAGGAGCAAGGCTCGGCCCGGCGAGAGCGACTAGCGACTTGATTCGAGGAGTGACTCGAGGATGACTCGAGGCTCGACTCGAAAATGACTCGAGGCTCGACTCGAGGAACAATTAAAGGCTCGACTCGAGGAACCATTCAAGGCTCGACTCGAGGAGATTGTCTCAAGGCTCGACTCGAGGAGCGAAGCTCGACTCGAGGAGTCAGGAGCTTGGGCGAGGGCTTGAAGATTTGCCGCTCTTCAGGACCTCCGGCCTGACCATCGGCCCTTTGAGCGACGTGCCTTCTTGGCGTCTCGAGTTTTCCGAAAACGACCGACAACATTAGCCCCCCAAGTTCGTCGTTCGGGAGGCGTCCCAGCGATGAACTTTTTGTTCTTCTAGTTGGGTGTTTGAGGAAAATGTTTCCCGTGCCTTGTGGCCCCGAGGAAAGTTTTTTCCTCTTCTCTTTTTTTTTTCTTTTTTTTTTTTTTTTTTTTTAGGGGGTGGCCGCGCGGCGCGCGCCCTGGACGGCACGGCGCGCGGTCTGTGCTGCGTGACCCGCGCGGCGCGCGGGCTTGGCGCGCGGCGCGCCCCGTGCGCGGGGCTGGTTCGCTTCGCGCGGGAGAACTCCGACTTTTTGGAGTTTCTACTCCGATTTTGCTCCTTGTGGGAGTAGGATTTCGACTCCTACCCCCCTAGAAGTCTATAAATAGACCTCCCCCTTTCCCTTTACTCCTCACTTTATTTTTTCTCTTTTCTTACGCTTGTTTTCTTCTTTTTTTACGCTTGCATTATGGGTGTCCCTCCCCTTTTCTCAGCTGAGAGTTCCGAGATTGATTTCTCTCTCTTGTTTCAGGGTTCTGAACACGCAGAGGATGATCTCTTCACGGGATTAAGGGAAGTTCCTCTGCACGTGGAAGAAAATCCAAGCGGAGTAGAGCAGTGGTTGGAGGAAGGCGAGCTGGGTGCGACCGTGCCCGCTGCTCAGCCTCTCGAAGAGTGCGCGCCAACTGGGCGCGGCACAGGCGGGGAGTTTGATCGTCCCGCATCCGGGGGGCCTGCCCCTCGCCTCGTTATCAACTTAGTTGGCGGGGGGGTCCGTGACAAAGTTCGCCTCGACGTGCCGCAGTCCGACTTGGGCTTTCGAGGCGTGCCGGGAGATGTTACGGACGCGGATGCGGTGACTCCGCTAGAGTCGGTTCTCGACGAGATAGACTGTGTGGACGACTTTGGTCCCGAGTCTGAAGATCCCGGAGGTGAGTCAGAGACATGTCCGGGGGCCGAAGGCCTCGCATCGGAGTGTCGTGAGGTACCGTCGGCAGCTGCCGCGGTCGTGTCGGAGGGCAGGGACCCTTCCGTGGAGCCAGGGGATTCTCAGCCCCAGACCCCTGACGCGGAGGCGTTGGTATCGGCGAGGTCGCTTGCTAGGACGGAGTGGTATCCCGAGGAGGGCCTTGCTGCTCCCGAGGACTTCGATTGTTCGGGGGTCGATGCTTCGAGCATGCTTACCTACCGGACATTCGTCGGTCTCCGGGAGGCTTTTGCCATTCCGTCATCCGTGGCGCTTCTCCGTCCTTTAAAGGACGACCGTCCTTTCCGGCCTCGTCGTGGTTTCGCCGCAGTTTCAGTTGCGAGTCTTAACTGCGGGCTGCGGCTGCCGTTTCAACCCATCGTTCAGCAGCTTCTCGCCCGTCTGGGGGTGCACGCATGTCAGATGAGCCCGGCATTCTACCGCATAGTGGCGATGTGCCATATGGAATGGCATTGCCAGACCGAGCGGGTGATGACCGTGAGTGATTTTCGCAATCTCATCGCGGTCTTCCCTGCGCCCGGGCAACCCAG
Organism: Urtica dioica subsp. dioica; assembly: GCF_054948205.1. Classification (NCBI taxonomy): domain Eukaryota; kingdom Viridiplantae; phylum Streptophyta; class Magnoliopsida; order Rosales; family Urticaceae; genus Urtica; species Urtica dioica. Next base: position 39,237,062 of record NC_142758.1, read on the forward strand.
TTTCTTTGTGGCCCGCGATCGACGGAATACTAAGCTGATCATTGATTCAGAGAAGTACAATCGACGACCGTGGGTGTGGGTCTCGGCGGAGGCTTTTGGTGATGCGCCGCTCCGGTTCGGCCCCTTGTCCGAGTTTCCCGCTAACGAGGGGGCCGACGATCTCGACTTTGTGAAGGAGATCCGGGGAATGTCGGAAGCTCGGAAAGCCGTTGAACAATTTCGTTCTCCTGAGCTGATGGCTTCCACTGGGTGGTTCCCGCCGTTTCCTCAGCAGATCGAGGGTGTCCCGAGTGCCACATCATCTCTCTCGAGCGGCGATCCTCAAGGTATGTTGACGTTTCGTACTTCTTGCTTTTGTTTTTAGCTTAGGGTTTTGACTTTGTCGCTTTTGCAGTCTCTTCGGCTAGGGCGAGGGCTCGGGCTCGTCTAGCGAAGGCTTCCCGGGACCCAAAGTCGTTGGCGGCGGTTCGTCGTCGGATTGCTGCGCGGGATGGTCGGGAGAAACTCGATACCGATAATCGGGCGGAAAGTGGTCCTCGCGCTTCTTTGAAGCGACCTTCCTCCTCGGCTTTGCTAGACACGTCTTCGGACTCTAAGCGCGTGAATTCGACGGTCGACGTGGAGGCCGCGGAGGTTAGGGGGGAATGTTCCCTGGGCCTTGCTCAATCTTCGATGAAGATGTGGAAGAGCGTTGTGGCCAGCAGTGACGTGGAGTTCTTTCGTCACGGCGTTTCCGATGCGTAGAGAGTGAGTTTCCCTTGCCTCGTTTGCGATGAATCTGTCTTTTGCTAAACTGTCTTTTTGCCTTCTCAGGTGCTTGCTCGAGCGACCCGGGGCGAGAAGATCCTTCACGACCTCATCAGGCGGATGAGTCGCGCCCAGGAGGAGCTTGCTCAAGCGAAGTCTCAGCTGCCTCACGCCGAGCGAGGTTCTCACTCAAAGGCGGAGTTTGCGAGTCTCCGCGAGCAGATTCAGGAGGCTCGCGTGGAATTGGAAGTTACCCGCGGCAAGTGCGACCGTGCTCAGGTAGCGGTGGCGAAGATGGCTGAGGAGTTAACGACAGAACGTCAAGCCCTTGAAGTGGCGACTCGATCGACGGAGGTCTTCCGGAGCGAAGCGCGGGACTTTCGACGTCAGTTGGAATCGCGCACGGAAGAAGTTGGCATTCTTCAGGGCCAGCTTACATCGAGTGAGGCTGCCCGTGTTCGTGCGGAGCGTAAGCGCGACTCCTTGGCGGAGGAGGTGGTTCGGGTCACCGAGGAGAAAGCCGCGGCGGAGCAGCTTGCGTCCGACCTTCAGGACGACTTCGATGTCGGAGTCGAGGAGGCAAGGCATGCAGTGGCGGTGGAATGTCGGGACGCCACAGCTGCCGAGAATGTTTCTCGGGGGGTCACCTTCGACTTCTTCGACTCGCTTTTCCCCCCACTCGACGGGGCCGACCCTGTGGGCGACGATCCCGCCGAGTGACCGTTTTCTTTCTTTATTTTTCCTGCGCAAATGTTTTAGCGCGTGCTTTTTAGGTTTTTCCGTTCAGCGCACTTGTCTTAGCGCTTGCTTACTAGGATATTTCCCTTTAGCGCACTTGTCTTAGCGCATGCTTTCTCGGTTTTGAGGCAGTTGCCCCTTTCTTTTATGAGGAGTTATTCATTTATTTTTATGAGTGTTTTCGCACATTTATCTTCTATGGCATGCATGGATGGTCATTTGTTTGTGTCAATGATTTTGTCCATCCTTTTATCTCGGCAGGATACTTTTTCAAACACGCCAGTCACTTGGATGGTTTGCGTTCTTAAGTATTTTCAACTGCGAGTCAGCCATGCTACGTAGGTATCTTACGTGTGCCGGATCGTGCCACGTGGGCGTCTCAGATCGCGCCATGTAGGCATCTTGGGTTGCGCCATGTAAGCGACTTACGTGCGCCATGTGGGCGTCTCAGATCGCGCCATGTAGGCATCTTGGGTTGCGCCTTTACGCGACTTACGTGCGCCATGTAGGCGTCTTAGGTTGCGCCATGTAGGCGTCTTACGGGCTGCGCCTTTACGCGACTTACGTGCGCCATGTAGGCGTCTTAGGTTGCGCCATGTAGGCGTCTTACGGGCTGCGCCTTTACGCGACTTACGTGCGCCATGTAGGCGTCTTAGGTTGCGCCATGTAGGCGTCTTACGGGTTGCGCCTTTACGCGACTTACGTGCGCCATGTAGGCGTCTTAGGTTGCGCCATGTAGGCGTCTTACGGGCTGCGCCTTTACGCGACTTACGTGCGCCATGTAGGCGTCTTAGGTTGCGCCATGTAGGCGTCTTACGGGCTGCGCCTTTACGCGACTTACGTGCGCCATGTAGGCGTCTTAGGTTGCGCCATGTAGGCGTCTTACGGGCTACGCCTTTACGCGACTTACGTGCGCCATGTAGGCGTCTTAGGTTGCGCCATGTAGGCGTCTTACGGGCTGCTCCTTTACGTGACTTACGTGCGCCATGTAGGCGTCTTAGGTTGCGCCATGTAGGCGTCTTACGGGCTGCGCCTTTACGCGACTTACGTGCGCCATGTAGGCGTCTTAGGTTGCGCCATGTAGGCGTCTTACGGGCTACGCCTTTACGCGACTTACGTGCGCCATGTAGGCGTCTTAGGTTGCGCCATGTAGGCGTCTTACGGGCTGCGCCTTTACGCGACTTACGTGCGCCATGTAGGCGTCTTAAGTTGCGCCATGTAGGCGTCTTGCAGGTTGCGCCTTTACGCGACTTACGTGCGCCATGTAGGTGTCTTAGGTTGCGCCGTGTAGGCGTCTTACGATTTTTTTTGGTGGAGCGTGTTCTTTTGAGAGTTTCCTTACCATAGCTAGCCCCCCCAAGTTTTTTGGGTTATAAGTTAATTGTTGATAACCAGAAAACTTGCATAAAACGAAATTGAAACAGAGAACTTAAGTTTATTACTTTGCGAAAAAAAACTTGCGAGAAAATTCAAATCCTAAAACATTGGCTCGTAGGCCTTATTGAAAATGGAAATAAAAGCGATAAAAAAGCGGGGGACGCTAGCTACTGATAGTACTGCCTCAAGTGCTCCGCGTTCCACGGGTGGCGAATCGGAGTTCCATCCGTGTGCTCGATGTAGTATGTCCCGTCGTGAATGACTTTGCGGACTCTGTAAGGGCCTTCCCAGTTTGGGCCTAGGACGTCGGCGCCTTGGACTTGTGTGTTTTGGAACACTCGTCTGAGGACAAGGCTTCCGACGGCAAAGGTTCGCCTTTTGATTTTGGAGTTGTAGTATCTTTCGACCTTGCGCTTCTGTGCGGCGAGGCGTCGGAATGCTTCCGCCCTCTTTTCGTCGATCAGGTCCAACTCAAGGCGCATGGCCTCGTTGTTTTCCGCTTCGTCGAACGTGTCGACTCGGAACGTGGGTATCTCGGTTTCAATTGGAACCACAGCCTCGACCCCATATGCAAGGGAGAATGGCGTCTCGCCGGTGGCGTTTCGCGCGGTTGTCCTATACGCCCATAGGACGAATGGTAATTCATCGGCCCAGGCGCCTTTCTTGTCTTCGAGCTTCTTTTTCAGGTTGCTCTTGATAGTCTTGTTGACTGCCTCGACTTGGCCGTTGGCCTGAGGATGTCGCGGCGAGGAGAAGGTCTTGCTGATCTTCAGTTGATCGCAGATATCTCTTACTCGCGCGTTGTCAAATTGTGCCCCGTTGTCGGTCACAATCGAGGCGGGGATACCGTGCCTGCATATGATGTTCTTCCAGATGAAGTTCGTCGTGTTTGCTTCAGTTATTCTGGCAAGCGGCTCGGCCTCTACCCACTTAGTGAAGTAGTCGATGGCGATAATGGCGTACTCGTATTGCCTCAGCGCTCTAGGGAGTTTGCTAATGATGTCCACACCCCACTTAGCAAAGGGACGTGGGACAACGATGCTGCTTAACGGGGTCGGGGGCTGTCGCAGAATTTCCGCGAAGCGCTGGCATTTATCGCAACGCCTTGCCCATTCGGAAGCATCTCGCTTCATGGAAGGCCAGAAGTAGCCTTGCTTAAGCGCTTTGAGCGCAAGGGAAGTTCCAGCGGCGTGGTTTCCGCAGATGCCCTCATGGATTTCGCGGAGGACCTTGGTCGACTCAACGCTATCGAGGCATCGGAGCAGCGGTGACGAATAACCGCGCTTATAGAGCGTGCCCTCACGGAGCGTGTATTTGGATGCTAAGGCCCTCAGTTTATCGGCTTCCTTGCGGTCTTTGGGGAGTTCCCCTCTTCGCAAAAACTCGACAATAGAGTCCATCCAAGTGGGCTGAGATGCCACTTCTATGGTCCCGACTTCGTCTCGGGAGACGGATGGTCGTGGGAGAGATTCAATGGGCACAGTCCCTAATCCGTCTTCGTCGATGCCAGATCCGAGGCGAGCAAGCGCATCAGCCTCCGAATTTTGTTCTCTCGGGATTTGGTGAATCTCGAACCAAGAGAAGGCCTCGAGTTTGGAGTTCGTCTTAGCCAGGTATGCGACCATGTTGGGCTCCTTGGCGATGTAATCTCCCTTAACCTGGTTTACGATCAGCTGCGAGTCGCAGTGTATTCGCAGGTTGTGGGAGCCGAGCTTCTGTGCTAGCTCTATCCCTACAATGAGCGCTTCGTATTCAGCTTCATTGTTGGAGGCTTGGAAGCCGTAGTGAAGGGCATATCGCAGCTTTTCCCCATCGGGGTTAATCAGGATTATTCCGGCGCCAGCTCCCCGAGCATTAGATGCTCCGTCTACGTATAACTCCCAGATGGGACCCGTTGGGTCTACCTTCCTTTTCCGAGTTAGCTCGTTATCGTTTAAGTCAGTTTCCGCTCTTCCCATATCGGGAGCGTAGGAGAATTCTGCCACGAAGTCGGCTAAGGCCTGCCCCTTTATAGCCGTTCTTGGGTGGAACTCAATCCCGTACTCGCTCAATTCTTGGGACCAGATCGCCATGCGAGTCGACGTTCCCTTTTGAAGAGCTTTACCGATTGGATGCTCAGTTCGCACCGCAATTGGGTGAGCTTGGAAGTACGGTCGTAGCTTCTTTGCTGCCGTTACGAGAGCCAGAGAAAGCTTCTCAATCTCGGTGTAGCGCGTTTTCGCGTCGAGTAAGGCCTTGCTTACGTAGTAGATTGGCCATTGGACCTTGTTCTCCTCGCGGATAAGGACGGCGCTTACAGCTCTTTCAGAGACGGCGAGATACACGTACAGCGTCTCGCCCTCTTTCGGTTTAGAGAGGAATGGTGGGGACCCAAAGTAAGCCTTCATTTCTTGGAAGGCACTTTCGCATTCGTCCGTCCACTCAAAGCCATCCGTCTTCTTTAGAGCTTTGAAGAACGGTTGACACTTGTCGGTGGCTTTAGACACGAAGCGTGTCAGAGCGGCAATCCGACCGGTCAGGCTTTGCACTTCTTTGACTCGTCTTGGCGACTTCATTTCAAGGAGTGCCTTGATTTTTTCCGGGTTCGCTTCTATGCCTCGTCGGCTGACGATATAACCGAGGAACTTTCCGGATTCAACCCCGAATACGCATTTGTTGGGGTTGAGCTTCATTTTATATCGGCGGAGGATTGTAAACATCTCCCTTAGGTCGCGTACGTGATTAGTTGCCAGTAGGCTTTTAACGAGCATGTCGTCCACGTACACTTCCATCGTCTTGCCGATTTGATCGGCGAAGATCCGATTTACCAAGCGTTGGTATGTTGCTCCCGCGTTCTTAAGGCCGAAAGGCATGACCTTGTAACAGTAGAGACCTCGATCAGTGACAAAGGTCGTCTTAATTTGATCGGGCTCGTGCATTCGAATTTGGTTGTAGCCTGAATAGGCGTCCATGAAGCTTAGAAGTTCATGGCCGGCCGTGGCGTCCACCAGTTGTTCGATGCGCGGGAGTGGAAAGCAATCCTTAGGGCAGGCTTTGTTAAGATCTTTGTAGTCTATACAAATTCGCCACTTCCCGTTGGGCTTTTTTACCATTACCACGTTGGCGACCCACTTGGGGTACTTAGCCTCTCGAATGAAGTTTGCGGTGAGGAGTTTCTCGACCTCTTCATTTATGGCCAGGTATCGTTTTGGGTTGAACGTTCGTCTAGCCTGCACTTTTTCGGCGACCTTTGGGTCATCGTTCAGTCGGTGCACTATTACCTCGGGATCGATTCCGGGCATGTCCGCATGAGTCCATGCAAAAACATCCTTGAACTCCCTAAGGAAGGCGGTAAGCTGAGTTTTGATGGCGAGTGGAAGTCGGGTGCCGATTTTTACAACTTGATCAGGCTTCGACTCGTCCAGGACGATTGGCACAAGATCATCGGAGGTTTCCACTTTAAGTCTTTCGATTTCATCGCGGGGGTCAAGTTCTCCGAACTTCCTTGCATCCCTTAGGTTGCATGGGTAATCGTCTTCCAGTTGGAAGATTGTGTTGACCGCTTTTCCCGCGGACTTGCCATCAACTCCTTGCACGTAGCATATTCTGGCTTGGGATTGGTCTCCAGCCATGATGCCAATTCCCCCTTCGGTGGGGAACTTCACCAGTAGGTGATACGTGGAAGTGATTGCCCTCAGCCGGTTCAACGTGGGTCGCCCAATGATTAAGTTGTAGGGCGACTCTTGATCGACCACTAGGAATGGGACCATGTGAACGGCTTCAATTCCTCCAGGGGTCCCAAAGGTGACCGGCAGGTCGATGATGCCCTCGGTCATAACCTTTTCCCCAGTGAACCCAAACAATGGCGTTTGGGTCGGAGTCGGGCGCAGCCCCCCGAGCTTCATGCGCTCTAGGGTGGACTTGAAGATTATGTCGGCAGCGCTGCCGTTATCGATGAGAACCCTTTTCACCAAGTTATTGGCCACTTGGGCTTTGAGCACGATCGCGTCATTGTGCGGATGCACAACTCGCTTGGCCTCTTCATTGGTGAAATACATCGTCTCGTGAGGCACGGACGGAGGTTCTTCATATGTGAAGTTGACGTGCATAGCAGCGTCTTCCTGAGACACGGCCCTAAGGAATTTCTTCCGTTGACGGGCTGAATCCCCATCTTGTGGACCTCCCAGTATGGTGGTTACCACGTGCAGTTGTGGGTTGGCGTTGGCAGTAGCCGGGGTTTGGTTGGCAGAGGCGGCTGCTCCTCCTCCTTGACCAGACTGCTGTCTGTTCGCGGTGGGGCCCGCAGCGCCAATCATGCGCAACACGAACTCCTTCAGCTCGCCCCGTTGGATCAGAGCCTCGATTTGCCTTTTGAGGTTGTAGCATTCCGAGGTCAAATGACCATATTCCCGATGGAACTCACAATACCTGGACCGATCGCGAGTTGCGGGATCCTTCTTCATTGGAGCCGGGGGCGTGAACTTGTCACGTGCTAGAGCCAAGATCCTTTCCGGCGCCGTGTTCAGCGGCGTGAACGACGAGTACCCTTTGAAGTTTTCCGCAAGTCGCGGTTTCTGAGGTACAGGGGGTTGGTTGCTAGAAACCTGGTTCCCCTTGTTTCGCCTCTTACGAGGTTCGTTCTGCTCGCGGATAGGTTCTTCTCGACGGCGAGAGCTTTGATTAGTGCTCTTGCGGCCGTCGAGGTAGTCTTCGACTCCCATGAAGGTCTTAGCTCGAGTCATTAACTCGGCCATGGTGGAAGGGACACGGCCGACGACAGACTTGAGGAAGTCACTCGTGCGCAAGCCTTCTATGATAGCGGCAATCGCGTCACTGTCGTCAAAGCGGTCGACCTTGTTTGACTCTTCTGTGAATCGGGCGAGGTATCGTCTAAGAGACTCGCCACTCTCTTGCCTGATTGACCACAGGTACATCTTGGTCTTCTTTTGGACCATAGACGTAGCGAACCGTGCCAGGAACATGTCCTTCAGGTCTTTGAACGAGTGGATGCTTCCTGGTCTTAAGTTTTTGAACCACTCAAAGCCGGGTCCGGCGAGGGTCAAACTAAAGGCTTGGCACATGGCACCAGGAGATACACCCTGCATCGTCATCCAGGTTTCATAGTGCTGGATGTGGTAAGCAGGATCTGCTTTCCCATCATAGGGAGCGAGGTTCGGGAGCTTGAAATTCCCCGTACAAACCTCAGCCAGTATCTGAGTAGTGAAAGGTGATGAATTCTCCTCAACGACCCCATAGGCGCTTCCACCTATTCCGTATTCTCGGAGATCTCGTACCTCATTTCGAAGGTTGTGGATCATAGTGACCACATCGAGACCGGTCGTTGGGGTAACCCCTTGATCGGGGGGAGTCACCTGCAGCCTCTCGTTAGACCCCTGTCCTGCGCGGCGGTTCCCGTTAGTTGGGGCTGCCAGCGGGATGTTGGGTCTAGAGCTTAGTCGCTCTCTCAGATCATTGCCACGCCCAATGCGTTGAGCAGTGAGGTGGTCCCTAAGATCAGGGCTGGCCGTATGGAGGCGCCGGCTCTGCTTGCGGCGTTGTGCTCTCCGCGCGCCCTGACTTTCCGCAACATTCTCCCTCGGACCTAGTCGGTCGAGGGCTGAACGTCGGGAATTCCCCTCTTGAGAAGCTACCGGCGCATCGCCTGTTCGGGGTAAGGGATTCAACGGACCGGCTTCAATCACGGCGGGGAGTCCCCCGTCCTTCGTGAGAGAAGTCTCGACATCCTCCGAGTCACCAGTATCCTCATAATCAGGGTCGCGGCTTTCCTCGTTGAGGTTCTCAGGATCCCCGTTGGGGATCGTCGTGTCACGCATAGGTTGCTTCGCAGCCAGTTGGCGGTGATACCTTGCGTTCCTCTGTTGGAATCGATCTAGGGTTTGAGAAAATAATTAACGCTTCGGTAAGCGGCGGAATTTTAAAAATTTTCTTTTACAAGTAAAACAGTTTTTACTAACCTAGACAAGTGCAAGTACATGTAGTTAAAAACCAATATGAGCTAGAGAAGTTTACTAACCTTTCTTGAAGCTTGAACTTTGTAGAAGCTTTTGGAAAGTTTGCAACGCTCGTCTCCTCGCAGCACGTCTCTCTTTCTTTCCTCGGCACCTCGAGCAACCACGATAGTTTCTATCACTAAATCACTCGAAATAAAAGGAATCAGTGAGTGGGCACTTTTAAACACTACGACTTAAGAACGAGTCTTGAAGTCGCAGAGCTAAACTCTAGGTCAAATGAGGACCTAGGTGCCAAAACAAAATCGAAAATAAACTAGAGAGAGAGAGAGGAGTTCGGCCAAAGTTCTAGAGAGAGAGTCTCTCAAATCTCTTAAACTTGGATGAACGAATTGTGAGGAAATGGGGCTCCTATTTATAGGAGAGGTCTCACCTTCAATAAGGTAGTTTCCTCTTCTATAGAATATCACATATTCATGAGCAAAAATCCTTCATTTCCCATTCCATGTTGGGCGCCCAAGGCTGCCTCCTAGAGGCTAGGATTTGTTTCCTTTTTTGTTCCTTGGCTTTCCCTTTTCTCACTTGGCCGAATTTCCTACAAGCATGTGTGGGAAATTTGTTTCCTCTTTTTCTTTTGGCAAGTATCTAAATACATTTATGCACAAAATAAACTCTCTTTCCTCTTGGGTAATATGGGCGCCTACACCATCTAGAAAGGGCTTCTAGAAGCTTTTCCATTTTGTTCATGACAACATGAAAAAGGCCCATTAAGAATTTTCAATAAAATTCTTATGAAATGAAATTAATTCACAAGGCCCAATTAATCATATTATGGCCGAGTGACATTAAGTCATCAAATGAACTTGTCAAAATTTATTGACATCCATTTCATCCTTATGTCTCAAAAGACAAAAATACGCTTTCGACAATTTTCGTTCTTGTTTTGACTTAGCTTCCAGTTTAACTATTCCTATCGATGTGATTCGTGACAGTGACCTCATGGACCCAAATGAACAAAGCTTGAGCTAAACACTTGGACTCAAAAGTTCACAAACCTTTTCCAAGTTTAGCTTAATGCCAACTGACTCCACTAAAGAGCTGACACTGAAAATCTCTCGGTTCAAATGAATTTATTTTCTACTCAAGAATTCACCTAATCATAATGAGCGGATCCACTGAATATTATCTATGCTACCCTTCATGAATGTCATCAGCTAGTCGGGATTTACTAAATTACCATTTTACCCTTCTAGCTGTTATTTCCTCAACTCCTTTGTCGCTTGTGAATAAGTTAGAAACAATGTATTGACGAGGAGCTAACAAGTCACATTGTTTCATCCAAAAGAGTCAGGACTCAATTTGGACACTGGCCAGTTCATTTATTCACACTCCAAGGAACAAAGCATGAGGTGACATACATTGCATTTCAGCAATCTTGTACATGAATTCCATATCTATGAGAACTTCACAAAGTTACTCATGACAGACTCACAACTTAGTACCTCACCAATAGGCCTTGTTCGGAATCACATAGTGAGTCCGAAATTTGACTTTCTCAAATGAGGATACTAAGGTGTGAAATGACATGTCTCATTTCAGGATTAAGGTAAGCATGATGCAATTCATACATAGTGACTTCGAGACATAAGAGGTTAAATGGTTTGTTCTTATATTGTCTCTAGAAGTGCACTGGTCAATTCAGTATCTTCGGAAGATACCTAGAAGAACTATAGAGTCCCAAACTCTCAATGCCTCATAACCAGACATCATAGATTCTTCCAACAATCATACTGAGGTCAATAGTCCATTGACCCTTAGATTGCGAATATATCGTTTTAAGCAAACTACGAAGAGTTTGTTCATGCAAATCTACATTTGTCTCTTCGTAAGTTGTTTAGTTTGTTTATGGACTAAAAGACTATGGTTTTATCATAAAGCTTCAGACAAGGAAGATTGAATGAACGTTTCAACTTTTTATTAATGAATAAGCAATTACAAGCAAGAGTCTTCGTAAGACTATATGACATCAAATGTACATAAATAGACACTACTACTCTTCTTGTGGGCACCATTGACAACAAACTCCCACTTGACTCAAAGAAGATGTGAGTAGTCCTACATGCCTAATCCCTCTAGAAGTTGGTCGAAGACCATGTTCGCTAGGGCCTTGGTGAATGGATCTGCCAGAGATCTACTTCACCTCCACGTCTCCGCGTTGCGCGATCTCTCGAATCAAATGGTATTTCCTCTCAATATGTTTAGAGCGCTTATGGCTTCTAGGTTCCTTTGAGTTAGCGACAGCCCCACTATTATCACAATAAAGGGTCATGGGCTTGTCGACGTTTGGAACAACTTCCAAATACTTAAGGAATTTTCTAAGCCATACAGCCTCTTTGGATGCTTCACAAGCAGCCACATATTCTGCTTCCATTGTGGAGTCAGCAATGCAAGATTGCTTAATACTTCTCCACAAAACAGCTCCACCATTAAGGATGAACACAGATCCCGAAGTGGATTTCCTGGAATCCTTATCCGCTTGAAAATCGGAGTCGGTATATCCCGTCATAGTCAGGTCAGTACCTGAGTATGTAAGCATCAAGTTCCTAGTTCTTCGAAGATACTTAAGAACATGCTTAACAGCAATCCAGTGCTCGGGTCCAGGGTTGGATTGGAAACGACTAACTACGCCAACGGCGAAACATATATCAGGTCGGGTGCAAAGCATAGCATACATGAGGCTTCCTACGGCAGAGGCGTAAGGAATTTTCCTCATGTCTTCAATCTCTTGTGCAGTCTTGGGAGACTGGTCCTTAGAGAGTGAAACTCCATGCCTAAAGGGTGTTTGACCCCTCTTGCAGTCTTGCATCGAGAAGCGATCCATCACCTTATCAATATAAGATGCTTGAGAGAGTGACAGGGTCCGGTTTTTCCTATCTCGAAAGATTTGGATCCCCAGAATGTACGCGGCTTCTCCTAGATCCTTCATATCGAATTGTTTTGCCAGCCAGACCTTAACCTCAGATAACTTACCCACGTCATTACCAATGAGTAGTATATCATCGACATATAGTACCAGAAACACAACTTTGCCTTCGTGTATTAACTTGTAAACACAAGGCTCATCTATTGACTGTTCAAAGCCGAAGCTCTTTACAGTTTCATCGAATCTAATATTCCATGACCTAGATGCTTGCTTTAGTCCATAAATGGATTTAAGCAACTCACAAACCTTGGTCTCTTGACCTTTATCCACGAAACCGTCTGGTTGAGCCATGTAAATGCGCTCGTCAAGATTGCCATTCAGAAAGGCTGTCTTGACATCCATTTGCCAGATCTCATAGTCGAGAGCTGCAGCTATGGATAGGAGTATGCGGATGGATTTAAGCATCGCGACTGGCGAGAAGGTTTCTTCATAGTCAATCCCTTCTTGTTGGGTATAACCCTTCGCCACAAGTCGTGCTTTGAACGTCTCAACGTTCCCATCAGGACCCCTTTTCTTCTTGTATATCCACTTACACCCTACGGGTTTAATCCCTTCAGGAAGGTCTACAAGTTTCCAGACTTTGTTGACATACATCGAGTGCATTTCAACTTTCATGGCGTCAAGCCAAAGGTTTGATTCAGAACAAGCCATCGCTTGGCTATAGGAAACAGGGTCATCCATGTCGGAGACGGCTACAAGAGAGTCTCCATAAGACATGTACCTGTCAGGCTTTTGAGTAGCCCTCCCACTACGTCGAAGTACTACTTGACGAGATTCTGATGAGTTAGGTTGTGTTTCAGTTGGGGTAAGAACAGTTCTTACAGATGAGGTAGAAGCTTCCTCACCCAACTTTTCTTCAAGCACAATTTTGCTTCTAGGTTTCGCATCCTTCATAAAGTCCTCCTCAAGGAAACGAGCATTCGTGCTAACGAAAGTCTTATCATCCTCGGGACTATAGAAAATGAAACCTTTGGTTTCCTTTGGATATCCTACAAACAGGCACAACTCTGACCTACTAGCCAACTTGCTAGTCTTTTGCCTTAGCACATGTGCAGGGCAACCCCAAATTCGGATGTGGCCCAAACTTACTTTACGGCCAGTCCATCTTTCATAAGGAGTACCAGGAACCGTTTTAGACGGAACTTGGTTCAGAATGTAAGCGGCTGTTTCGAGGGCATATCCCCAAAAGGAAAGCGGGAGTGATGAGTAACTCATCATTGATCTAACCATCTCCATAAGAGTTCGGTTTCTTCTCTCTGACACTCCGTTTTGTTGAGGTGTGCCAGGTGCGGTAAGCTGAGAAGCGATACCTTCTTCTTTAAGAAAGTCATCGAACTCTCCAGACATATACTCACCACCTCGATCAGATCGAAGGGTTTTGATCACTTTGCCAGTTTGCTTTTCCACTAAAGCCCTAAAGACCTTAAATACGTTAAAGGTCTCGGATTTGTGTTTAAGCAAATAGACAAACCCATATCTTGAGTAGTCATCAGTGAAGGTAACGAAGTATTCGTATCCTCCACGTGCCTGTTGGTTGAGCGGACCACATACATCAGAATGTATTAGTTCCAGCAACTCAGTGGCTCTTCGACCTTTATCAGAGAAAGGTCGCTTAGTCATTTTTCCTTCTATGCAGGATTCACAAGTAGGTAGTGAACCTATTGCAGAGGCTTGGAGTGGACCATCCCTCACAAGTCTCTTAATCCTATCTAGACTGATATGACCAAGTCTTAAGTGCCAGAGGTATGTTGATTTTGTTAGATCGGAGGATTCAGAAAGTTTGATCCTCTTTGGCTCCCTAATAAGATCATTATCTATTTCGGTGTCTAAAAGAGAAGGTTGAGTGGGATAGATGTAGAAAAGAGCATTCTTCATACATGCATCAGTGACAAAAGAATTATCAGGAAACGAAATACGAATTCCATTCTTAATGAACTTTAAACAATAATCTTGCTCACGAAGACGAGCAACGGATATTAAGTTCTTCCCAAAGGTAGGAACAAAATAAACATTATTCAAGTTTAAAGTGCGGTCTTTAAAAGACAGCGTCACGGATCCCACAGCCTTTGCAGACACCAGGCTCCCATCACCCCATTTGAAACAGAACTCGCCTTCCTCTAAGCTTTTGGTTTTCTTGAAACCATTCAAGGAACAACAAATATGGTTAGTAGCAGCGGAGTCAATAATCCACAATGATACATTATCAGCTACTAAGCATGCTTCGGTAACTAGTACAATACTATGTTCCTTTGCTTTGAGATAGGCGGGACAGTTCTTTTTATCGGCCTTGTAAGGTCTCTTCACAGTTCCAGAGGCGGAGGCTTTTTGCTCAGTAGCATGTGCCTCTCCTTGATTCCTCTTTCTCTTAGTGAAACCTACAGCAGCGTGAAGTTCCTCCATAAGCTTGGTAACAGTGTACTCTAGCTTGTTAATGGAGTAGTTCATCTTGAAGGTATCAAGAGATGCGGGGAGAGTTTCTAAGATCACATCTATGACATTCTTCCCAACAAACTCAGATCCTAGGATTTCCATTTTACTCAGATGACTAATGATCAATATCATAAAGTCTCCAATAGGAGTCCTAGCCTGCATATGACAGTTCATAAACTGTCGGACTGCTTGTAGCCTTGTTTGACGCCTTTGCCCTCCAAACATCTCAAGGAGATTGTAGAGCATGTCAGCGGCAGTCTCGAAGTCACGATGTTGCTCTTTCAGCATATTGTTCATAGATGCCAAGATATAGCACCTCACAATCTCATCGGATCGAAGCCAGGCCGCTAAGGCGTCATTGTCCTCTTGAGTTGAATCATCATTCGTCAGAGGAGGACACGGGGTGGTGAGTACCCATTTGTGCTTGTTAACGGTAGGTATTATGTCGAGGTTACGTTTCGAATCTATGTAGTTTTCGTTTTCGAGTTTGTTCGAGGAAAAAAAGAAAGAGAGAGAATTGGGAGACATATTGCCTATAAAAGTTGAAACAAGTTTATGATCAGTCTTTGGTTTAGGATTTAAGTTTGTTTAAGACTTTATAAAATCCAAAGGTGTTATGAACGAAATGACACTTTACTCCTTCGAGGGAAGGCCGCAACGAGTTTCCTTTCATAAGTAAATGACTCATCATTAATGCATAGCCAAGATGTCAATACATCAATTTTGACTAGCCACCTTGTAAATTGGTTTGATCACTCATATCCTTTCGCAGGGCCTCGAGGGAGGATTACTAGGGATTGAGTCTAAGTGTGTAACCAACCACTTAGTCCAAATGATTGACTTTGAAAAACAATCCGCCGAGGGGAGGTCTTGTCATCATCGTCTCACTCTCGGACGTAGCTCATTGAGCAATGATCAGAGCAAAGCGCCCTTGAGTACTCTCATTTAAGAGAGGGCCACGAGGGTGACTCTTAGTCCGGCGACACTTGCACTTTTCATTAGTGTTGGGGATTGTGGGTTACAAACAACAAGTATAACCCTCCCACTTAGTTTTTGGAGTTGGTTCATCGAATCTTTTAACTTCGGAAACAAATTTCCTAGTTAGAGAGCGACAGAGCGGACAACTAGAAGAGAATCCTAGATCGACATGTTCAGAGCAGTATTAGTGCATAAAGGCACAAGGGACATACTCGATCTTTTCCTATTTTCTATTTCGGGAAAGTGCGTGAGGGAAGTGTGAACTTCAACTCACTCGAACACTTGAAAGTTTGAGATTACACATCTTTTTATTTTTCGGCTTTGTCTACAAAGAGACCTCCCACTCAAAATTTCAAGAGCATATAGATTTTGAACATATGTGATATAGATATAGTTTTGAAAACATTTTGAAAACTTATTTGATTTGGATGACAAAATATTTTCAAGTTTGAAAGTGAAAACGGTTTTTCAAAATTCAAACTAGTTTTGTAAAAATTCAATTTCAATTAATCTTTCAAAAATCAAAACTTTTAATCTTTACACATCATGTTTATAATCATATGAAAAACATTTTTGCTCAAGAAAATTTTCTCATTAGAGTTCAATAACTCATGGTAGTGGGGTTTGAAAATCCGGATTTCTAAAAAACTGGAGTTTCAGACAGCCGCGCACCTCGGAGTAAAATCGCCATATCTGGCGGCTCCGATGTCCTTTTGAGCCGAAACCGGTGGCATTAGACAGAGGACAGATAGAGCTTTAATTTGATTCAAGAATCATTAAATTTCGATTTCTGAGCAGAGAGTTATGCCACTTTTAATGCGGGTTTACTCCAGCTCGAAGAAAAAGAAATAAATTAAAGCTTGGTCCTTTTTAGGTGCGAAAAAGAATCGAGTGTAACGGAACGTTTTATGAAGGTTGTTAAAGCTTTTATTTGTGTTTTATTAGCAAGGTAATAACAAGGCATAAAAGAAATAACAACAAGCATAAAACGATTCAAGTAAAAATAAGAAACTAGCAAGATAACAAAACTAGTCACAAAATTTTACTCGAAATTTCTCAAACCTTTAAAACACGTTTTTCAATATAAAAAATTAAAAACTTTTAGAACTGATTCTAACGTGTTTTAAAAACATCCCAAAATCATAGAAAAACAACATGGTTTATAATTTAAAGGCATGAGCAATAAATTAAAAAAAATCTAAGATTACAATTCTAACTTGTCACAAAATTAGTAAACTTTCGAAAACGATTTTCAAGCTCATAATTTTAAAAACATGTACATGCATCTCTTTGACCATAGCTCTGATACCATTTGTTGGAATCGATCTAGGGTTTGAGAAAATAATTAACGCTTCGGTAAGCGGCGGAATTTTAAAAATTTTCTTTTACAAGTAAAACAGTTTTTACTAACCTAGACAAGTGCAAGTACATGTAGTTAAAAACCAATATGAGCTAGAGAAGTTTACTAACCTTTCTTGAAGCTTGAACTTTGTAGAAGCTTTTGGAAAGTTTGCAACGCTCGTCTCCTCGCAGCACGTCTCTCTTTCTTTCCTCGGCACCTCGAGCAACCACGATAGTTTCTATCACTAAATCACTCGAAATAAAAGGAATCAGTGAGTGGGCACTTTTAAACACTACGACTTAAGAACGAGTCTTGAAGTCGCAGAGCTAAACTCTAGGTCAAATGAGGACCTAGGTGCCAAAACAAAATCGAAAATAAACTAGAGAGAGAGAGAGGAGTTCGGCCAAAGTTCTAGAGAGAGAGTCTCTCAAATCTCTTAAACTTGGATGAACGAATTGTGAGGAAATGGGGCTCCTATTTATAGGAGAGGTCTCACCTTCAATAAGGTAGTTTCCTCTTCTATAGAATATCACATATTCATGAGCAAAAATCCTTCATTTCCCATTCCATGTTGGGCGCCCAAGGCTGCCTCCTAGAGGCTAGGATTTGTTTCCTTTTTTGTTCCTTGGCTTTCCCTTTTCTCACTTGGCCGAATTTCCTACAAGCATGTGTGGGAAATTTGTTTCCTCTTTTTCTTTTGGCAAGTATCTAAATACATTTATGCACAAAATAAACTCTCTTTCCTCTTGGGTAATATGGGCGCCTACACCATCTAGAAAGGGCTTCTAGAAGCTTTTCCATTTTGTTCATGACAACATGAAAAAGGCCCATTAAGAATTTTCAATAAAATTCTTATGAAATGAAATTAATTCACAAGGCCCAATTAATCATATTATGGCCGAGTGACATTAAGTCATCAAATGAACTTGTCAAAATTTGTTGACATCCATTTCATCCTTATGTCTCAAAAGACAAAAATACGCTTTCGACAATTTTCGTTCTTGTTTTGACTTAGCTTCCAGTTTAACTATTCCTATCGATGTGATTCGTGACAGTGACCTCATGGACCCAAATGAACAAAGCTTGAGCTAAACACTTGGACTCAAAAGTTCACAAACCTTTTCCAAGTTTAGCTTAATGCCAACTGACTCCACTAAAGAGCTGACACTGAAAATCTCTCGGTTCAAATGAATTTATTTTCTACTCAAGAATTCACCTAATCATAATGAGCGGATCCACTGAATATTATCTATGCTACCCTTCATGAATGTCATCAGCTAGTCGGGATTTACTAAATTACCATTTTACCCTTCTAGCTGTTATTTCCTCAACTCCTTTGTCGCTTGTGAATAAGTTAGAAACAATGTATTGACGAGGAGCTAACAAGTCACATTGTTTCATCCAAAAGAGTCAGGACTCAATTTGGACACTAGCCAGTTCATTTATTCACACTCCAAGGAACAAAGCATGAGGTGACATACATTGCATTTCAGCAATCTTGTACATGAATTCCATATCTATGAGAACTTCACAAAGTTACTCATGACAGACTCACAACTTAGTACCTCACCAATAGGCCTTGTTCGGAATCACATAGTGAGTCCGAAATTTGACTTTCTCAAATGAGGATACTAAGGTGTGAAATGACATGTCTCATTTCAGGATTAAGGTAAGCATGATGCAATTCATACATAGTGACTTCGAGACATAAGAGGTTAAATGGTTTGTTCTTATATTGTCTCTAGAAGTGCACTGGTCAATTCAGTATCTTCGGAAGATACCTAGAAGAACTATAGAGTCCCAAACTCTCAATGCCTCATAACCAGACATCATAGATTCTTCCAACAATCATACTGAGGTCAATAGTCCATTGACCCTTAGATTGCGAATATATCGTTTTAAGCAAACTACGAAGAGTTTGTTCATGCAAATCTACATTTGTCTCTTCGTAAGTTGTTTAGTTTGTTTATGGACTAAAAGACTATGGTTTTATCATAAAGCTTCAGACAAGGAAGATTGAATGAACGTTTCAACTTTTTATTAATGAATAAGCAATTACAAGCAAGAGTCTTCGTAAGACTATATGACATCAAATGTACATAAATAGACACTACTACTCTTCTTGTGGGCACCATTGACAACATCCTCGCCTTCAGTCGGCGGATACTCTCCTCCAACTCCATGATGCGGTTGTCCCTGCTATCAGGAGATGGAGATGGTGAGCGGGTCGAGCTCTCTTCGTGGAGCGACTCTTCGTCACCATGCGCTCGGGAGCGCAAGAAGTATTTCTTGGTCTTAGCGACGTTTTCGGGGTTGTTTGCGCCCTCAGAACGTACGGGTGGTTGGCTACTCATCGTCTCTCAAGTTCGAGAAGGTTGAGTTCGCAGAAGAAAAGAAGAAGATGAATAGAAGGGATTTCGGGCTGAATAGGTCAGGAAGCCCCCTCCTTCTAGCGCCAAAATGTTGTCGCACGAAAATGAACAACTATTTAAAACCTCGGGCGGTTCGATCCAAGGCCGGACCAAGTGATCGCACCCGGGCCAAGAGTGTGAACTCGATAGTCTCGAGCTAGGGTTCTCTCCGATCAACCCGCCTCTCGGGAGAGGTAGGGGGTGAGGAGGATGAGTGACCGTGCCTTGGTTGTCGGCTGCCTACGTACCCGTGCGTGGGATCAGGTCAGAACGTAGTTCAAGCGTGTGTGACGCAGTATGAGGCGTGGAGCCTTGGCGAAGAGGCGTGCTCGACGAAGGAAACGGGGCGCGAGGAGTCCTCAGCAGCGTCTCAGAACTTCGGAGATCGCGTACGCGTCTAGCGTGTTAGACGCGCAAGGGTAGCTCTAGTTGAGAACCCTAGGGGCGTGCTTGAGCACCGGAGAACGTTCGGTCAAAGGGAGCGACGTCCGGGAAGTTCCCGTGAGTGCTTCGGGACCTTTGAGAACGAGGGAGAGAGAAGAGAACCTGCTTCAGGCCAAATGTGGCATCCAGAGAAGCAGAGAAATCGAGCGTGTCGATAAGAGATGAAGAGAATTATTGGATATTTTGGGATGGCTTTCCCCTCAATGAGAGAGGGTATTTATAGGTGTTTGGGAGCCTTAGAAGGTCCCTTTTTTGTCCATGTGGGACTAGGAATGCGTGTGGCATCAAGTGGAGGCGCACGGCGCGCGCGGCGCACAAAGGGCGGCGCACAACGTGCGGCGCGCGGCGCGCGGCGCAGGACGCGCGGCGCAGGGTGCCCTGACTGGCGCGGCGCGCTGCCTGGCCGGCGCGGCGCGCTGCTTGCTGCCCGGCTGGCCGGCGCAGCGCGTTGTGTGCGTAGTGGGCGGCTCGTCTTGCCGGGCTCTTGCGGGCCTTCGAATGCCATTCTTCTCACGTGAAATATGAAGCTTTCTACTCGATGAGAGTGACTCGATCCGAGGAGCAAGGCTCGGCCCGGCGAGAGCGACTAGCGACTTGATTCGAGGAGTGACTCGAGGATGACTTGAGGCTCGACTCGAGGCTCGACTCGAGGAACAATTAAAGGCTCGACTCGAGGAACCATTCAAGGCTCGACTCGAGGAGATTGTCTCAAGGCTCGACTCGAGGAGCGAAGCTCGACTCGAGGAGTCAGGAGCTTGGGCGAGGGCTTGAAGATTTGCCGCTCTTCAGGACCTCCGGCCTGACCATCGGCCCTTTGAGCGACGTGCCTTCTTGGCGTCTCGGGTTTTCCGAAAACGACCGACAACATAAACCATTATTCTCTCTTCTCTCATATCACATCAAGAACACTTTTGTTTTTCCTTCACATCAAGAACATCTTTGTTATTTTCTCTCTCTCTCCCTCTCTCTCTCTCTCTCTCTCTCTCTCTCCCACCACATCAAGAAGACCATTGTTCTTTTCTTTCTCCCATCACATCAGATCCACAACCACAATTCTCCATCTTTTTTCACAAACCTCCATATCTCACATCCACAACCACAAATTTTCATCTTTTTCAACAAATCTCCAACCCCCACCATCACAAAACACAGTTTTCATAATATTTCAACCACTAATACCTTAAAAACCACAAAAAAGCTATATTCTCTATCCTTTCTCTTTAGAATTAGAGGAAAATCACTCTTAACACCATATTTCTCACACATTCACCCATACAAATATTTTCGCGGCACAAAACTTGATCAAATCCTTAGATGCAATATGTCATGTCAAAATTCTGTTATATAGACTTTTAGATACAACATGTCGCATCTATAAGTTGTCTATTTTGTAGTAGTGATGTATGACCGAAAAATGAAAGTATTGTGGTTAGTAATGCATTTACAAAAATCCCACATGAAAGAGATATGTGAACTTTGTAATACTTACATATGAAAAATTTGCATAAGCCTTTGGGCCCCAAGGATGACCCAATTTTTTAGAGCGATTTGGATGCACACAAGTGCAAGTCAACCACAAGCGCATGTCACCATCGTCCAATCATGCAGGCTGGGATTAGGCGACACTCAACTAATTTTTTCCATCCACTTCCACTTTTATTGTATTATTAATTTAATATATGTATTAAATTAATGAATTGCTACGATAATGCTGGTGCCGAGTAACGATGACAATTTTACCCATGTACCCGCAAGACCCTACCCATCACAGGTAGTGTATTACTCGCATAAATGGGTAATGGGTAAAGTATGAGTATTATCCATTAAAAATTACATGAGTATGGGTAGGGTATGATTTTTAAGTATCACACCCAAGACCCTACCTGTTGTCGCACGAAAATGAACAACTATTTAAAACCTCGGGCGGTTCGATCCAAGGCCGGACCAAGTGATCGCACACGGGCCAAGAGTGTGAACTCGATAGTTTCGAGCTAGGGTTTTCTCCGATCAACCCGCCTCTCGGGAGAGGTAGGGGGTGAGGAGCAGGAGTGACCGTGCCTTGGGTGTCGGCTGCCTACGTACCCGTGTGTGGGATCAGGTCAGAACGTAGTTCAAGCGTGTAAGATGCAGTATGTGGCGCGGAGCCTTGGTGGAGAGGCGTGCTCAACGAAGGAGACGAGGCACGGAGGAGTCCTCGGCGACGTCTCAGAACTTCGGAGATCGCGTATGCGAGAGAGAATGTGTGTTTTCTCTCTTTTGGAGACGTGGAAGACTCTAAGTCAAGAGTTCCTTGTTGTGGGGGAGATTCCGGACGCGTAGGCGATTCCTAGTTGGAAATGCCGGACGCGTAGGCGATTTCTTGCCAGAAATGGTGGACGCGTCTAGGGTGCTAGACGCGTAGGAGATTTTCAGTCGAAAACCGTTAGAGCACTCGTGGGCTCGAGATTAATCGTTCGATCAAGAGAGGCGGCACTCGGGAGTCCCAGGAAAGCGCTTTAGAATCTCTTAGAACGAGAAATCGAGGAGAATCTGCTTCAGGCCAAGGATGGCATCCAGAGAAGCAGAGAGAAGTCTCAAGTTCCTTGAGAATGAATGGGATGGCTTTCCCCTCAATGAGAGGGAGTATTTATAGGTGTTTGAGGGCCTTAGAAGGCTTCTTTTTCGTCCATGTGGGACTAGGAATGCGCGCGCCGTCAACTGGAGGCGAACGGCGCGTGCGGCGCACAAAGCGCTGGCCGACGCGGCGTGCTGTGCGCGCGGCGAATGGCTCGTCTTGCCGGACTCTTGTGGGCCTTTAGGGGTCTTCAAATACCATTCTTGCCACGTGAAATATGAAGGTTTCCACTCGAGGAGAACGACTCGAGGCTCGACTCGAGGAGCGACCCGAGGCTCGACTCAAGGAATGACTCAAGGCTCGACTCGAGAAGAACGACTCGAGGCTCGACTCGAGGAACGACTCAAGGCTCGACTCGAGGAATGACTCGAGGCTCGACTCGAGGCTCGATTCGAGGAACAACTCAAGGCTCGACTCGAGGAGCGACCCGAGGCTCGACTCGAGGAGCGACCCGAGGCTCGACTTGAGGAACGTGAGGATTTGGCACGAGGACTTGTTAGTCGACTCGTGACAGAAGGCTTGCCTCTCTTCAGGACCTCCGGCCTGACCATCGGCCCTTTGAACGGCGTGTCTTCTTGGCGTCTCGGGTTTTCCGAAAACGACCGACAACATTAGCCCCCCAAGTTTATCGCTCGGGAGGCCCCGGGCGATGAACTTTTAGTTGTTTTCGCCGGGTGTTTGAGGAAAATTTATCTCCCAGGGCTTCGTTGTCGCGAAGCTTTTGTGAATATAGAGAATATTCTTGCAAATGCAAGTGCTCTCTCTCGCCTTTCCGTCTCTCTCAACACGATTGTGTAATCAAGATGTGGAGGAGGATCCGAGCGGATGAGAGGCGTAGCTCAATGCGGGCGAGGAGGACGAGATCGCATCCATCGCTCCACCCCCGGGGCAGCGGTGACATGCGTGCACAGGTAGGGCACGC
Organism: Urtica dioica subsp. dioica; assembly: GCF_054948205.1. Lineage (NCBI taxonomy): Eukaryota > Viridiplantae > Streptophyta > Magnoliopsida > Rosales > Urticaceae > Urtica > Urtica dioica. The sequence goes on from NC_142758.1 coordinate 39,259,996, forward strand.
GTGTGCGCAGAGACGGATCAGCACGTTACGGCTAGTTGATCTTTGGGCGAGGTCATGCCCAAGTCTTTCTTCGATGGCGTTTTGTTTGATGATATCATCAACCCGGAGTCCATGGGACTCAACGGTGACTAGCAGGGTGACGATTGTGTAATCGTGACCTGTTTAGGGGAAGATCATGGCGTCCATCTCGGCCAGCTTGGAAGGCGACTGCACTTTTGCGTTTCGCAAATCTCTGCTCATTCCGAGGTCTCGAAGACGGAGGTTGATGCTGTGGGCTGATACTTCGAGAAGACGGAGTGGCACTGTTGGAATCGATCTAGGGTTTAAGAAAATAATTAACGCTTCGGGAAGCGGCGGAATTTTAAAAATTTTCTTTTTCAAGTAAAAACAGTTTTTACTAACCTAGACAAGTGCAAGTACATGTAATTAAAAACTAATATGAGCTAAGAAGTTTACTAACCTTTCTTGAAGCTTGAATTTTGAGAAGCTTTTGGAAAGTTGCAACGCTCGTCTCCCTCGCAACACGTCTCTCTTCCTTTCATCGGCACCTCAAGCAACCACGAAAGTTTCTATCACTAAATCACTCGAAATAAAGGAATTAGTGAGTGGGCACTTTTAAACGCGACGACTCGAGAACAAGTCTCAGAGTCGAAGAGCTAAAACCACTAGGTCGAATGAGGACCTAGGTGCCAAAACAAAAACCGAAAATAACTAGAGGGAGAGAGAGAGGATCGGCCACAAGGTCTAGAGAGAGAAGCTCTCAATCTCTAACTTATGTGGGATGAGTAGAATGAGAGGAATGAGGCCTCTATTTATAGGGGAGGCATGAGCAAATCATATTTCCTCTTTTCTACCCATGTTGGACGTTCATGACATGTCATGCAAGTCCTTGGATTTGTTTCCTCATTTGTTCTCTCTTAGTTGGCCGAAAATGCACTTTCCTTCTAAAGGAAATTTGTTTCCTCTTTTTCTTTTGGCAAGTATCTTCATACATCAATGCACAAAATAAACTCTCTTTCCCACTATGGCATGAACGAAATTCAGCCTTATTTTCCTTGGGTTGGACGAAATTTGAGCTTCTAGAAGGAGCTTCTAGATGTTTCTTCAATTGTTCATGACAACATAAGAAAAGCCCATTAAGAATTTTCAAGTAAAATTCTATGAAATGAAATTAATCCTCAAGGCCCAATTACACTAATATGGCTGAGTAATATTTATTTCATTTGTCATCATATGACAATGTCAAAAATAATTTATTGACATTCATTTCGTCCTATGTCCAAAAAGACTAAAATACCCTTTTGACAATTTTCGTAAAACTTGTCTCGTTTTTGTTTTGACTTAGCTTCTATTTTAACTATTCCTAATCGATGTGATTCGTGACAGTGACCTCATGGATCCAAATGAACAAAGCTTGAGCTAAAAACTTGGACTCAAAAGTTCACAAACCTTTTCCATGTTTAGCTTAATGCCAACTGACTCCACTAAAGAGTTGACACTGAAAATCTCTCGGTTCAAATGAATTTATTTTCTACTCAAGAATTCAACCAAATTATGATGAGCGGATCCACTGAATATTATCTATGTTTACCCTTCATGAATGTCATCAGCTAGTCGGGATTTACTAAATTACCATTTTACCCTTCTAGCTGTTATTTCCTCAACTCCTTTGTCGCTTGTGAATAAGTTAGAAACAATGTATTGACGAGGAGCTAACAAGTCACATTGTTTCATCCAAAAGAGTCAGGACTCAATTTGGACACTGGCCAGTTCATTTATTCACACTCCAAGGAACAAAGCATGAGGTGACATACATTGCATTTCAGCAATCTTGTACATGAATTCCATATCTATGAGAACTTCACAAAGTTACTCATGACAGACTCACAACTTAGTACTTCACCAATAGGCCTTGTTCGGAATCACATAGTGAGTCCGAACTTTGACTTTCTCAAATGAGAATACTAAGGTGTGAAATGGCATGTCTCATTTCAGGATTAAGGTAAGCATGATGCAATTCATACATAGTGACTTCGAGACATAAGAGGTTAAATGGTTTGTTCTTATATTGTCTCTAGAAGTGCACTGGTCAATTCAGTACCTTCGGAAGATACCTAGAAGAACTATAGAGTCCCCAACTCTCAATGCCTCATAACCAGACATCATAGATTCTTCTAACAATCGTACTCAGGTCAATAGTCCTTTGACCCTAAGATTGCGAATATATCGTTTTAAGCAAACTACGAAGAGTTTGTTCATGCAAATCTACATTTGTCTCTTCGTAAGTTGTTAAGTTTGTTTATGGACTAAAAGACTAAGGTTTTATCATAAAGCTTCAAACAAAGGAAGAATGAATGAACGTTTCAACTTTATTATTAAATGAATAAGCAATTACAAGCAAGAGTCTTCGTAAGACTATATGACATCAAATGTACATAAATAGACACTACTACTCTTCTTGTGGGCACCATTGACAACAAACTCCCACTTGACTCAAAGAAGATGTGAGTAGTCCTACATGCCTAATCCCTCTCGAAGTTGGTCGAAGACCATGTCTGCTAGGGCCTTGGTGAATGGATCTGCCAGAGATCTACTTCACCTCCACGTCTCCGCGCTGCGCGATCTCTCGAATCAAATGGTATTTCCTCTCAATATTTTTAGAGCGCTTATGGCTTCTAGGTTCCTTTGAGTTAGCGACAGCCCCACTATTATCACAATAAAGGGTCATGGGCTCGTCGACGTTTGAAACAACTTCCAAATACTTAAGGAATTTTCTAAGCCATATAGCCTCTTTGGATGCTTCACAAGCAGCCACATATTCTGCTTCCATCGTGGAGTCAGCAATGCAAGATTGCTTAATACTTCTCCACACAACAGCTCCACCATTAAGGATGAACACAGATCCAGAAGTGGATTTCCTGGAATCCTTATCCGCTTGAAAATCGGAGTCGGTATATCCCGTCATAGTCAGGTCAGTACCTGAGTATGTAAGCATCAAGTTCCTAGTTCTTCGAAGATACTTAAGAACATGCTTAACAGCAATCCAGTGCTCGGGTCCAGGGTTGGATTGGAAACGGCTAACTACGCCAACAGCGAAACAGATGTCAGGTCTAGTGCAAAGCATAGCATACATGAGGCTTCTTACGGCAGAGGCGTAAGGAATTTTCCTCATGTCTTCAATCTCTTGTGCAGTCTTGGGAGACTGGTCCTTAGAGAGTGAAACTCCATGCCTAAAGGGTGTTTGGCCCTTCTTGGAGTCTTGCATCGAGTAGCGATCCATTATCTTATCAATATAAGATGCTTGAGAGAGCGCCAGGGTCCGGTTTTTCCTATCTCGAAAGATTTGGATCCCCAGAATGTACGCGGCTTCTCCTAGATCCTTCATATCGAATTGCTTTGCCAGCCAGACCTTAACCTCAGATAACTTACCCACGTCATTACCAATGAGTAGTATATCATCGACATATAGTACCAGAAACACAACTTTTCCTTCGTGTATTAACTTGTAAACACAAGGCTCATCTATTGACTGTTCAAAGCCGAAGCTCTTTACAGTTTCATCGAATCTAATATTCCATGACCTAGATGCTTGCTTTAGTCCATAAATGGATTTAAGCAACTCACAAACCTTGGTCTCTTGACCTTTATCCACGAAACCGTCTGGTTGAGCCATGTAAATGCGCTCGTCAAGATTGCCATTCAGAAAGGCTGTCTTGACATCCATTTGCCAGATCTCATAGTCGAGAGCTGTTGCTATGGATATGAGTATGCGGATGGATTTAAGCATCGCGACTGGCGAGAAGGTTTCTTCATAGTCAATCTCTTCTTGTTGGGTATAACCCTTCGTCACAAGTCGTGCTTTGAACGTCTCGACGTTCCCATCAGGACCCCTTTTCTTCTTGTATATCCACTTACACCCTACGGGTTTAATCCCTTCAGGAAGGTCTACAAGTTTCCAGACATTGTTGACATACATCGAGTGCATTTCAACTTTCATGGCGTCAAGCCAAAGGTTTGATTCAGAACAAGCCATCGCTTGGCTATAGGAAACAGGATCATCCATGTCAGAGACGGCTACAAGAGAGTCTCCATAAGACATGTACCTGTCAGGCTTTTGAGTAGCCCTCCCACTACGTCGAAGTACTACTTGACGAGATTCTGATGAGTTAGGTTGTGTTTCAGTTTGGGTAAGAACAGTTCTTACAGATGAGGTGGAAGCTTCCTCACCCAACTTTTCTTCAAGCACAATTTTGCTTCTAGGTTTCGTAACCTTCATAAAGTCCTCCTCAAGGAAACGAGCATTCGTGCTAACGAAAGTCTTATCGTCCTCGGGACTATAGAAAGTAAAACCTTTGGTTTCCTTCGGATATCCTACAAACAGGCACAATTCTGACCTACTAGCCAACTTGCTAGTCTTTTGCCTCAGCACGTGTGCAGGGCAACCCCAAATTCGGATGTGGCCCAAACTTACTTTACGGCCAGTCCGTCTTTCATAAGGAGTACCAGGAACCGTTTTAGACGGAACTTGGTTCAGAATGTAAGCGGCTGTTTCGAGGGCATATCCCCAAAAGGAAAGCGGGAGTGATGAGTAACTCATCATCGATCTAACCATCTCCATAAGAGTTCGGTTTCTTCTCTCTGACACTCCATTTTGTTGAGGTGTGCCAGGTGCGGTAAGCTGAGAAGCGATACCTTCTTCTTTAAGAAAGTCATCGAACTCTCCAGACATATACTCACCACCTCGATCAGATCGAAGGGTTTTGATCACTTTGCCAGTTTGCTTTTCCACTAAAGCCCTAAAGACCTTAAATACGTTAAAGGTCTCGGATTTGTGTTTGAGCAAATAGACAAACCCATATCATGAGTAATCATTAGTGAAGGTAACGAAGTATTCGTATCCTCCACGTGCCTATTGGCTGAGCGGACCACATACATCAGAATGTATTAGTTCCAGCAACTCAGTGGCTCTTCGACCTTTATCAGAGAAAGGTTGCTTAGTCATTTTTCCTTCTATGCAGGATTCACAAGTAGGTAGTGAACCTATTGCAGAGGCTTGGAGTGGACCATCCCTCACAAGTCTCTTAATCCTTTCTAGACTGATATGACCAAGTCTTAAGTGCCATAGGTGTGTTGATTTTGTTAGATCGGAGGATTCAGAAAGTTTGATCCTTTTTGGCTCCCTAGTTAGATCATTATCTATTTCGGTGTCTAAAAGGGAAGGTTGAGTGGGATAGATGTAGAAAAGAGCATTCTTCATACATGCATCATTGACAAAAGAATTATCAGGAAACGAAATACGAATTCCATTCTTAATGAACTTTAAACAATAATCTTGCTCTAGATGACGAGCAACGGATATAAGTTCTTCCCAAAGGTAGGAACAAAATAAACATTATTCAAGTTTAAAGTGCGGTCTTCAAAAGACAGCGTCAGGGATCCCACAGCCTTTGCAGACACCAGGCTCCCATCACCCCATTTGAAACAGAACTCGCCTTCCTCTAAGCTTTTGGTTTTCTTGAAACCATTCAAGGAACAGCAAATATGGTTAGTAGCAGCGGAGTCAAGAATCCACGTTGATACATTATCAGCTACTAAGCATGCTTCGGTAACTAGTACAATACTATGTTCCTTTGCTTTGAGATAGGCGGGACAGTTTTTTTTATCGGCCTTGTAGGGTCTCTTCACAGTTCCAGAGGCGGAGGCTTTTTGCTCAGTAGCATGTGCCTCTCCTTGATTCCTCTTCCTCTTAGTGAAACCTACAGCAGTGTGAAGTTCCTCCATAAGCTTGGTAACAGTGTACTCTAGCTTGTTAATGGAGTAGTTCATCTTGAAGGTATCAAGAGATGCGGGGAGAGTTTCTAAGATCACATCTATGACATTCTTCCCATCAATCTCAGATCCTAGGATTTCCATTTTACTCAGATGACTAATGATCAATATCATAAAGTCTCCAATAGGAGTCCTAGCCTGCATATGAAAGTTCATAAACTGTCGGACTGCTTGTTGCCTTGTTTGACGCTTTTGCTCTCCAAACATCTTAAGGAGATTGTAGAGCATGTCAGCGGCAGTCTCGATGTCACGATGTTGCTCTTTCAGCACGTTGTTCATAGATGCCAAGATATAGCACCTCACAATCTCATCGGATCGAAGCCAGGCCGCTAAGGCGTCATTGTCCTCTTGAGTTGAATCATCATTCGTCAGAGGAGGACACGGGGTGGTGAGTACCCATTTGTGCTTGTTAACGGTAGGTATTATGTCGAGGTTACGTTTCGAGTCTATGTAGTTTTCGTTTTCGAGTTTGTTCGAGGAAAGAATGAAAGAGAGAGAGTTGGGAGACATATTGCCTAAAAAAGTTGAAACAAGTTTATGATTAGTCTTTGGTTTAGGATTTAAGTTTGTTTAAGACTTTATAAAATCCAAAGGTGTTATAAACCAAACGATAATTTACTCCTTCGAGGGAAGGCCGCAAAAAAATCTCCATTTATAAGTAAATGACACATCATTAATGCTTAGCCAAGATGTCAATACATCAACATTGACTAGCCACCTTGTAAATTGGTTTGATCACTCACATCCTTTCGCAGGGCCTCGAGGGAGGATTACTAGGGATTGAGTCTAAGTGTGTAACCAACCACTTAGTCCAAGAGATCGACTTTGAAAAACAATCCACCGAGGGAAGGCCTTGCCATCATCGTCTCACTCTCGGACGTAGCTCATTGAGCAATGATCAGAGCAAAGCGCCCTTGAGTACTCTCATTTAAGAGAGGGCCACGAGGGTGACTCTTAGTCCGGCGACACTTGCACTTTTCATTAGTGTTGGGGATCGTGGGTTACAAACAACAAGTATAACCCTCCCACTTAGTTTTTGGAGTTGGTTCATCGACTCTTTTAAGTTCGGAAACAAATTTCCTAGTTAGAGAGCGACAGAGCGGACAACTAGAAGAGAATCCTAGATCGACATGTTCAGAGCAGTATTAGTGCATAAAGGCACAAGGTACATACTCGATCTTTTCCTATTTTCTATTTCGGGAAAGTGCATGAGGGAAGTGTGAACTTCAACTCACTCGAACACTTGAAAGTTTGAGATTACACATCTTTTTATTTTTCGGCTTGTCTACAAGGAGACCTCCCACTCAAATTTTCAAGAGCATATAGATTTTGAACATATGTGATATAGATATAGTTTTGAAAACATTTTGAAAATTTATTTGATTTGGATGACAAAATATTTTCAAGTTTGAAAGTGAAAACGGTTTTTCAAAATTCAAACTAGTTTTGTAAAAATTCAATTTCAATTAATCTTTCAAAAATCAAAACTTTTAATCTTACACATCATGGTAGTGGGGTTTGAAAATCCGGATTTCTAAAAAACTGGAGTTTCAGACAGCCGCGCACCTCGGAGTAAAATCGCCATATCTGGCGGCTCCGATGTCCTTTTGAGCCGAAACCAGTGGCATTAGACAGAGGACAGACAGAGCTTTAATTTGATTCAAGAATCATTACATTTCGATTTCTGAGCAGAGAGTTATGCCACTTTTAATGCGGGTTTACTCCAGCTCAAGGAAAAAGAAATAAATTAAAGCTTGGTCTTACTTGGGTGCGAAAAAGAATCAAGTGTAACGGAACGTTTTAAGATGTCGTTTAAAGCTTTTATTTGTGTTTTATTAGCAGGGTAATAACATAGAATAAAAGAAATAACAACAAGCATAAAACGAATACGGTAAATAAAAGAAACTAGAAAGACAAAGTAACTAGTCACAAAATTTACCGAAATTTCTCAAACCTTTAAAACACGTTTTTTAATATAAAAAATTAAAAACTTTTAGAACTGATTCTAATGTGTTTTAAAAACATCCCAAAATCATAGAAAAACAACATGGTTTTTAATTTAAAGACATGAGCAATAAATTAAAAAAAAATCTAAGATTACAATTCTAACTTGTCACAAAATTAGTAAACTTTCGAAAACGATTTTCAAGCTCATAATTTTAAAAACATGTACATGCTAATCTTTGACCATAGCTCTGATACCATTTGTTGGAATCGATCTAGGGTTTAAGAAAATAATTAACGCTTCGGGAAGCGGCGGAATTTTAAAAATTTTCTTTTTCAAGTAAAAACAGTTTTTACTAACCTAGACAAGTGCAAGTACATGTAATTAAAAACTAATATGAGCTAAGAAGTTTACTAACCTTTCTTGAAGCTTGAATTTTGAGAAGCTTTTGGAAAGTTGCAACGCTCGTCTCCCTCGCAACACGTCTCTCTTCCTTTCATCGGCACCTCAAGCAACCACGAAAGTTTCTATCACTAAATCACTCGAAATAAAGGAATTAGTGAGTGGGCACTTTTAAACGCGACGACTCGAGAACAAGTCTAAGAGTCGAAGAGCTAAAACCACTAGGTCGAATGAGGACCTAGGTGCCAAAACAAAAACCGAAAATAACTAGAGGGAGAGAGAGAGGATCGGCCACAAGGTCTAGAGAGAGAAGCTCTCAATCTCTAACTTATGTGGGATGACTAGAATGAGAGGAATGAGGCCTCTATTTATAGGGGAGGCATGAGCAAATCTTATTTCCTCTTTTCTACCCATGTTGGACGTTCATGACATGTGTTTGTTTCCTCATTTGTTCTCTCTTAGTTGGCCGAAAATGCACTTTCCTTCTAAAGGAAATTTGTTTCCTCTTTTTCTTTTGGCAAGTATCTTCATACATCAATGCACAAAATAAACTCTCTTTCCCACTATGGCATGAACGAAATTCAGCCTTATTTTCCTTGGGTTGGACGAAATTTGAGCTTCTAGAAGGAGCTTCTAGATGTTTCTTCAATTGTTCATGACAACATAAGAAAAACCCATTAAGAATTTTCAAGTAAAATTCTATGAAATGAAATTAATCCTCAAGGCCCAATTACACTAATATGGCTGAGTAATATTTATTTCATTTGTCATCATATGACAATGTCAAAAATAATTTATTGACATTCATTTCGTCCTATGTCCAAAAAGACTAAAATACCCTTTTGACAATTTTCGTAAAACTTGTCTCGTTTTTGTTTTGACTTAGCTTCTATGTCTCATTTCAGGATTAAGGTAAGCATGATGCAATTCATACATAGTGACTTCGAGACATAAGAGGTTAAATGGTTTGTTCTTATATTGTCTCTAGAAGTGCACTGGTCAATTCAGTACCTTCGGAAGATACCTAGAAGAACTATAGAGTCCCCAACTCTCAATGCCTCATAACCAGACATCATAGATTCTTCTAACAATCGTACTCAGGTCAATAGTCCTTTGACCCTAAGATTGCGAATATATCGTTTTAAGCAAACTATGAAGAGTTTGTTCATGCAAATCTACATTTGTCTCTTCGTAAATTGTTAAGTTTGTTTATGGACTAAAAGACTAAGGTTTTATCATAAAGCTTCAAACAAAGGAAGAATGAATGAACGTTTCAACTTTATTATTAAATGAATAAGCAATTACAAGCAAGAGTCTTCGTAAGACTATATGACATCAAATGTACATAAATAGACACTACTACTCTTCTTGTGGGCACCATTGACAACAGGCACCTGGTGAAAGGCTCTGCCGCACCGGAGGGCTTCGACTGCTCGGGGATCAACGCTAAAAGATGGACCACGCACCGAGCATAAGTCGGTCTCGCGGGCCATCCGTCATTCCAGCTCTGGTGATGCTTCTTCGTCTGCGTTCGGAAGATCGGCCCTTATTCCCCAGACGTGAGCGCGGGTCTCTGCTTTGGCTGACCTGTTCTTCAGGCCGCTCCAGGTGTTTGCTCGAGGAGGAGCGGGACTCGACTCGAGGAGAATGGCTCGACTCGAGGAGCAAGGCTCGACTCGAGGAAAATGATTTGACTCGAGGAGCGAAGCTCGACTTGAGGAGAATGACTCGACTCGAGGAGCAAAGCTCGACTTGAGGAGAATGACTCGACTCGAGGAGCGAGGCTCGACTTCAAGGAGAATGACTCGACATAAGGAGTGAAGCTCGACTTCAAGGAGAATGACTCGACTCAAGGAGCGAAGCTCGACTTCGAGGAGAATGACTTGACTCAAGGAGCGAAGCTCGACTGCAAGGAGAATGACTCGACTCAAGGAGCGAAGCTCGACTTCGAGGAGAATGACTCGACTCAAGGAGCGAAGCTCGACTCGACTTGAGGAGCGGGGCTCGACTCGAGGATAATGATTTGACTAGGGGAGCAAGGCTCGACTTGAGGAGAATGACTCGACTTGAGGAGCGAGGCTCGACTTCGAGGAGAATGGCTCGACACAAGGAGCGAAGCTCGACTTTAAGGAGAATAACTCGACTCAAGGAGCAAAGATCGACTTCGAGGGGTAAGATTCGACTCAAGGAGGGCTATTCAACTTAAGGAGCGATGCTCGACTCCGGGAGAACGACTTGACTAGAGGAGCAAGGCTCAACTCAAGGAGAGCGACTCGACTTAAGGAGCGATGCTCGACTCGGGGAGAATGATTTGACTCAAGGAGCAAGACTCGACTCAAGGAGAGCGACTCGACTTTGAGGAGCAATGCTCGACTTGAGGAGAATGACTCGACTCGAGGGGCAAGGCTCGACCCAAGGAGGGCGACTCGACTTAAGGGGCGATGCTGGACTTGAGGAGACTGACTCGGTGAGAGTGACTCAACTCGAGGAGCAGAGCTCAGCTCGAGGATAATGACTTGACTCAAGCAGCAAGGCTTGACTTAAGGAGAGCGTGCCTCGACTCGAGGAGCGAAGCTTGACTCGAGGAGAATGACTCGACTCGAGGAGCATGTCTCGACTCGAGGAGATTGACTCGTTTCCAGGAGCGAGATTCGACTCGAGGAGAATGACTCGACTCGAGGAGGTTCTACACGACCTCATTTATCGCCTGGGACTCTTCCAGGAGGAGCTTGCTCGAGTGAAGTCTCAGCTAGCTCAGGCTGAGCGAGGTTCTCGCTCAGAGGCGGAGTTTGTGAGTTTTTACGAGAAGCTTTGATTAGCTCGCACAGAATGGAGAGTCTCCCAAGGCGGGTGTGATCGTGCTCAGTCGGCGGTGGCGGAGATAGCATGAACTGTGCCTAGTGTGGCGGTTCAGGTGCGTTGCGGTTAGTCATCATATGCCATGCCTTGTGGTGACTTAGAGCGCGTCGCTAGAGACGGCTCTGTACGTTGTTTTAGGCATCGTAGGCACGTCGTCAGGGATGGCCTAGATGCGGCATGTAGGTCACTTAGGTGCGTCGCGAGGGACGACTTGGTTGCGCCATGTGGGCGTCTTAAGTGCGCCATGTAGGCGTCTTAGGTGCGTCGCGATGGACGACTTGGTTGCGCCATGTAGGCGTCTTACGTGCGCCATGTAGGCGTCTTAGGTGCGCCATGTAGGCGTCTTAGGTGCGTCGCGAGGGACGACTTGGTTGCGCCATGTAGGCGTCTTAGGTGCGTCGCGAGTGACGACTTGGTTGCGCCATGTAGGCGTCTTAGGTGCCTCGCGAGGGACGACTTGGGTGCGCCATGTAGGCATCTTAAGTGCGCCATGTAGGCGTCTTAGGTGCGCCATGTAGGCGTCTTAGGTGCGCCATGTAGGCGTCTTAGCCTGCATCTCTGGGATGGATTATGGTGCGCCGCGGAGGCGTCTTAGCCTGCATCTCTGGGATGGCTTGTGGTGCGCCGCGGAGGCGTCTTAGCCTGCATCTCTGGGATGGCTTGTGGCGCGCCGCGGAGGCATCTTAGCCTGCATCTCTGGGATGGCTTGTGGCGCGCCGCGGAGGCGTCTTAGCCGGCATCTCTGGGACGGCTTATGGCGCGCCGCGGAGGCGTCTTAGCATGCATCTCTGGGATGGCTTATGGCGCGCCGCGGAGGCGTCTTAGCCTGCATCTCGGGGATGGCTTACGGCGCGCCGCAGAGACGTCTTTAGCCTGCATCTCGTGCATGGCTTATGGCGCGCCGCAGAGGCGTCTTTAGCCTGCATCTCGGGGATGTCTTACGGCGCGCCACTGAGGCGTCTTACATGCACGCTTGTTCCCGTTTTATGTTCGGGTGTTTTGTTTTGATGGAGCGTGCTTTCTTTTTGTGGAGCGTACTTTCTTGAGGATTTTGAGCGTACTTACCATTGCCTATGTCACTAGCCCCCCGAGTTTTGGGTTTACAAGTGTAATCTTTGATGATTGAAAATCTTTGATAAAGTGGATTTTGAAAGAAAAACGTCGAACTTTATTAATATTGCCAAGATAGGAAATCCTACAACATTGGCTCGTAGGCCTTATTGAATATTGGAAAGCAAGGAAATAAAATGGGGGGAAGCGCTGGCTACTGGTAGTACTTTTTCAAGTGTTCCGCATTCCACAGGCGACGGATCGGTGTCCGTGTATTTGATGTAGCGTGTCTCGTCATGTATGACTTGGCAGACTTTGTGGGGTCCCTCCCTGTTTGGAATGAAGACGTCGGTGCCTTGCACTTGAGTGTCATGCAGAGGTCTTCGTGGATTTTGCTGAGGACCTTGGTCGACTCGACGCTATCTCTGAATTGGGAGATCGTGTTAACCGTCTTTCTAGCGGTTTTTCCATCGATTCCTTGGATGTAGCATATTCTTGCTTGGGATTGATCTCCAACCATGGTGCCGATTCCATCCTCGGTGGTGAACTTCACCAGTAGGTGGTATGTTGAAGTAATGGCCCTTAGTCGGTTCAGCGTGGGTCACCCAATGATTACATTGTAGGGCGACTCTTGATCGACCACTAGGAATGGGACCATGTGAACGACTTCAATGCCTCCGGGAGTTCCGAAGGGGACCGGCAAATCGATGATACCTTCGGTCATGACTCTCACCCCAGTGAACCCGAATAAAGGTGTTTGGGTCGGAGTTGGGCGTAGCCCCCCGAGCTTCATGCGCTCTAGGGTGGACTTGAAAACTATGTCGGCAGCGCTGCCGTTATCGATGAGAACTCTTTTCACCAAGTTACTAGCTACTTGGGCGTTGAGCACTATTGCGTCATTGTGCGGATGCACAACTCGCTTGGCCTCTTCGTTGGTGAAGTGCATCGTCTCGTGAGGCACGGACGGAGGTTCTTCATACGTAAGGTTGACGTGCATAGCAGCGTCTTCTTGAGTCACGGCCCTTAGGAATTTTTTCCGTTGTCGGGCTGAATCTCCATCTTGTGGGCCACCTAGTATGGTGGTTACAATGTGGAGTTGTGGATTGGCATTGGCAGTAGCCGTGGTTCGGTCGGCAGAAGCGGCTGTTCCTCTTCCCTTTCCAGACTGTGGTCTGTTCGAGGTGGGGCCCGCAGCGCTAATCATGCGTAACACGAACTCTTTCAGCTCATCCCGTTGGATCAATGCCTCGATCTGCCTTTTAAGACTTTGGCACTCGGAGGTCAGGTGACCGTATTCCTGATGGAACTCGCAATATCTAGACCGGTCGCGAGTCGCGGGGTCTTTGCTCATTGGAGCCGGGGGAGTGAATTTGTCACGCGCTAAAGCTAGGATTTGATCCGGCGTTATGTTCAACTGCGTGAACGACGAGTAGCCCTTAAAGTCTTCCGCAAGTCGCGGCTTTTGGGGCATCGGAGGTCGTCTATTAAAAGTCTAACCCCCTATGTTTCGTCTTTTACGGGAGTTACCTTGCTCGTTGCTAGGCTCATCTCGGTGGTGAGGGCTTTGATTATTGCCCTTGCGTCCATCGAGGTAATCTTCAACTCCCATGAAGGTCTTGGCTCGAGTCATTAACTCGGCCATGGTAGAAGGGACACGGCCGACGATGGACTTAAGGAAGTCACTTGTGCGCAAGCCTTCAATGATGGCAGTGATTGCGTCTTTGTCGTAAAAGCGGTCGACCTTATTCGATTCTTCAGTGAATCGGGCGAGGTATCGTCTAAGAGACTCGCCATCCTCTTGCCTGATTGACCACAGGTACATCTTGGTCTTCTTTTGGACCATAGACGTAGCGAACCGTGCTAGGAACATGTCCTTCAGGTCTTTGAACGAGCGGATGCTTCCCGGCCTTGAGTTCTTGAACCACTCGAAGCCGGGTCCGGCGAGGGTAAGACTAAAAGTTTGGCACATAGCGCCAGGAGTGACACCCTGCATTGTCATCCAGGTTTCATAGTGCTGGATATGGTAAGCGGGATCCGCTTTCCCACCATAGGGAGAGAGGTTTGGGAGTTTGAAATTTCCCATACACACCTCGGCCAATATCTGAGCCATGAAAGGCGATGAATTCTCCTCGACGACCCCATAGGCACTTCCGCCTATTCCGTGTTCTCGGAGATCTCGTACTTCATTTCGAAGATTATGGATCATAGTGATCACATCGAGAACGGTAGTCGGAGTAACTCCCTGTTCGGGAGGAGTCACCTGTCGTCTTTCATTTGACCCTTGACCCGTGCGGCGGTTCCCGTTAGTTGGGGCTGCTACGGGGATGTTTGGCCGAGAGCTTAGTCGCTCTCTTAAGTCATCGCCACGCTCAATGCGTTGGGCGGTGAGGTGATCCCTAAGATCATGGCTGGTCGTACGGAGGCGCATGCTTCGTCTGCGACGGCGCACTCTCCGCGTGCCCTGACTCTCCGTAACATTCTCCCTTTGACCTAGTCGGTCGAGTGCCGAACGTCGGGAATTTCCCTCTTGAGAAGCAGCCGGCGCGTCGCCTGTCCGGGGTAGGGGATTCGAAGGACCGGCTTCAAACACGGCGGGGTGTTCCCCGTCCTTCGTGAGAGAAGTCTCGATATCCTCCGAATCGCCAGTACCCTCGTAATCAGGGTCGCGGTCACGGCTTTCCTCGTTGAGGTTCTCAGGATCCCCGTTGGGGATCGCCGTGTTATGCGCGGGTTGCTCCACAGCGAGTTGGCTGTGGTACCTCGCGTTCTTCGCCTTTAGTTGGCGGACATTCTCCTCCAACTCCATGATGCGGTGGTCCCTGCTATCTGGAGATGGAGATGGTGAGCGGATCGAGCTCTTTTCATGAAGCGACTCTTCGTCACCATGCGCTCGGGAGCGCAAGAAGTATTTCTTGGTCCCAGTGACGTTTTCGGGGTTGTTCACGCCCTCAAAACGTACGGGTGGTTGGCTACTCATCGTTTCTCAAGTTCGAGAAGGTTGAGTTCGCAGAAGAAAAGAAGAAGATGAACAGAAGGGATTTCGGGCTGGATAGGTCGAGAAGTCCCCTCCTTCTAGCGCCAAAATATAGTTGCACGAAAATGAACAACTATTTAAAACCTCGGGCGGTTCGATCCAAGGCCGGACCAAGTGATCGCACCCACCCGGGCCAAGAGTGTGAACTCGATAGTCTCGAGCTAGGGTTTTCTCCGATCAACTCGCCTCTCGGGAGAGGTAGGGGGTGAGGAGGAGGAGTGACCGTGCCTTGGGTGTCGGCTGCCTACGTACCCGTGTGTGGGATCAGGTCAGAACATAATTCAAGCGTGTAAGACGCAGTATGAGGCGCGGAGCCTTGGTGGAGAGGCGTGCTCAACGAAGGAGACGAGGCGCGGAGGAGTCCTCGGCGACGTCTCAGAACTTCGGAGATCGCGTATGCGAGAGAGAATGTGTGTTTTCTCTCTTTTGGAGACGTGGAAGACTCTAAGTCAAGAGTTCCTTGTTGTGGGGGAGATTCCGGACGCGTAGGCGATTCCTAGTTGGAAATGCCGGACGCGTAGGCGATTTCTTGCCAGAAATGGTGGACGCGTCTAGGGTGCTACACGCGTAGGCGATTTTCAGTCGAAAACCGTTAGAGCACTCGTGGGCTCGAGATTAATCGTTCAATCAAGAGAGGCGGCACTCGGGAGTCCCCGGAAAGCGCTTCAGAATCTCTGAGAACGAGAAATGGAGGAGAATCTGCTTCAGGCCAAGGATGGCATCCAGAGAAGCAGAGAGAAGTCTCAAGTTCCTTGAGAATGAATGGGATGGCTTTCCCCTCAATGAGAGGGGGTATTTATAGGTGTTTGAGGGCCTTAGAAGGCTTCTATTTCGTCCATGTGGGACAAGGAATGCGCGCGCCGTCAACTGGAGGAGCACGGCGCGCGCGGCGCACAAAGCGCGGCGCAAAACGCGCGGCGCGCGGCGCAGGAGGCGCGGCACGCGGGTCGTCTGGCGGGGCGCGCGGGTCACTGGACGCGGCGCAGGATGCGCGGCGCATGGAGCCCGCGGCGCGGTCGCGTCTTGGCGCGGCGCGCGGCTTGCTGCATGGCTGGCCGACGCGGCGTACTGTGCGCGCGGTGAATGGCTCGTCTTGCCGGACTCTTGTGGGCCTTTAGGGGTCTTCGAATACCATTCTTGCCACGTGAAATATGAAGGTTTCCACTCGAGGAGAACGACTCGAGGCTCGACTCGAGGAGCGACTCGAGGAGCGACCCGAGGCTCGACTCAAGGAACGACTCAAGGCTCGACTTGAGGAACGACTCGAGGCTCGACTCGAGGAGCGACCCGAGGCTCGACTCGAGGAATGACTCGAGGCTCGACTCGAGGAGAACGACTCGAGGCTCGACTCGAGGAACGACTCAAGGCTCGACTCGAGGAACGACTCGAGGAGAACGACTCGAGGCTCGATTCGAGGAACAACTCAAGGCTCGACTCGAGGAGCGACCCGAGGCTCGACTCGAGGAACGTGAGGATTTCGCACGAGGACTTGTCAGTCGACTCGTGACAGAAGGCTTGCCGCTCTTCAGGACCTCCGGCCTGACCATCGGCCCTTTGAACGGCGTGTCTTCTTAGCGTCTCGGGATTTCCGAAAACGACCGACAACACTACCCATACCATACCCGCTCGAAATTATTGCAATATTTATTAATTTTATTCAAATTTTACTATGCGTATTTATTAATTTAAATATATATTTTTATATTTGTTTAATTTTTATTTAAGTATTTTTTTAGATTTATTTATTTTTATCAATAAATTTAATATCAAATGGGTAAAAAAATACCCATGAATTACTCTCTAGGAGTTTAATCAGACCCATTAAAAATAAATGATATGGGTATGATTTAAAAAAAACGCAGGTATGATTTTGTTTTGCAGGATTTTAGCTAGACCCTACCCATTGTCATCCCTAATGCCGAGCAATAAAAAGTGTGATTATGGTTAACGTTTTTAATTAACTAGCATTAAGATTTAAATGGTGAGCAATTTTTGTTTAAACCTTGTATGTTAATGCTCACCATGAGAGTTAATTAAGAAGAGTACTAAACCTTTCCCCCTGGAATGTTCCAAATCCAAACGCAGCCTAAAAAGAAAAAATATATATAATAATGTCGAAAAAAAAACCTGAAATAAGAGTTCTAGAAAGAGGCACTTCAGACTCGGAGGCACTTTACAGCACCATTTTGAATTCATCGCGGTTTCGAGACAGAGTAGAAGAAGCTCAACACAAGATCTCATAAAACATGTTATGGTATCTACCCATGAAATCGCTCAACCTCACAAAAGTCAGGCCCACCGTCGCACTAACGTATCAGAGCTCGGGATTGCACGCAGGCACGAGGCCAAGTAGCCCCCCCTCAAAAAAAAAATTTGCACTTTTTACCCAGTTTTTAATTTATTTTTACATTTTTTTACCCTCAAAATTTACAAATCAGCCTCCCCTGAACTTTTTGTTGCAAATTAGCCCCACCTAATTTATATTCCTGGCTTCGTCCCTGCTATTAGCATATATATATATAAATATATATATATATATATATGTATATTAGTAATTATAATTCTTATATTTGTTTAGGATTATTTCCCTTTTTCTTTATTTCCTTTTTTTGTTGTATCTGGGTTATATATACTCAAATTATTGTATTTCTCTTCAATGCATTATCATTCATACTATCTCTTCTATTTTCGCAATCTCTAAATCTTCATAATATCATAGCCCTAAAATGGATTTTTCACGTTCGTTCACCGTTGGATTGTCACAAAATTTTCACAGAAATTGTATGTCTCTCGTCATGTCGTATTTTTAGAGCATATTCATTTCTTCTCTGTTTCCGCTAGTTTCATCACTTGACTCAGGACAACCTTATTCATATTGATCCTTTTGATATGGACACCGATGAGGCTATACCCACTGATACTTTGGTTCCTGAGACACACACGCCTCTGACCTCCCCTACCACGACTGCTCACCCATCGCTCGAGATTGTGGATCATCCTCATCTACGTCAGTTCACTCATCCTCGTAAGTCAACTAAACTTCCCGACTTTCCCTATTCTTCATACTCTACTTCATTTGTTTCATTTCTTGTCTCTCTTCACTCTCTGTTTGAGCCTTTTTTCCTAGAGAGAAGCTATTGTTTACCCACTTTGGCAGACTGCTATGGCTGAGGAACTTACTACTCTACCACTAGAACAAAAACAGTCATCCAGTACGACGATTGTCGCACCAAATACCTCAAAAGTTGCACCTAATAGTTTATTAGGTGCGACATTAGGTGGGACAAAGTCGCACCTAAAAGTCCGTCGTAAAAGGCATTAGGTGCGACATGTCGCACCTAATAAGCATACCTTTAGGTGCGACATTTTCAGGTGCGACATGTCGCACCTAATGCCCAAGCTATTTTTCTGCCAAATTTATTAAAATTGGCGGGTATATTCATATCAGGTTCGACAATGTCGCACCTAATACCCTTCCCGCCATTATATTCGGTGCGGCAATGTCGCACCTAATAAGCATACCTTTAAGTGCGACATTTTCAGGTGCGACATGTCCCACCTAATGCCCAAGCTATTTTCCTGCCAAATTTATGAAAATTGGCGGGTATATTTATATCAGGTTCGACAATGTCGCACCTAATACCCTTCCCGCCATTATATTCGGTGCGGCAATGTCGCACCGAATATGTTTTTTTTAATTAAAAAAATTACATAATCAGAAATTAGAAAATTATATCAAAATTCATTTAAAATTAAATAAAAATTAATTAACAAAGTTCTAAATTAGAAATAATATTATAAAAAGTGAATTGTTAATTAAAAATACAAATTCATTCTTAAAAAATGAAAAAAATTAATTCCTCGTCCACCGCTTTCACGTCCTCTTCCACCGCTGCCTGATGCGCTACCGCTCATTCCGCCGCTTCCGTAAGGACGGTCTCGCAAGAAATCAATAGAACCAGGCGTAGAACCCGGCGTGGAACCTGGCGTCTGCTGATCAGTGCCACCTAGTTGCGGTGCAGGCGGAGATTGGGGAGTCGTGGGAGGCTGGTTGTGCATCTGGGTGAGGAAGGCGATATGTTGTCGCATCTCCTGCAGCTCGACTTGTTGGGCATCCATCTGAGCTCGCATCTCGGCAACCAATGGATCGGTCTGAGATGACGAACTTGACGAGCCTCCATCTAGCGCTTGGGCAACACCCAATGATGACCTTGGGATCGAAGGGCCTAAACCGACTTCCCCGTCTCTCCGTACTCCCAAAATGTCGCGCATCGCGTACATCTCTGCATCTTCTTGGGAGATCACGGTGTTTCGCTCCTCCGCTTGCCGTGCGCCCCGAGCTCCCTGTAGGCGGTGCGGACGAGGCCGAGGAGGGCGTGCTTGGAGGCGGTGTAGGCATGGGGCTCGGTCCCATCGAGGGAGGCGGCAACGCTGGCGGTGCAGATGAGGGAGCCCCTGGTGGAAGCCACGGATTTTGTAGACCGTCTTCCTCGCCTCGAAGCTCGACGGCGGCCTGAGCGGAGAAGCCGAGCTAGGCGAGCATGGCGAGAGAGGGGGAGAGAGAGAGAGAGAGAGAGAGAGAGAGAGAGAGAGAGAGAGGGCGGCCAAGGGTTAGAGAGAGAAGCTCTCAATCTCTAAAACATGTGTGTTGTAAAAAGAGAATGAGGTACGGTATTTATAGGATGAGGGTTTACCTTGAAAAAGTTAGTTTCCTCTTTTCTATTGAATATCACATATTAATGAGCAAATCCCTTGTTTTCTTTTTCCATTTGGGCGTGTAATCCATTACCTCATGCCACGTGGATTTGTTTTCTCATTTGTTTTCTCCCTCTTTGGCCGTCCAACATGTTGCTTCATGACGCAAATGTTGGAATCGATCTAGGGTTTAAGAAAATAATTAACGCTTCGGTAAGCGGCGGAATTTTAAAAATTTTCTTTTACAAGTAAAAACAGTTTTTACTAACCTAGACAAGTGCAAGTACATGTAATTAAAAAACCAATATGAGCTAGAAGTTTACTAACCTTTCTTGAAGCTTGAACTTTGAAGAAGCTTTTGGAAAGTTTGCAACGCTCGTCTCCCCTCGCAGCACGTCTCTCTTTCTTTCCTCGGCACCTCGAGCAACCACGAAAGTTTCTATCACTAAATCACTCGAAAAAGAAGGAATTAGTGAGTGGGCACTTTTAAACACTACGACTTAAGAACGAGTCTCAAAGTCGCAGAGCTAAACACTAGGTCGAGTGAGGACCTAGGTGCCAAGACAAGAAAAATCGAAAATAAACTAGAAAGAGAGAGAGAGGAGTTCGGCCACAATGTCTAGAGAGAGAGTCTGTCAATCTCTAACTTGTGTGGAATGAATAGAATGAGAGGAATGAGGGTCATATTTATAGGAGAAGGGTTGGCCTTGGAAAGAAGTAGTTTCCTCTTATTTTCCAAGCCTTTATGAGCAATCTTTATTGCCCATTCCCATCCAAGTCACACGGCCAACATGTGCCCTAATGACACCTTGGATTTGTTGCCTCTTTTATTCCTTGCTCTCTCTAAGCTTGTTTGGCCGAAATTCCATGTGCATCCATATGCAAATTTGTTTCCTCTTTTTCTTTTGGCAAGTATCTTGATACATTTATGCACAAAATATTCTCTTTCTCTTGGGTATTTTGGGCGCCCATCTCTCATCTAGAAGGAGCTTCTAGAAGCTTCTTCATTTGTTCATGACAACATGAGAAAAGCCCATTAAGAATTTTCAATAAAATTCTTATGAAATGAAATTAATTCACAAGGCCCAATAATCAAGTTATGGCCGAGTGACATTAAGTCATCAAATGAACTTGTCAAAAAATTTATTGACATTCATTTCATCATATATCTCAAAAGACAAAAATACCATTTTGACTATTTTCGTTCTTGTTTTGACTTAGCTTCCAGTTTAACTATTCTCATCGATGTGATTCGTGACAGTGACCTCATGGACCCAAATGAACAAAGCTTGAGCTAAACACTTGGACTCAAAAGTTCACAAACCTTTTCCAAGTTTAGCTTAATGCCAACTGACTCCACTAAAGAGCTGACACTGAAAATCTCTCTGTTCAAATGAATTTATTTTCTACTCAAGAATTCGACCTAATTATGATGAGCGGATCCACTGAATATTATCTATGTTTACCCTTCATGAATGTCATCAGCTAGTCAGGATTTACTAAATTACCATTTTATCCTTCTAGCTGTTATTTCCTCAACTCCTTTGTCGCTTGTGAATAAGTTAGAAACAATGTATTGAGGAGGAGCTAACAAGTCACATTGTTTCATCCAAAAGAGTCAGGACTCAATTTGGACACTGGCCAGTTCATTTATTCACACTCCAAGGAACAAAGCATGAGGTGACATACATTGCATTTCAGCAATCTTGTACATGAATTCCATATCTATGAGAACTTCACAAAGTTACTCATGACAGACTCACAACTTAGTACTTCACCAATAGGCCTTGTTCGGAATCACATAGTGAGTCCGAACTTTGACTTTCTCAAATGAGAATACTAAGGTGTGAAATGGCATGTCTCATTTCAGGATTAAGGTAAGCATGATGCAATTCATACATAGTGACTTCGAGACATAAGAGGTTAAATGGTTTGTTCTTATATTGTCTCTAGAAGTGCACTGGTCAATTCAGTACCTTCGGAAGATACCTAGAAGAACTATAGAGTCTCCAACTCTCAATGCCTCATAACCAGACATCATAGATTCTTCTAACAATCATACTGAGGTCAATAGTCGTTTGACCCTAAGATTGCGAATATATCGTTTTAAGCAAACTACGAAGAGTTTGTTCATGCAAATCTACATTTGTCTCTTCGTAAGTTGTTAAGTTTGTTTATGGACTAAAAGACTAAGGTTTTATCATAAAGCTTCAAACAAAGAAGATTGAATGAACGTTTTAACTTTTTATTAATGAATAAGCAATTACAAGCAAGAGTCTTCGTAAGACTATATGACATCAAATGTACATAAATAGACACTACTACTCTTCTTGTGGGCACCATTGACAACAAACTCCCACTTGACTCAAAGAAGATGTGAGTAGTCCTTTATGCCTAATCCCTCTCGATGTTGGTCGAAGACCATGTTCGCTAGGGCCTTGGTGAATGGATCTGCCAGAGATCTACTTCACCTCCACGTCTCCGCGTTGCGCGATCTCTCGAATCAAATGGTATTTCCTCTCAATATGCTTAGATCGCTTATGGCTTCGAGGTTCCTTTGAGTTAGCAACAGCCCCACAATTATCACAATAAAGGGTCATGGGCTCGTCGACGTTCGGAACAACTTCCAAATACTTAAGGAATTTTCTAAGCCATACAGCCTCTTTGGATGCTTCACAAGCAGCCACATATTCTGCTTCCATTGTGGAGTCAGCAATGCAAGATTGCTTAATACTTCTCCACACAACAGCTCCACCATTAAGGATGAACACAGATCCCGAAGTGGATTTCCTGGAATCCTTATCCGCTAGAAAATCGGAGTCGGTATATCCCGTCATAGTCAGGTCAGTACCTGAGTATGTAAGCATCAAGTTCCTAGTTCTTCGAAGATACTTAAGAACATGCTTAACAACAATCCAGTGCTCGGGTCCAGGGTTGGATTGGAAACGGCTAACTACGCCAACGGCGAAACATATATCAGGTCTACTGCAAAGCATAGCATACATGAGGCTTCCTACGGCAGAGGCGTAAGGAATCTTCCTCATGTCTTCAATCTCTTGTGCAGTCTTGGGAGACTGGTCCTTAGAGAGTGAAACTCCATGCCTAAAGGGCGTTTGACCCCTCTTGCAGTCTTGCATCGAGAAGCGATCCATCACCTTATCAATAAAAGATGCTTGAGAGAGCGACAGGGTCCAGTTTTTCCTATCTCGAAAGATTTGGATCCCCAGAATGTACGCGGCTTCTCCTAGATCCTTCATATCGAATTGCTTTGCCAGCCAGACCTTAACCTCAGATAACTTACCCACGTCATTACCAATGAGCAGTATATCATCGACATATAGTACCAGAAACACAACTTTGTCTTCGTGTATTAACTTGTAAACACAAGGCTCATCTATTGACTGTTCAAAGCCAAAGCTCTTTACAGTTTCATCGAATCTAATATTCCATGACCTAGATGCTTGCTTTAGTCCATAAATGGATTTAAGCAACTCACAAACCTTGGTCTCTTGACCTTTATCCACGAACCCGTCTGGTTGAGCCATGTAAATGCGCTCGTCAAGATTGCCATTCAGAAAGGCTGTCTTGACATCCATTTGCCAGATCTCATAGTCGAGAGCTGCAGCTATGGATAGGAGTATGCGGATGGATTTAAGCATCGCGACTGGTGAGAAGGTTTTTTCATAGTCAATCCCTTCTTGTTGGGTATAACCCTTCGCCACAAGTCGTGCTTTGAACGTCTCGACGTTCCCATCAGGACCCCTTTTCTTCTTGTATATCCACTTACACCCTACGGGTTTAATCCCTTCAGGAAGGTCTACAAGTTTCCAGACTTTGTTTACATACATCGAGTGCATTTCAACTTTCATGGCGTCAAGCCAAAGGTTTGATTCAGAACAAGCCATCGCTTGGCTATAGGAAACAGGGTCATCCATGTCGGAGACGGCTACAAGAGAGTCTCCATAAGACATGTACCTGTCAGGCTTTTGAGTAGCCCTCCCACTACGTCGAAGTACTACTTGACGAGATTCTGATTAGTTAGGTTGTGTTTCAGTTGGGGTAAGAACAGTTCTTACAGATGAGGTAGAAGCTTCCTCACCCAACTTTAATTCAAGCACAATTTTGCTTCTAGGTTTCGCATCCTTCATAAAGTCCTCCTCGAGGAAACGAGCATTCGTGCTAACGAAAGTCTTATCATCCTCGGGGCTATAGAAAATGAAACCTTTAGTTTCCTTTGGATATCCCACAAACAGGCACAATTCTGACCTACTAGCCAACTTGCTAGTCTTTTGCCTTAGCACATGTGCAGGGCAACCCCAAATTCGGATGTGGCCCAAACTTACTTTACGGCCAGTCCATCTTTCATAAGGAGGACCAGGAACCGTTTTAGACGGAACTTGGTTCAGAATGTAAGCGGCTGTTTCGAGGGCATATCCCCAAAAGGAAAGCGGGAGTGATGAGTAACTCATCATCGATCTAACCATCTCCATAAGAGTTTGGTTTCTTCTCTCTGTCACTCCGTTTTGTTGAGGTGTGCCAGGTGCGGTAAGCTGAGAAGCGATACCTTCTTCTTTAAGAAAGTCATCGAACTCTCCAGACATATACTCACCACCTCGATCAGATCGAAGGGTTTTGATCACTTTGCCAGTTTGCTTTTCCACTAAAGCCCTAAAGACCTTAAATACGTTAAAGGTCTCGGATTTGTGTTTGAGCAAATAGACAAACCCATATCGTGAGTAATCATTAGTGAAGGTAACGAAGTATTCGTATCCTCCACGTGCCTGTTGGCTGAGCGGACCACATACATCAGAATGTATTAGTTCCAGCAGCTCAGTGGCTCTTCGACCTTTATCAGAGAAAGGTCGCTTAGTCATTTTTCCTTCTATGCAGGATTCACAAGTAGGTAGTGAACCTATTGCAGAGGCTTGGAGTGGACCATCCCTCACAAGTCTCTTAATCCTTTCTAGACTGATATGACCAAGTCTTAAGTGCCATAGGTGTGTTGATTTTGTTAGATCGGAGGATTCAGAAAGTTTGATCCTCTTTGGCTCCCTAATTAGATCATTATCTATTTCGGTGTCTAAAAGAGAAGGTTGAGTGGGATAGATGTAGAAAAAAGCATTCTTCATACATGCATCAGTGACAAAAGAATTATCAGGAAACGAAATACGAATTCCATTCTTAATGAACTTTAAACAATAATCTTGCTCACGAAGACGAGCAACGGATATTAAGTTCTTCCCAAAGGTAGGAACAAAATAAACATTATTCAAGTTTAAAGTGCGGTCTTCGAAAGATAGCGTCACGGATCCCACAGCCTTTGCAGACACCAGGCTCCCATCACCCCATTTGAAACAGAACTCGCCATCCTCTAAGCTTTTGGTTTTCTTGAAACCATTCAAGGAACTGCAAATATGGTTAGTAGCAGCGGAGTCAAGAATCCACGTTGATACATTATCAGCTACTAAGCATGCTTCGGTAACTAGTACAATACTATGTTCCTTTGCTTTGAGATAGGCGGGACAGTTCTTTTTATCGGCCTTGTAAGGTCTCTTCACGGTTCCAGAGGCGGAGGCTTTTTGCTCAGTAGCATGTGCCTCTCCTTGATTCCTCTTCCTCTTAGTGAAACCTACAGCAGTGTGAAGTTCCTCCATAAGCTTGGTAACAGTGTACTCTAGCTTGTTAATGGAGTAGTTCATCTTGAAGGTATCAAGAGATGCGGGGAGAGTTTCTAAGATCATATCTATGACATTCTTCCCATCAATCTCAGATCCTAGGATTTCCATTTTACTCAGATGACTAATGATCAATATCATAAAGTCTCCAATAGGAGTCCTAGCCTGCATATGACAGTTCATAAACTGTCGGACTGCTTGTTGCCTTGTTTGACGCCTTTGCCCTCCAAACATCTTAAGGAGATTGTAGAGCATGTCAGCGGCAGTCTCGATGTCACGATGTTGCTCTTTCAGCACATTGTTCATAGATGCCAAGATATACCACCTCACAATCTCATCGGATCGAAGCCAGGCCGCTAAGGCGTCATTGTCCTCTTGAGTTGAATCATCATTCGTCAGAGGAGGACACGGGGTGGTGAGTACCCATTTGTGCTTGTTAACGGTAGGTAGTATGTCGAGGTTACGTTTCGAGTCTATGTAGTTTTCGTTTTCGAGTTTGTTCGAGGAAAGAATGAAAGAGAGAGAGTTGAAAGACATATTGCCTATAAAAGTTGAAACAAGTTTATGATTAGTCTTTGGTTTAGGATTTAAGTTTGTTTAAGACTTTATAAAATCCAAAGGTGTTATGAACGAAATGACACTTTACTCCTTCGAGGGAAGGCCGCAACGAGTCTCCTTTCATAAGTAAATGACTCATCATTAATGCATAGCCAAGATGTCAATACATCAATTTTGACTAGCCACCTTGTAAATTGGTTTGATCACTCACATCCTTTCGCAGGGCCTCGAGGGAGGATTACTAGGGATTGAGTCTAAGTGTGTAACCAACCACTTAGTCCAAAAGATTGACTTTGAAAAACAATCCGCCGAGGGGAGGCCTTGTCATCATCGTCTCACTCTCGGACGTAGCTCATTGAGCAATGATCAGAGCAAAGCGCCCTTGAGTACTCTCATTTAAGAGAGGGCCACGAGGGTGACTCTTAGTCCAGCGACACTTGCACTTCTCATTAGTGTTGGGGATCGTGGGTTACAAACAACAAGTATAACCCTCCCACTTAGTTTATGGAGTTGGTTCATCGACTCTTATAATTTCGGAAACAGATTTCCTAGTTAGAGAGCGACAGAGCGGACAACTAGAAGAGAATCCTAGATCGACATGTTCAGAGCAGTATTAGTGCATAAAGGCACAAGGTACATACTCGATCTTTTCCTATTTTCTATTTCGGGAAAGTGCGTGAGGGAAGTGTGAACTTCAACTCACTCGAACACTTGAAAGTTTGAGATTACACATCTTTTTATTTTTCGGCTTGTCTACAAGGAGACCTCCCACTCAAATTTTCAAGAGCATATAGATTTTGAACATATGTGATATAGATATAGTTTTGAAAACATTTGAAAATTTATTTGATTTGGATGACAAAATATTTTCAAGTTTGAAAGTGAAAACGGTTTTTCAAAATTCAAACTAGTTTTGTAAGAATTCAATTTCAATTAAACTTTCAAAAATCTAAATATTTTAATCTTACACATCATGTTTATAATCATATGAAAAACATTTTTGCTCAAGAAAATTTTCTCATTAGAGTTCTATAACTCATGGTAGTGGGGTTTGAAAATCCGGATTTCTAAAAAACTGGAGTTTCAGACAGCCGCGCACCTCGGAGTAAAATCGCCATATCTGGCGGCTCCGATGTCCTTTTGAGCCGAAACTGGTGGCATTGGACAGAGGACAGACAGAGCTTTAATTTGATTCAAGAATCATTAAATTTCGATTTCTGATCAGAGAGTTATGCCACTTTTAATGCGGATTTACTCCAGCTCGAAGAAAAAGAAATAAATTAAAACTTTGGTCCTTTTTAGGTGCGAAAAAGAATCAAGTGTAACGGAACGTTTTAAGATGTTGTTTAAAGCTTTTATTAGTGTTTTATTAGCAGGGTAATAACATAGAATAAAATAAATAACAACATGCATAAAACGATTCAAGTAAAAAATAAGAAACTAGTAAGATAACAAAACTAGTCACAAAATTTTACTCGAAATTTCTCAAACCTTTAAAACACGTTTTTCAATATAAAAAATTAAAAACTTTTAGAACTGATTCTAATGTGTTTTAAAAACATCCCAAACTCATAGAAAATCAACATGCTTTTTAATTTAAAGGCAAGAGCAATAAATTAAAAAAAATCTAAGATTACAATTCTAACTTGTCACAAAATTAGTAAACTTTCGAAAACGATTTTCAAGCTCATAATTTTAAAAACATGTACATGCTAATCTTTGACCATAGCTCTGATACCATTTGTTGGAATCGATCTAGGGTTTAAGAAAATAATTAACGCTTCGGTAAGCGGAGGAATTTTAAAAATTTTCTTTTACAAGTAAAAACAGTTTTTACTAACCTAGACAAGTGCAAGTACATGTAATTAAAAAACTAATATGAGCTAGAAGTTTACTAACCTTTCTTGAAGCTTGAACTTTGAAGAAGCTTTTGGAAAGTTTGCAACGCTCGTCTCCCCTCGCAGCACGTCTCTCTTTCTTTCCTCGGCACCTCGAGCAACCACGAAAGTTTCTATCACTAAATCACTCGAAAAAGAAGGAATTAGTGAGTGGGCACTTTTAAACACTACGACTTAAGAACGAGTCTCAAAGTCGCAGAGCTAAACACTAGGTCGAGTGAGGACCTAGGTGCCAAGACAAGAAAAGTCGAAAATAAACTAGAAAGAGAGAGAGAGGAGTTCGGCCACAATGTCTAGAGAGAGAGTCTCTCAATCTCTAACTTGTGTGGAATGAATAGAATGAGAGGAATGAGGGTCCTATTTATAGAAGAAGGGTTGGCCTTGAAAAGAAGTAGTTTCCTCTTATTTTCCAAGCCTTTATGAGCAATCTTTATTGCCCATTCCCATCCAAGTCACACGGCCAACATGTGCCCTAATGACACCTTGGATTTGTTGCCTCTTTTATTCCTTGCTCTCTCTAAGCTTGTTTGGCCGAAATTCCATGTGCATCCATATGCAAATTTGTTTCCTCTTTTTCTTTTGGCAAGTATCTTGATACATTTATGCACAAAATATTCTCTTTCTCTTGGGTATTTTGGGCGCCCATCTCTCATCTAGAAGGAGCTTCTAGAAGCTTCTTCATTTGTTCATGACAACATGAGAAAAGCCCATTAAGAATTTTCAATAAAATTCTTATGAAATGAAATTAATTCACAAGGCCCAATAATCAAGTTATGGCCGAGTGACATTAAGTCATCAAATGAACTTGTCAAAAAATTTATTGACTTTCATTTCATCATATATCTCAAAAGACAAAAATACCCTTTTGACTATTTTCGTTCTTGTTTTGACTTAGCTTCCACTTTAACTATTCCTATCGATGTGATTCGTGACAGTGACCTCATGGACCCAAATGAACAAAGCTTGAGCTAAACACTTGGACTCAAAAGTTCACAAACCTTTTCCAAGTTTAGCTTAATGCCAACTGACTCCACTAAAGAGCTGACACTGAAAATCTCTCTGTTCAAATGAATTTATTTTCTACTCAAGAATTCGACCTAATTATGATGAGCGGATCCACTGAATATTATCTATGTTTACCCTTCATGAATGTCATCAGCTAGTCAGGATTTACTAAATTACCATTTTATCCTTCTAGCTGTTATTTCCTCAACTCCTTTGTCGCTTGTGAATAAGTTAGAAACAATGTATTGAGGAGGAGCTAACAAGTCACATTGTTTCATCCAAAAGAGTCAGGACTCAATTTGGACACTGGCCAGTTCATTTATTCACACTCCAAGGAACAAAGCATGAGGTGACATACATTGCATTTCAGCAATCTTGTACATGAATTCCATATCTATGAGAACTTCACAAAGTTACTCATGACAGACTCACAACTTAGTACTTCACCAATAGGCCTTGTTCGGAATCACATAGTGAGTCCGAACTTTGACTTTCTCAAATGAGAATACTAAGGTGTGAAATGGCATGTCTCATTTCAGGATTAAGGTAAGCATGATGCAATTCATACATAGTGACTTCGAGACATAAGAGGTTAAATGGTTTGTTCTTCTATTGTCTCTAGAAGTGCACTGGTCAATTCAGTACCTTCGGAAGATACCTAGAAGAACTATAGAGTCTCCAACTCTCAATGCCTCATAACCAGACATCATAGATTCTTCTAACAATCATACTGAGGTCAATAGTCCTTTGACCCTAAGATTGCGAATATATCGTTTTAAGCAAACTACGAAGAGTTTGTTCATGCAAATCTACATTTGTCTCTTCGTAAGTTGTTAAGTTTGTTTATGGACTAAAAGACTAAGGTTTTATCATAAAACTTCAAACAAAGAAGATTGAATGAACGTTTCAACTTTTTATTAATGAATAAGCAATTACAAGCAAGAGTCTTCGTAAGACTATATGACATCAAATGTACATAAATAGACACTACTACTCTTCTTGTGGGCACCATTGACAACAGCAAATTTGTTTCCTCTTTTTCCTTTGCCAAGTATCTTCATACATCAATGCACAAAATAATTTCTCGTTCTCTTTATGGTATGCACGAAATTTAGAGCTTCTAGAACATGTTTCTAGATGTTTCTTTATTTGTTCATGAAAATATAAGAAAAGCCCATGTAGCATTTTCACATAAAATTCCATGAAATGAAATTCAATCCTCAATGCCCAAATTCCTAACGTTGACTGTGTGACTAGAATTCATTATGATCATGTGACAATGTCAAAAATGATGAAAATGTCAAAAAAAAAAAAATTATTGACATTCATACCATCTTATGTCCTAATGGACAAAATTACCCTTTAGACAATTTTCGTAAAACTTGTCAAGTTCAACATTTGAACTTGTTTTGACTTAGCTTTCTTGTTTAACTAATCCTACTCTAATGAATTGTGGTAGTGACCTCATGGATCCAAATGAACAAAGCTTGAGCTAGCATACTTGGACTCCAAAGTTCACAAACCTTTTCCAAGTTCTAGCTTAATGTCAACTGACTCTACTAAAGATCTGACACTGAAATCTCTCAGTTCAAATGAATAAATTTCCTACTCAAGAATTCTTCTTAATTGTGATGAGTGGATCCATTGAATATTATCTATGTTTACCTATCATGAATATCATCAACTAGATTGGATTTATAAAATTACCATTTTACCCTTCTAGTTGTTATTTCCTCAACTCCTTTGTCACGTGTGAATAGGTTATAAACAACGTATTGACGAGGAGCTAACAAATCACATTGATTCATCCAAAAGAGTCATGACTCAATTTGGACACTGGCTAGTTCATTTATTCACATTCCAAGGAACAAAGCATGAGGTGATATAGATTGCATTTCAGCAATCTTGTACATGAATTCCATATCTATGTGATCTTCATAAAGTTGTTCATGACATCTTCATAACTTAATACTTCACCAATAGATCTTGTCTATATCGCCTGATGCGCTGCCGCTTGTTCCGCCGCTTCCGTAAGGACGGTCTCGCAAGAAATCCATAAAACCAAACTTAGAACCCAGCGTGGAACGTGACGTCTGCTGATCAGTGCCACCTGGTTGCGGTGCAGGCGGAGGTTAGGGAGTCGTGGGAGGCTGGTTGTGCATCTAGGTGAGGAAGGCGATCTGTTGCCGCGTCTCCTACAGCTCGGCTTGTTGGGCATCCATCTGAGCTTGCATCTCGGTAACCAATGGATCGGTCTGAGATGACGAACTTAACGAGCATCTATATAGCGCTTGGGCAACACCCAATGATGACCTTGGGATCGAAGTCCCTAAACCGACTTCCCCGTCTCTCCGTACTCCCAAAACGTCGCGCGTCGCGTACATCTCTGCATCTTCTTGGGAGATCACGGTGTTTCGCTCCTCCGCTTGCCGAGCTCCCCGCAGGTGGTGCGTACGAGGCCGAGGAGGGTGTGCTTTGAGGCGGTGTAGGCGTGGGGCCCGGTCCCGCCGAGGGAGGCGGCAACACTGGCGGTGGAGATGAGGGAGCCCCTGGTGGAAGCCACGAATTTTGCAGACCTTCTTCCTCACCTCGAACCTTGACGGTGGCCTGAGCGGAGAAGCCGAGCCAAGCGAGCATGGCGAGAGAGGGAGAGAGAGAGAGAGAGAGAGAGAGAGAGAGAGAGACGTACCTTGGAGGAGGACGGCGAGGTTCACGGCGGAGATAGGCCGAGTGAAGCGTCAGAGAGAGAGAGAGAGAGATAGAGACGGGGAAATTTGCAGAGATAGGCGAGGAAGAAAGACGCTGGGTATTTAAAATACCCTAAACTATTGGGTGCGACAATGTCGCACCTAATACTCATATTAGGTGCGACATGTCGCACCCACTATCAAATCACAAAACCAAAAATATTCGGGGGGAATTTTCTGACCGTTTTAAATTTTAAACCCATTAGGTGCGACACTTGTCGCACCTGATGGTATTAGGTGCGATGAATGTCGCACCTAATACTTTTCGGTGCGACATTTTTGTATCAAGTGCGACATTGTCGCACCAAATACCACTAAACATCAGCGAAATTTTTAGTCATTTGGAGGACTATCTGGTGCGACATGTCGCACCTAATATATGCTTAGGTGCGACATATCACACCTAATACCTATCCACACCAGAAATGTGAATTTGTAGTAGTGTACATCAGACTCATACTTGGAACTTCGTACCGTTACCATTGGGGAAGCGAGCTATTGGCTCGCGTTGGGTTTATAAGAACAAGACCAAATCTGATGGGTCCGTGGAGTGGTACAAGGCCTGTCTTGTTGCAAAAGACTATTCATAAGAGTATGGTTTGGATTGTGAAGAGACTTTTGCGCCGGTAACGAAGTTGACGATGATCCGGACTCTGATCGCTCTGGCTTACATTAATCGATGGAAGATATCTCAGATGGATGTGAAGAATACTTTCTTGTATGGTGATCTTCACGAGGAGGTCTACATGACACCCCCTCCGGGTGTTGCGCACCACTCCGATCATGTGTGTAAGCTGCGCAAAGCTCTCTATGGTCTCAAATAAGCTCCTCCAGCTTGGTTTGAGAAGTTCTCCACCGTGATTACCTCTCTTGGTTTGTCAAGTGTACAAGTACAGGTCTTTCCTTCTGTCATTGTATGTTGATGATATGATTATTACCGGCGATGATAATGATGGGATTGAATCGTAGAAGTCTTACTTGGCTTGGTTCTTTGCTATGAAAGATCTAGATTCGTTGAGTTACTTTATGGGTATCGAGGTGGCCTTCTCCCCGAGAGGCTACATTCTATCTCAGTATATCAAATCTTTTTAGCGCACTCGGCTCACTGACAACAGGACCGTTGTACTCATCTTGAAACTAATGCTCGCTTCTATCCATCTGACGGGTCTCCTCTACCCGATCCTAGCCTATACCGCACGGTGGAAGGGAGCTTGCTTTATCTCACTCGTCTCGACATTGCGCATATTGTTGTTCATATTGTCAATCATGTTTGTCACTGCTCCTAACACAGTTCACTGGGCTACTGTTCTTTGCATTCTCAGATATCTTCATCGTACTCAATTTTAGAGTCTACTGTTTCCTTCCTCGTCTTCGTTAGAGTTGCGCACCTACTCTGATGCCGATTGGGCCGGTGATCCTACGGATCGCAAGTCCACCACTTGATTCTGTGTTTTCCTTGGAGATTCACCCATCTCTTGGAAGAGCAAGAAGCAGGATGTTATTTCTCGTTCTTGTTGGAATTGATCTAGGGTTTAAGAAAAAGTTTAACGCTTCGCAAAGCGGCGGAATTTTAAAAAATTTCTTTTCAAGTAAAAACGGTTTTTACTAACCTAGACAAAGAGCAAGTACATATAAATAAAAACTATTATGAGCTTAGAAATTTAATAACCTTTCTTGAAGCTTGAACTTTGAGAAGCTTTTGGAAAGTTGCAACGCTCGTCTCCTCGCAGCACGTCTCTCTTTCTTTCCTCGGCAACTCGAGCAACCACGATAGTTTCTATCACTAAATCACTCGAAATAAAGGAATTAGTGAGTGGGAACTTTTAAACACTACGACTTAAGAACGAGTCTTGAAGTCGCAGAGCTAAACTCTAGGTCAAATGAGGACCTAGGTGCCAAAACAATAGAACGAAATTGAAGAGAGAGAGAGAGAGAGGGAGAGGATCGGCCAAGTCTAGAGAGAGAAGCTCTCAATCTCTAAAACTTTTGAATGAATAAACAATGAGAATGACGGCCCTATTTATAGGAGAGGGATTACCTTCAATAAGGTAGTTTCCTCTTCTACAAAATATCACATATTCATGAGCAAAAAACTAGTTTCCTCTTTACCCATGTTGGGCGCCCAACTCATGCCATTAAAGGCTTGGATTTGTTTCCTATTTTGTTCCAATTCTCTAGTTGGCCGATTTCCCTAATGCATCCATATGCAAATTTGTTTCCTCTTTTTCTTTTGGTAAGTATCTTGATACATTTATGCACAAAATATTCTCTCTTTCTTTTGGTATTATGGGCGCCTATTTCTCATCTAGAAGGAGCTTCTAGAAGATTCTTCATTTTTTCATGACAACATGAGAAAGGCCCATTAAAAATTTTAAATAAAATTCTTATGAAATGAAATTAATCCACAAGGCCCAATAAGACTAATATTGGCCGAGTGAAACATGTCATTAAATGACCTTGTCAAAAAATTTATTGACATTCATTTCATCCTATGTCTCAAAAGATAAAAATACCCTTTTGACAATTTTCGTTCTTGTTTTGACTTAGCTTCCAGTTTAACTATTCCTAATCGATGTGATTCGTGACAGTGACCTCATGGATCCAAATGAACAAACCTTGAGCTAAAATACTTGGACTCAAAAGTTCACAAACCTTTTCAGAGTTTAGCTTAATGCCAACTGACTCCACTAAAGAGTTGACACTGAAAATATCTCGGTTCAAATGAATTTATTTTCTACTCAAGAATTCAACCTAATTGTAATGAGCGGATCCACATAATATTATCAGTGTTTACCCTTCATCAATATCATCAGCTAGTCAGGATTTACGAAATTACCATTTTACCCTTCTAGCTGTTATTTCCTCAACTCCTTTGTCGCTTGTGAATAAGTTAGAAACAATGTATTGACGAGGAGCTAACAAGTCACATTGTTTCATCCAAAAGAGTCAAGACTCAATTTGGACACTGGCCAGTTCATTTATTCACACTCCAAGGAACAAAGCATGAGGTGATATACATTGCATTTCAGCAATCTTGTACATGAATTCCATATCCATGAGAACTTCACAAAGTTACTCATGACATTCTCACAATTTAGTACTTCACCAATAGGCCTTGTTCGGAATCACATAGTGAGACCGAACAATGACTTTCTCAAATGAGAATACTAAGGTGTGAAATGACATGTCTCATTTCAGGATTAAGGTAAGCACGATGCAATTCATACGTAGTGACTTCGAGACATAAGAGGTTAAATGGTTTGTTCTTATCTTGTCTCTAGAAGTGCACTGGTCAATTCAGTACCTTCGGAAGATACCTAGAAGAACTATAGAGTCTCCAAGTCTCAATGCCCCATAACCAGACATCATAGATTCTCTTAACAATCGTACTGAGGTTAATAGTCCTTTGACCCTTAGATTGCGAATATATCGTTTTAAGCAAACTACGAAGAGTTTGTTCATGCAAATCTACATTTGTCTCTTCGTAAGTTGTTTAGTTTGTTTATGGACTAAAGACTAATGGTTTATCATAAAGCTTCAAACAGACACGGAAGAATGAATGAACGTTTCAACTTTTTATTAATGAATAAGCAATTACAAGTAAGAGTTTTCATGAGACTTTATTACATCAGATGTACGATATAAAGATTACAACTCTTCTTGTGGGCACCATTGACAACAAACTCCCACTTGACTCAAAGAAGATGTGTGTAGTCCTTCATGCCTAATCCCTCTCGATGTTGGTCGGAGACCTTGTTCGCTAGGGACTTTGTGAATGGATCTGCTAGGTTGTCCACCGTTGAGATCTTCTTCACTTCCATGTCTCCGCGCTGCACGATCTCTCGAATCAAATGGTATTTTCTCGCAATATGCTTAGAGCGCTTATGGCTTCGAGGTTCCTTTGAGTTAGCGACAGCCCCACTATTGTCACAATAAAGAGTCATGGGCTCGTCGACGTTTGGAACAACTTCCAAATACTTAAGGAATTTTCTAAGCCATACAGCCTCTTTGGATGCTTCACAAGCAGTCACATATTCTGCTTCCATTGTGGAGTCAGCAATGCAAGATTGCTTAATACTCCTCCACACAATAGCTCCACCATTAAGGATGAACACAGATCCCGAAGTGGATTTCCTGGAATCCTTATCCGCTTGAAAATCGGAGTCGGTATATCCCGTCATAGTCAGGTCAGTACCTGAGTATGTAAGCATCAAGTTCCTAGTTCTTCGAAGATACTTAAGAACATGCTTAACAGCAATCTAGTGCTCGGGTCCAGGGTTCGATTGGAAACGGCTAACTACGCCAACGGCGAAACAGATGCCAGGTCTAGTGCAATGCATAGCGTACATGAGGCTTCCTACGGCAGAGGCATAAGGAATTTTCCTCATGTCTTCAATCTCTTGTGCAGTCTTGGGAGACTGGTCCTTAGAGAGTGAAACTTCATGCCTAAAGGGTGTTTGACCCTTCATGGAGTCTTGCATCGAGAAGCGATCAATTACCTTATCAATATAAGATGCATGAGAGAGTGACAGGGTCCGGTTTTTCCTATCTCGAAAGATTTGGATCCCCAGAATGTACGCGACTTCTCCTAGATCCTTCATATCGAATTGCTTTGCTAGCCAGACCTTAACCTCAGATAACTTACCCACGTCATTACCAATGAGTAATATATCATCGACATATAGCACCAGAAACACAACTTTGCCTTAGTGTATTAACTTGTAAACACAAGGCTCATCTATTGACTGTTCAAAGCCAAAGCTCTTTACAGTTTCATCGAATCTAATATTCCATGACCTCGATGCTTGCTTTAATCCATAAATGGACTTAAGCAACTCACAAACCTTGGTCTCTTGACCTTCTTCCGTGAAACCGTCTAGTTGAGCCATGTAAATGCGCTCGTCAAGATTGCCATTCAGAAAGGCTGTCTTGACATCTATTTGCCAGATCTCATAGTCGAGAGCTGCAGCTATGGATAGGAGTATGCGGATGGATTTAAGCATTGCGACTGGCGAGAAGGTTTCTTCATAGTCAATCCCGTCTTGTTGGGTATAACCCTTTGCCACAAGTCGTGCTTTGAACGTCTCGACGTTCCCATCAGGACCCATTTTCTTCTTGTATATCCACTTACACCCTACGGGTTTAATCCCTTCAGGAAGGTCTACAAGTTTCCAGACTTTGTTGACATACATCGAGGGCATTTCAACTTTCATGGCGTCAAGCCAAAGGTTTGATTCAGAATAAGCCATCGCTTGGCTATAGGAAACAGGATCATCCATGTCGGAGACGGCTACGAGAGAGTCTCCATAGGACATGTACCTGTCAGGCTTTTGAGTAGCCCTCCCACTACGTCGAAGTACTACTTGACGACATTCTGATGAGTTAGGTTGTGTTTCAGTTGGGGTAAGAATAGTTCTTACAGATGAGGTAGAAGCTTCCTCACCCAACTTTTCTTCAAGCACAATTTTGCTTCTAGGTTTTGCATCTTTCATAAAGTCCTCCTCAAGGAAACGCGCATTCGTGCTAACGAAAGTCTTATCGTACTCGGGACTATAGAAAGTAAAACCTTTTGTTTCCTTTGGATATCCAACGAACAGACACAATTCTGACCTACTAGCCAACTTGCTAGTCTTTTTGCCTTAGCACGTGTGCGGGGCAACCCCAAATTTTGATGCGGCCAAGACTCACTTTACGGCCAGTCCATCGTTCATAGGGAGTACTAGGAACCGTCTTGGGCGAAACTTGGTTCAGAATTTAAGCGGCTGTTTCGAGGGCATATCCCCAAAAGGAAAGAGGGGGTGATGAGTAACTCATCATTGATCTAACCATCTCCATAAGAGTTCGGTTTCTTCTCTCTGACACTCATTTTTGTTGAGGTGTGCCAGGTGCGGTAAGCTGAGAAGCGATACCTTCTTCTTTAAGAAAGTCATCGAACTCTCCAGACATATACTCACCACCTCGACCAGATCGAAGGGTTTTGATCACTTTGCTAGTTTGCTTTTCCACTAAAGCCCTAAAGACCTTAAATACGTTAAAGGTCTCCGATTTGTGTTTGAGCAAATAGACAAAACCATATCGCGAGTAATCATCGGTGAAGGTAACGAAGTATTCGTATCCTCCACGTGCCTATTGGCTGAGCGGACCACATACATCAGAATGTACTAGTTCCAGCAACTCAGTGGCTCTTCGACCTTTATCGGAGAAAGGTCGCTTAGTCATTTTCCCTTCTATGCAGGATTCACAAGTAGGTTGCGAACCTATTCCAGAGGCTTGGAGTGGACCATCCCTCACAAGTCTCTTAATCCTATCCAGACTGATATGACCAAGCCTTAAGTGCCAAAGGTGTGTTGATTTTGTTAGATCGGAGGATTCAGAAAGTTTGATCCTCTTTGGCTCCCTAATTACATCATTATCTATTTCGGTGTCTAAAAGAGAAGGTTGAGTGGGATAGATGTAGAAAAGAGCATTCTTCATACATGCATCAGTGACAAAAGAATTATCAGGAAACGAAATACGAATTCCATTCTTAATGAACTTTAAACAATAATCTTGCTCAAGAAGACGAGCAACGGATATTAAGTTCTTCCCAAGGTAGGAACAAAATAAACATTATTCAAGTTTAAAGTGCGGTCTTCAAAAGACAGCGTCACGGATCCCACAGCCTTCGCGGACACCAGGCTCCCATCACCCCATTTGAAACAGAACTCGCCTTCCTCTAAGCTTTTGGTTTTCTTGTAAACCAGTCAAGGAACAACAAATATGGTTAGCAGCAGCGGAGTCAAGAATCCACGTTGATACTTTATCACCTACTAAGCATGCTTCGGTAACTAGTACAATACTATGTTCCTTTGCTTTGAGATAGGCAGGACAGTTCTTTTTATCGGCTTTGTGAGGTCTGTTCTTAGTTCCAGAGGCGGAGGCTTTTTGCTCAGTAGCATGTGCCTCTCCTTGATTCCTCTTTCTCTTAGTGAGACCTACAGCAGTCTGAAGTCCCTTCATAAGCTTGGTAACAGTGTACTCTAGCTTGTTTATGAAGTAGTTCATCTTGGAGGTATCAAGAGATGCGGGGAGAGTTTCTAAGATCATATCTATGACATTCTTCCCATCAATCTCAGATCCTAGGATTTCCATTTTATTTAGATAACTAATGATCAGTATCATAAAGTCTCCAATAAGAGTCCTAGCCTCCATGTGAGAGTTCATAAACTGTCGGACTGCTTGTAGCCTTGTTTGGCGCCTTTGCCCTCCAAACATCTCAAGTAGATTGTAGAGCATGTCGGCGGCAGTCTTGATGTCACGATGTTACTTTTTCAGCATATTGTTCATAGATGTTAAGATATACAATCTCACAATATCATCGGATCGAAGTCAGGCCGCTAAGGCGTCATTGTCCTCTTGAGTCAAATCATCATTCGTCAGAGGAGGACACGAGGTGGTGATTACCCATTTGTGCTTGTTAACGGTAACTATTATGTCGAGGTTATGTTTCGAATCTACGTAGTTTTTGTTTTCGAGTTTGTTCGAGGAAAGGATGATTGAGGGATGTTTGCGAGACATGTTGCTTATAGAAGTTGAAACAAGTTTATGATTAGTCTTTGGTTTTGGATTTAAGTTTTATTAAGACTTTTGTAAAATCCAAAAGTGTTATAAACCAAACAATGATTTACTCCCTCAAGAGAAGGCCGCAAAAAATCTCCATTTATATGTAAATGACACATCATTAATGCTTAGCCAAGATGTCAATACATCAATTTTGACTAGCCACCTTTTAAATTGGTTTGATCACTCACATCCTTTCGCAGAGCCTCAACGGAGGATTACTAGGAATTGAGTCTAAGTGTGCAACTAACCACTTACTCCAAAAGATCAACTTTGAAAAACAATCCCCCAAAGGGAGGCCTTGTCATCATCGTCTCACTCTCGGACGTAGCTCATTGAGCAATGATCGAAGCAAAAACGCCTTGGAGTACTCCCATTTAAGTGAGGGTCGCAAGAGCGGCTCTTAGTCCCAAGTTAATTGCTTCTTTCATTAGTGTTGGGGATCGCGGGTTACAAACAACAAGTATAACCCTCCCACTTAGTTTTTGGAGTTGGTTCATCGAGTCTTATAAGTTCGGAAACAGATTTCCTAGTTAGAGAGCGACAGAGCGGACAACTATAAGAGAATCCTAGATCGACATGTTCAGAGCAGTGTTAGTGCATAAAGGCACAAGGGACATTCTCGGATCTTTTCCTATTTTCTATTTTGGGAAAGTGCGTGAGGGAAGTGTGAACTTCAACTCACTCGAACACTTGAAAGTTTGAGATTACACATCTTTTTATTTTTCGGCTTGTCTAGAAGGAGACCTCCCACTCAAAATTTTCAAAAGCATATAGATTTTGAACATATGTGATATAGATATAGTTTTGAAAACATTTTGAAAATTTATTTGATTTGGATGACAAAATATTTTTCAAGTTTGAAAGTGAAAACGGTTTTTCAAAATTCAAACTAGTTTTGTAAAAATTCAATTTCAATTAAACTTTAAAAAATCAAAACATTTTAATCTTACACATCATGTTTATAATCTTATGAAAAACATTTTTGCTCAAGAAAATTTTCTCATTAGAGTTCTATAACTCATGGTAGTGGGGCTGAAAAATCCGGAATTCTAAAAAACTGGAGTTTCGGAACAACCGAGCACCTCGGAGTAAAATCACCATAACTGGCGGTTGCAATGTCCTTTTGACCTGAAACCGATGGCATTGGACAGAGGACAGACAGAGATTTAATTTGATTCAAGAATCATTAAATTTAGATTTCTGAGCAGAGAGTTATACCACTTTTACTGCGGGTTTTACTCCAGCTCGAAGAAAAAGAAATAATTAAAGCTTGGTCCTTTTTAGGTGCGAAAAAGAATCGAGTGTAACGGAACGTTTTATGAAGGTTGTTAAAGCTGATATTTGTGTTTTATTAGCAAGGTAATAACATGGTATAAAAGAAATAACAACAAGCATAAAACGATTCAAGTAAAAATAAGAAACTAGCAAGATAATAAAACTAGTCACAAAATTTTACTCGAAATTTCTCAAACCTTTAAAACACGTTTTTCAATATAAAAAATTAAAAACTTTTGGAACTGATTCCAATGCGTTTAAAAACCACCCCAAACTCATAGAAAATCAACATGATTTTTAATTTAAAGGCAAGAACAATAAATTAAAAAAAAAATCTAAGATAACAATTCAAACTTGTCACAAAATTAGTAAACTTTCGAAAACGATTTTCAAGCTCATAATTTTTAAAAACATGTACATGCATATCTTTGACCATAGCTCTGATACCATTTGTTGGAATTGATCTAGGGTTTAAGAAAAAGATTAAACGCTTCGGGAAACAGCGGAATTTTAAAAAATTTCTTTTCAAGTAAAAGCAGTTTTTACTAACCTAGACAAAGAGCAAGTACATGTAATTAAAAACTATTATAAGCTAAGATGTTTACTAACCTTTCTTGAAGCTTGAACTTTGAGAAGCTTTTGGAAAGTTTGCAACGCTCGTCTCCCCTCGCAGCATGTCTCTCTTTCTTTCCTCGGCACCTCGAGCAACCACGAAAGTTTCTATTACTAAATCACTCGAAATAAAGGAATTAGTGAGTGGGCACTTTTAAACACTACGACTTAAGAACGAGTCTTGAAGTCGCAGAGCTAAACACTAGGTCGAGTGAGGACCTAGGTGCCAAAACAAGAAAAATCGAAAATAAACTAGAAAGAGAGAGAGAGAGGAGTTCGGCCAAGTTCTAGAGAGAGAGTCTCTCAAATCTCTTAAACTTGGATGAATATCAATTGTGAGGAAATGAGGCTCCTATTTATAGGAGAGGTCTCACCTTCAATAAGGTAGTTTCCTCTTCTATAGAATATCACATATTCATGAGCAAAATAACCCTTATTTCCCACTTGAGAAACTCGGCCAAACAAGGCTTCTAGAAGCCTTGATTTGTTTCCTATTTTGTTCATGGTTGCCTTTTCTCTCAACATGGCCGAAGTTCCCTTATGCATCCTTATGCAAATTTGTTTCCTCTTTTTTCTTTTGGCAAGTATCTAAATACATTTATGCACAAAATAAACTCTCCTATTTCTCTATAGGGTAGGCGCCCAACATGTCTCTAGAAGGAGCTTCTAGAAGCTTCTTCATTTATTCATGAGAACATGAAAAAGGCCCATTAAGAATTTTCAATAAAACTCTTATGAAATGAAATTAATTCACGAGGCCCAATGATCAAGTCATGGCCGAGTGACATTAAGTCATCAAATGAACTTGTCAAAAAATTTATTGACATTCATTTCATCCTTTGTCTCAAAAGACAAAAATACCCTTTTGACTATTTTCTTTCTCGTTTTGACTTGGCTTCCAGTTTAACTATTCCTATCGATGTGATTCGTGACAGTGACCTCATGGACCCAAATGAACAAAGCTTGAGCTAAACACTTGGACTCAAAAGTTCACAAACCTTTTCCAAGTTTAGCTTAATGCCAACTGACTCCACTAAAGAATGGACACTGAAAATCTCTCGGTTCAAGTGAATTTATTTTCTACTCAAGAATTCGACCTAATTATGATGAGCGGATCCACTGAATATTATCTATGTTTACCCTTCATGAATGTCATCAGCTAGTCGGGATTTACTAAATTACCATTTTACCCTTCTAGCTGTTATTTCCTCAACTCCTTTGTCGCTTGTGAATAAGTTAGAAACAATGTATTGACGAGGAGCTAACAAGTCACATTGTTTCATCCAAAAGAGTCAGGACTCAATTTGGACACTGGCCAGGTCATTTATTCACACTCCAAGGAACAAAGCATGAGGTGACATACATTGCATTTCAGCAATCTTGTACATGAATTCCATATCTATGAGAACTTCACAAAGTTACTCATGACATACTCACAACTTAGTACTTCACCAATAGGCCCTGTTCGGAATCACATAGTGAGCCCGAACTCTGACTTTCTCAAATGAGAATACTAAGCTGTGAAATGGCATGTCTCATTTCAGGATTAAGGTAAGCATGATGCAATTCATACGTAGTGACTTCGAGACATAAGAGGTTAAATGGTTTGTTCTTATCTTGTCTTTAGAAGTGCACTGGTCAATTCAGTACCTTCGGAAGATACCTAGAAGAACTATAGAGTCTCCAACTCTCAATGCCTCATAACCAGACGTCATAGATTCTTCTAACAATACATGTACATGCTAATCTTTGACCATAGCTCTGATACCATTTGTTGGAATTGATCTAGGGTTTAAGAAAAAGTTAAACGCTTCGCAAAGCGACGGAATTTTAAAAATTTTCTTTTCAAGTAAAAACGATTTTTACTAACCTAGACAAAGAGCAAGTACATATAAATAAAATCTATTATGAGCTTAGAAGTTTACTAACCTTTCTTGAAGCTTGAACTTTGAGAAGCTTTTTGAAAGTTGCAACGCTCGTCTCCTCGCAGCACGTCTCTCTTTCTTTCTTCGGAAACTCGAGCAACCACGATAGTTTCTATCACTGAATCACTCGAAATAAAGGAATTAGTGAGTGGACACTTTTAAACACTATGACTTAAGAACGAGTCTTGAAGTCGCAGAGCTAAACTCTAGGTCAAATGAGGACCTAGGTGCCAAAACAATAAAACAAAATTGAAGAGAGATAGAGAGAGAGAGAGAGGGAGAGGATCGGCCAAGTCTAGAGAGAGAAGCTCCCAATCTCTAAAACTTTTGAATGAATAAACAATGAGAATGAGGGCCCTATTTATAGGAGAGGGATTACCTTCAATAAGGTAGTTTCCTCTTCTACAAAATATCACATATTCATGAGAAAAAAACTAGTTTCCTCATTACCCATGTTGGGCGCCCAACTCATGCCATTAAAGGCTTGGATTTGTTTCCTATTTTGTTCCAATTCTCTAGTTGGCCGATTTCCCTAATGCATCCATATGCAAATTTGTTTCCTCTTTTTCTTTTGGCAAGTATCTTGATACATTTATGCACAAAATATTCTCTCTTTCTTTGGGTATTATGGGCGCCTATTTCTCATCTAGAAGGAGCTTCTAGAAGCTTCTTCATTTGTTCATGACAACATGAGAAAGGCCCATTAAGAATTTTCAATAAAATTCTTATGAAATGAAATTAATCCACAAGGCCCAATAAGACTAATATTGGCCGAGTGAAACATGTCATTAAATGACCTTGTCAAAAAAATTTATTGACATTCATCTCATCCTATGTCTCAAAAGATAAAAATACCCTTTTGACAATTTTCGTTCTTGTTTTGACTTACTTCCAGTTTAACTATTCCTAATCGATGTGATTCGTGACAGTGACCTCATGGATCCAAATGAACAAAGCTTGAGCTAAAATACTTGGACTCAAAAGTTCACAAACTTTTTCCAAGTTTAGCTTAATGTCAACTGACTCCACTAAAGAGTTGACACTGAAAATCTCTCGGTTCAAATGAATTTATTTTCTACTCAAGAATTCAACCTAATTGTAATGAGCGGATCCACAGAATATTATCAGTGTTTACCCTTCATGAATATCATCAGCTAGTCGGGATTTACAAAATTACCATTTTACCCTTCTAGCTGTTATTTCCTCAACTCC
The DNA here is from genome assembly GCF_054948205.1 of Urtica dioica subsp. dioica. Classification (NCBI taxonomy): domain Eukaryota; kingdom Viridiplantae; phylum Streptophyta; class Magnoliopsida; order Rosales; family Urticaceae; genus Urtica; species Urtica dioica. The sequence goes on from NC_142758.1 coordinate 39,304,319, forward strand.
TTTGTCGCTTGTGAATAAGTTAGAAACAATGTATTTACGAGGAGCTAACAAGTCACATTGTTTCATACAAAAGAGTCAAGACTCAATTTGAACAATGGCCAGTTCATTTATTCACACTCCAAGGAACAAAGCATGAGGTGATATACATTGCATTTCAGCAATCTTGTACATGAATTCCATATCTATGAGAACTTCACAAAGTTACTCATGACATTCTCACAACTTAGTACTTCACCAATAGGCCTTGTTCGGAATCACACAGTGAGTCCGAACTCTGACTTTCTCAAATGAGAATACTAAGGTGTGAAATGACATGTCTCATTTTAGGAGTAAGGTAAGCACGATGCAATTCATACGTAGTGACTTCGAGACATAAGAGGTTAAATGGTTTGTTCTTATCTTGTCTCTAGAAGTGCACTGGTCAATTCAGTACCTTCGGAAGATACCTAGAAGAACTATAGAGTCTCCAACTCTTAATGCCCATAACCAGACATCATAGATTCTCCTAACAATCGTACTGAGGTCAATAGTCCTTTGACCCTTAGATTGCGAATATATCGTTTTAAGCAAACTACGAAGAGTTTGTTCATGCAAATCTACATTTGTCTCTTCGTAAGTTGTTTAGTTTGTTTATGGACTAAAGACTAATGTTTTATCATAAAGCTTCAAACAGACACGGAAGAATGAATGAACGTTTCAACTTTTTATTAATGAATAAGCAATTACAAGCAAGAGTCTTCATGAGACTTTATTACATCAGATGTATGATATAAAGATTACAACTCTTCTTGTGGGCACCATTGACAACAGTTCTTCCACTGAAGCTGAGTATCGCGCTATGGGCACGACTACATGTGAGATTGTTTGGTTATGCTGTTTACTTGCTGATCTGGGTGTCACTCTTCATCAACCTACGCCGCTATACTGTGATAATCAGAGTGCGGTCCATATTGCTCATAACTCGGTCTTTCATGAGCGAATCAAATATCTTGAGATTGATTGCCATGTCACCCGCCATCATTTACAGCTTGGTACGATCACATTGCCTTTTGTTCCCTCTTCTCTTCAGATTGCCAATTTATTCACGAAGGCTCACTCCACTTCGCGCTTCCGCTTCTTAGCTGACAAACCCTCAATGTTTATTACAGTAGTATCGTGAGTTTGAGGGGGATTATTAGCATATATACATATATATATATATATATGTATATATATATATATATATATTAGTCATTATTATTATATTTGTTTATGATTATTTTCTTTTTTCTTTATTTACTTTTTTATTGTATTAGGGTTATATATAACCAGACTATTGTATTTCTCTTCAATGCATTATCATTTAGACTATCTCTTCTATTTTCGGAATTCCTAAATCTTCAGCACGATCCCGGCGCTTTCCGGCGCTACGATGCGATGGCATCATAGGTGGATTCTGAAGAGACTAGGGAGGCGTGTAAAAAAGCAGTGGAGGAGTACAGAGGTCTGGTTGCGAGCAAAAGCTAGCTCGAACCTTGCCGTATGTGAAGGGAATATTCCTTGGGTGGCTTGAGCCGCTGAGAGACGCCATTGCTGCGGACGAGAAGAAGGGTGTAAAGGGGAAGGGTTTTATGAACACCTACGCTCGTGGACATGACCGCTATCCAGATCGGTGAGGCCATTGAGCACGAGGTTAGTCGAGTCATAATTGTGCTTTATTTTATTTTTCAAATAATTATAGGGAAATGTCACCAATATTACATCACTCCACTCCTGGTCTTGGGAGATAAAATATTGATTGTTCTTCAGGTCTTCGAATATTTTGTCGAGTTCACTGTCTTATGGCTTTAATAATGCCCGCGTTGGGGAGTATCAAATTGTTTATCATGGCTATGTATATATTTCGAGTTTAATGAGCTGATTGATTGTGCCCATGGTTTGGCCTTAATTGTTGACTTGTTAGTTTAGTTTATTTTCTTAGAAATAAAAAAGGCATTTGTACAAATCGAAGCAATTGTAGGACTTGAAAGTGTTCTAGTGGGCTTTGCATTCGTGATAACTAAATAGTCAATTTAAATTTATGAATTTACAAAATAATTAAAATTTGTCTTAATTTAGTGAAATATCCAAATTGAGCTTTGCATTCGTGATAACTAAATAGTCAATTTAAAGTTATGAATTTACAAAATAACTAAAATTTGTCTTAATTTAGTGAAATAGTCAAAATGTACAGTAATTTTGTTTCAAATTATATATATATATATATATATATATATATATATATGAAAAATTGTACAATCCCTTTAATACTTAGTGATTAGCCAAATAATCAAAGTTTCAAATACTCAATTTTTTTTTTAGTTCTAGGGACTCTTTTTTTTTTCAGCTTCCAGATTCTACTCGGGAAAATAAAAATGACAATGTACATTTGTTGAGAATATAATCCTTTTGCCGTTGTGTTTGGAAGCAACAAAAAATTTGAGAGTGAAGAACGACTACATTCCTTATTATTTTCAGAGAAAATTATAAAGAAAATACGACGTAAAATTTAATTTTAAGAAGAGTAAAGAAGCAAACATGTACGACATAGGAAAATGAAATCCCACAAATATGTGAATTCCCTCGAGTTTTGGTTTCTTATATTATTATGACAATATTAAATTACTGAGGTAAATTGAATCCACTCGAGTTCTACATTTTTCATCCATTTTTTCTCCAATTTTTCTTTCCCTCATTTTTTTCCTGAATCCAAAAATAAGAATAAGAAAATGCTTAAAATGCTGCGGATGTTCATTTTTTCCTTTTATTTTTCAGGTTCCAAATGGGGGATAGTATTTTGGTTTTTTTAGTACTCTTTTCTTAGTTTAGACGATTTTTTTTTTATGTGTATAAATATTTTTTATGGATGTTATCTGAATAATGGAGGGTGATCCGGCCTCTATATGCTCGTATACAAATAGGGATACTCTTTTTTTTTTTAAAATCAAATGGGCCGCCTAAAACCCCCACCGTCCCCTAAATAGGTGCGGCGTTGGGGGAAAGCGCACCCCTTTCCTCATTAGAACCGGCCTCAGCCAACAATCTATCCCGCACAAGGGGCGGGATTTCCCTTTCGTTACAAAAACCAGAGAAATCTGCAACTCTAGCCCATTGACAAAGATCATGCGCCAAAAAATTTGCAGTTCTTGGAATCCAGGAAAACTTAATATTGTCAAAGGAACTAGCAGCGTTAATAATCAATTCGTAAATAGGGGTAAGAGGCCCATAAGGACAGTGCTTCTCAGCGTTGAGAGCGTCCATTAGTGCCTTGTTATCTCCCTCTAAAATAATACGATGCTGATTCCTGAATTTCGCGAGTTGCAGCCCGAGGAGAAGAGAGATCATTTCAGCTTCAGTAGCCGACTCGGCAGTAGTGTTACTAACCCACATCCATTTTTGTTCACTTGTGTAGCCTCTAGCAATCACCCCGGCCGTCGCTCTACCATCTTTGAAGCCCGCGTCACAGTTAATCTTGCACAAGTCCACTTCCGGTTTTTGCCATTCCACCTCTCTATTATTGACTGTGGTCGTTGACATATTAGCTCCACTCTTCCAACTCTTCTCATACTCTGCGACTCTCTTGAGGATTTTTTCCACGACAGTGGAAACGTTGCTGCTTCCGCCGTTGAAGAGCCTGTCGTTTCGCTGGAACCATAATTCTTCTAGGATCGTGGCAGCCAAACGAAGATACTGATCCTTTTCACCAGCCGCGAGGTTGAGGTCACTATTAGTTTTCAAAATCTCCATTAGATAATTCTTTCCATGCTCTGAATCACGTTGGTCCCATCTTTTATCAAAAGCAGCTCCAAACCAGACACTTTTGGCAAACTGGCAATGAAAAAAAACATGAGAACCAGATTCCTTACTATCGGCACACAACAGGCAGTTCGCATCAATTTCCGACGCAAAGCGACTGAGTCTCTCCACTGTTAGAAAACTGTTGTGTCCCAACTTCCAAAGCAGCATTTTGTGGCGTTCATGAGCCCGAGAACTCCAGATGTCCTTCCAACAATTTTCTTTCGGATTGAAGGTTGCTCTCAAGGCTCGCCAGTAAGCCGATTTAGTACTGAATTGCCCATTCTCGCTCGCGATCCAAACCAAGATATCATCTTTTGGCTGGGGGCGGGTCTTGATTTTTTCTACAATTTTGGTGATCTCAGCACCGAACACGTCACTAATTTTTTGGGGGTCCCAAGTTCTGGTACCCTGGACAAAAAGATCAGCAACCAGATAATTGTTACTTGTCGTGCCAAGGTCCCGAATCGGCTCACTCTTATCATGAATCCAGTGTTATCCTTTGTCATAAGGACTTGTTTGCCACTCCCTATCATAAATAAGGAATTATCCGCTATAAGTTGTCTAGAAGAGACGATATCTCTCCATCCACTAGAAGCTCCCGAGGTAATCTTCGTATGCATGAAGGGGTTAGCAACGCAATACTTATCTCGGAGGACTCTCACCCACATGGACTTATTATTAGCAGCAATTCCCCACCCAAGCTTCGCGATCAAGGCCTCATTAATATCTTCGAATTTTTGTATCCCAAGGCCCCCATGACTTTTGGGTTGGCAAATTGTGTCCCATTTAACCAAAGCACGGACCTTTTCCTGATGGCTGGTTCCAACCCAAAAGAATCTCCTCGTAGCAGCGTCGAGGGCGCGACAAAAGTTCTTTGGGATACGAAACGAAGCCATGGAATAGGCAGTGATATTCTGGACCACTGACTTTACTAAAGTGGAGCGACCGGCTTGAGAGATGGTCTTGGCCATCCAACCCTCTAGTCTATTAAAGACCCTTCTCTTAAGATCACTGAAATTCCCCGACCGATTCCTGGCAATAAACAAAGGATTTCCGAGATAGGTCATATCCAGAGGACACGGAGACATACCGAGGGTATTGCCGAGGCTTTCTTTAATCTCCATAGAGCAATTCTTCGAGAAAATGAGACCAGATTTTTGCACGTTGAGCTTTTGACCAGACCACGCTTGGTATTTCTCCAAGCATCCAAGGATTCTTTGGACCTCCTCGTGGTTGGCGTTACAAAAAATGACCGTGTCATCCGCAAACATTAGATGTGAAATGTTCGAATTGATCTAGGGTTTAAGAAAAAGATTAAACGCTTCGGGAAACGGCGGAATTTTAAAAAATTTCTTTTCAAGTAAAAACAGTTTTTACTAACCTAGACAAAGAGCAAGTACATGTAATTAAAAACTATTATAAGCTAAGATGTTTACTAACCTTTCTTGAAGCTTGAACTTTGAGAAGCTTTTGGAAAGTTTGCAACGCTCGTCTCCCCTTGCCGCATGTCTCTCTTTCTTTCCTCGGCACCTCGAGCAACCACGAAAGTTTCTATTACTAAATCACTCGAAATAAAAGAATTAGTGAGTGGGCACTTTTAAACACTACGACTTAAGAACGAGTCTTGAAGTCGCAGAGCTAAACACTAGGTCGAGTGAGGACCTAGGTGCCAAAACAAGAAAAATCGAAAATAAACTAGAAAGAGAGAGAGAGAGGAGTTCGGCCAAGTTCTAGAGAGAGAGTCTCTCAAATCTCTTAAACTTGGATGAATATCAATTGTGAGGAAATGAGGCTCCTATTTATAGGAGAGGTTTCACCTTCAATAAGGTAGTTTCCTCTTCTATAGAATATCACATATTCATGAGCAAAATAACCCTTATTTCCCACTTGAGAAACTCGGCCAAACAAGGCTTCTAGAAGCCTTGATTTGTTTCCTATTTTGTTCATGGTTGCCTTTTCTCTCAACATGGCCGAAGTTCCCTTATGCATCCTTATGCAAATTTGTTTCCTCTTTTTTCTTTTGGCAAGTATCTAAATACATTTATGCACAAAATAAACTCTCCTATTTCTCTATAGGGTAGGCGCCCAACATGTCTCTAGAAGGAGCTTCTAGAAGCTTCTTCATTTATTCATGAGAACATGAAAAAGGCCCATTAAGAATTTTCAATAAAACTCTTATGAAATGAAATTAATTCACGAGGCCCAATGATCAAGTCATGGCCGAGTGACACTAAGTCATCAAATGAACTTGTCAAAAAAATTATTGACATTCATTTCATCCTTTGTCTCAAAAGACAAAAATACCTTTTTGACTATTTTCGTTCTCGTTTTGACTTAGCTTCCAGTTTAACTATTCCTATCGATGTGATTCGTGATAGTGACCTCATTGACCCAAATGAACAAAGCTTGAGCTAAACACTTGGACTCAAAAGTTCACAAACCTTTTCCAAGTTTAGCTTAATGCCAACTGACTCCACTAAAGAGTTGACACTGAAAATCTCTCGGTTCAAGTGAATTTATTTTCTACTCAAGAATTCGACCTAATTATGATGAGCGGATCCACTGAATATTATCTATGTTTACCCTTCATGAATGTCATCAGCTAGTCGGGATTTACTAAATTACCATTTTACCCTTCTAGCTGTTATTTCCTCAACTCCTTTGTCGCTTGTGAATAAGTTAGAAACAATGTATTGACGAGGAGCTAACAAGTCACATTGTTTCATCCAAAAGAGTCAGGACTCAATTTGGACACTGGCCAAATCATTTATTCACACTCCAAGGAACAAAGCATGAGGTGATATACATTGCATTTCAGCAATCTTGTACATGAATTCCATATCTATGAGAACTTCACAAAGTTACTCATTACATACTCACAACTTAGTACTTCACCAATAGGCCCTGTTCGGAATCACACAGTGAGCCCGAACTCTGACTTTCTCAAATGAGAATACTAAGCTGTGAAATGGCATGTCTCATTTCAGGAGTAAGGTAAGCATGATGCAATTCATACGTAGTGACTTCGAGACATAAAAGGTTAAATGGTTTGTTCTTATCTTGTCTCTAGAAGTGCACTGGTCAATTCAGTACCTTCGGAAGATACCTAGAAGAACTATAGAGTCTCCAACTCTCAATGCCTCATAACTAGAGATCATAGATTCTTCTAACAATCGTACTGAGGTCAATAGTCCTTTGACCCTAAGATTGCGAATATATCGTTTTAAGCAAACTACGAAGAGTTTGTTCATGCAAATCTACATTTGTCTCTTCGTAAGTTGTTAAGTTTGTTTATGGACTAAAAGACTAAGGTTTTATCATAAAGCTTCAAACAAGGAAGATTGAATGAACGTTTCAACTTTTTATTAATGAATAAGCAATTACAAGCAAGAGTCTTCGTACGACTATATTACATCAAATGTACACAAATAGACACTACTACTCTTCTTGTGGGCACCATTGACAACAAACTCCCATTTGACTCAAAGAAGATGTGAGTAGTCCTTTATGCCTAATCCCTCTCGATGTTGGTCGAAGACCATGTTCGCTAGGGCCTTGGTGAATGGATCTGCCAGAGATCTACTTCACCTCCACGTCTCCGCGTTGCGCGATCTCTCGAATCAAATGGTATTTCCTCTCAATATGCTTAGAGCGCTAATGGCTTCTAGGTTCCTTTGAGTTAGCGACAGCCCCACTATTATCACAATAAAGGGTCATGGGCTCGTCGACGTTTGGAACAACTTCCAAATACTTAAGGAATTTTCTAACCATACAGCCTCTTTGGATGCTTCACAAGCAGCCACATATTCTGCTTCCATTGTGGAGTCAGCAGTGCAAGATTGCTTAATACTTCTCCACACAACAGCTCCACCATTAAGGATGAACACAGATCCTGAAGTGGATTTCCTGGAATCCTTATCCGCTTGAAAATCGGAGTCGGTATATCCCGTCATAGTCAGGTCAGTACCTGAGTATGTAAGCATCAAGTTCCCAGTTCTTCGAAGATACTTAAGAACATGCTTAACAGCAATCCAGTACTCGGGTCCAGGGTTGGATTGGAAACGGCTAACTACGCCAACGGCGAAACAAATGTCAGGTTTAGTGCAAAGCATAGCATACATGAGGCTTCCTACGGCAGAGGCGTAAGGAATTTTCCTCATGTCTTCAATCTCTTGTGCAGTTTTGGGAGACTGGTCCTTAAAGAGTGAAACTCCGTGCCTAAAGGGTGTTTGGCCCTTCTTAGAGTCTTGAGAGAGCGACAGGGTCCGGTTTTTCCTATCTCGAAAGATTTGGATCCCCAGAATGTACGCGGCTTCTCCTAGATCCTTCATATCGAATTGCTTTGCCAGCCAGATCTTAACCTCAGATAACTTACCCACGTCATTACCAATGAGTAGTATATCATCGACATATAGCACCAAAAACACAACTTTGCCTTCGTGTATTAACTTGTAAACACAAGGCTCATCTATTGGCTGTTCAAAGCCGAAGCTTTTCACAGTTTCATCGAATCTGATATTCCATGACCTAGATGCTTGCTTTAATCCATAAATGGACTTAAGCAACTCACAAACCTTGGTCTCTTGAAATTCTTCCACGAAACCGTCTGGTTGAGCCATGTAAATGCGCTCGTCAAGATTGCCATTCAGAAAGGCTGTCTTGACATCCATTTGCCAGATCTCATAGTCGAGAGCTGCAGCTATGGATAGGAGTATGCGGATGGATTTAAGCATAGCGACTGGCGAGAAGGTTTCTTCATAGTCAATCCCTTCTTGTTGGGTCTAACCCTTCGCCACAAGTCGTGCTTTGAACGTCTCGACGTTCCCATCAGGACCCCTTTTTCTTCTTGTATATCCACTTACACCATACGGGTTTAATCCCTTCAGGAAGGTTTACAAGTTTCCAGACTTTGTTGACATACATCGAGTGCATTTCAACTCTCATGGCGTCAAGCCAAAGGTTTGATTCAGAACAAGCCATCGCTTGGCTATAGGAAACAGGGTCACCCATGTCGGAGACGGCTACGAGAGAGTCTCCATAAGACATGTACCTGTCAGGCTTTTGAACAGCCCTCCCACTACGTCGAAGTACTACTTGACGAGATTCTGATGAGTTAGGTTGTGTTTCAGTTGGGGTAAGAATAGTTCTTACAGATGAGGTAGAAGCTTCCTCACCCACCTTTTCTTCAAGCACAATTTTACTTCTAGGTTTCGCATCCTTCATAAAGTCCTCCTCAAGGAAACGAGCATTCGTGCTAACGAAAGTCTTATTGTCCTCGGGACTATAGAAGATGAAACCTTTGGTTTCCTTTGGATATCCCACAAACAAGCACAATTCTGACCTACTAGCCAACTTGCTAGTCTTTTGCCTTAGCACATGTGCAGGGCAACCCCAAATTCGGATGTGGCCCAAACTTACTTTACGGCCAGTCCATCGTTCATAGGGAGTACCAAGAACCGTCTAGGACGGAACTTGGTTTAGAATATAAGCGGTTGTTTCGAAGGCATATCCCCAAAAGGAAAGAAGGAGTGATGAGTAACTCATCATTGATCTAACCATCTCCATAAGAGTTCGGTTTCTTCTCTCTGACACTCCGTTTTGTGGAGGTGTGCCAGGTGCGGTAAGCTGAGAAGCGATACCTTCTTCTTTAAGAAAGTCATCGAACTCTCCAGACATATACTCACCACCTCGATCAGATCGAAGTGTTTTGATCACTTTGCCAGTTTGCTTTTCCACTAAAGCCCTAAAGACCTTAAATACGTTAAAGGTCTCCGATTTGTGTTTGAGCAAATAGACAAAACCATATCGCGAGTAATCATCGGTGAAGGTAACGAAGTATTCGTATCCTCCACGTGCCTATTGGCTGAGCGGACCACATACATCAGAATGTACTAGTTCCAGCAACTCAGTGGCTCTTCGACCTTTATCGGAGAAAGGTCGCTTAGTCATTTTCCCTTCTATGCAGGATTCACAAGTAGGTTGCGAACCTATTCCAGAGGCTTGGAGTGGACCATCCCTCACAAGTCTCTTAATCCTATCCAGACTGATATGACCAAGCCTTAAGTGCCAAAGGTGTGTTGATTTTGTTAGATCGGAGGATTCAGAAAGTTTGATCCTCTTTGGCTCCCTAATTACATCATTATCTATTTCGGTGTCTAAAAGAGAAGGTTTAGTGGGATAGATGTAGAAAAGAGCATTCTTCATACATGCATCAGTGACAAAAGAATTATCAGGAAACGAAATACGAATTCCATTCTTAATGAACTTTAAACAATAATCTTGCTCAAGAAGACGAGCAACGGATATTAAGTTCTTCCCAAGGTAGGAACAAAATAAACATTATTCAAGTTTAAAGTGCGGTCTTCAAAAGACAGCGTCACGGATCCCACAGCCTTCGCGGACACCAGGCTCCCATCACCCCATTTGAAACAGAACTCGCCTTCCTCTAAGCTTTTGGTTTTCTTGTAAACCAGTCAAGGAACAACAAATATGGTTAGCAGCAGCGGAGTCAAGAATCCACGTTGATACTTTATCACCTACTAAGCATGCTTCGGTAACTAGTACAATACTATGTTCCTTTGCTTTGAGATAGGCAGGACAGTTCTTTTTATCGGCTTTGTGAGGTCTGTTCTTAGTTCCAGAGGCGGAGGCTTTTTGCTCAGTAGCATGTGCCTCTCCTTGATTCCTCTTTCTCTTAGTGAGACCTACAGCAGTCTGAAGTCCCTTCATAAGCTTGGTAACAGTGTACTCTAGCTTGTTTATGAAGTAGTTCATCTTGGAGGTATCAAGAGATGCGGGGAGAGTTTCTAAGATCATATCTATGACATTCTTCCCATCAATCTCAGATCCTAGGATTTCCATTTTATTTAGATAACTAATGATCAGTATCATAAAGTCTCCAATAAGAGTCCTAGCCTCCATGTGAGAGTTCATAAACTGTCGGACTGCTTGTAGCCTTGTTTGGCGCCTTTGCCCTCCAAACATCTCAAGTAGATTGTAGAGCATGTCGGCGGCAGTCTTGATGTCACGATGTTACTTTTTCAGCATATTGTTCATAGATGTTAAGATATACAATCTCACAATATCATCGGATCGAAGTCAGGCCGCTAAGGCGTCATTGTCCTCTTGAGTCAAATCATCATTCGTCAGAGGAGGACACGAGGTGGTGATTACCCATTTGTGCTTGTTAACGGTAACTATTATGTCGAGGTTATGTTTCGAATCTACGTAGTTTTCGTTTTCGAGTTTGATCGAGGAAAGAAAGATAGAGAGATGGTTGAGAGCATATTGCCTATAGAAGTTGAAACAAGTTTATGATTAGTCTTTGGTTTAGGATTTAAGTTTTATTAAGACTTTTATAAAATCCAAAGGTGTTATAAACCAAACGATAATTTACTCCCTCAAGAGAAGGCCGCAAAAAATCTCCATTTATAAGTAAATGACACATCATTAATGCTATGCCAAGATGTCAATACATCTATTTTGACTAGCCAGCTTTTAAATTGGTTTGATCACTCACATCCTTTCGCAGAGCCTCAACGGAGGATTACTAGGAATTGAGTCTAAGTGTGCAACTAACCACTTACTCCAAAAGATCAACTTTGAAAAACAATCCCCCAAGGGGAGGCCTTGCCATCATCGTCTCACTCTCGGACGTAGCTCATTGAGCAATGATCGAAGAAATAACGCCTTGGAGTACTCCCATTTAAGTGAGGGTCGCAAGAGCGGCTCTTAGTCCCAAGTTAATTGCTTCTTTCATTAGTGTTGGGGATCGCGGGTTACAAACAACAAGTATAACCCTCCCACTTAGTTTTTGGAGTTGGTTCATCGAGTCTTATAAGTTCGGAAACAGATTTCCTAGTTAGAGAGCGACAGAGCGGACAACTATAAGAGAATCCTAGATCGACATGTTCAGAGCAGTGTTAGTGCATAAAGGCACAAGGGACATTCTCGGATCTTTTCCTATTTTCTATTTCGGGAAAGTGCGTGAGGGAAGTGTGAACTTCAACTCACTCGAACACTTGAAAGTTTGAGATTACACATCTTTTTATTTTTCGGCTTGTTTACAAAGAGACCTCCAACTCAAATTTTCAAAAGCATATAGATTTTGAACATATGTGATATAGATATAGTTTTGAAAACACTTTGAAAACTTATTTGATTTGGATGACAAAATATTTTCAAGTTTGAAAGTGAAAACGGTTTTTCAAAATTCAAACTAGTTTTGTAAAAAATTCAATTTCAATTAAACTTCCAAAAATCAAAACATTTTAATCTTACACATCATGTTTATAATCATATGCAAAACATTTTTGCTCAAGAAAATTTTCTCATTAGAGTTCTATAACTCATGGTAGTGGGGTTTGAAAATCCGGAATTCTAAAAAACTGGAGTTTCAGACAGCCGCACACCTCGGAGTAAAATCGCCATATCTGGCGGCTCCGATGTCCTTTTGAGCCAAAACCGGTGGCATTGGACTGAGGACAGACAGAGCTTTAATTTGATTCAGGAATCATTAAATTTCAATTTCTGAGCAGAGAGTTATGCCACTTTTAATGCGGGTTTACTCCAGCTCGAAGAAAAAGAAATAATTAAAGCTTGATCCTTTTTAGGTGCGAAAAAGAATCGAGTGTAACGGAACGTTTTATGAAGGTTGTTAAAGCTTTTATTTGTGTTTTATTAGCAAGGTAATAACAAGGCATAAAAGAAATAACAACAAGCATAAAACGATTCAAGTAAAAATAAGAAACTAGTAAGACAAGAAAACTAGTCACAAAATTTTACTCGAAATTTCTCAAACCTTTAAAATACGTTTTTCAATATAAAAAATTAAAAACTTTTAGAAGTGATTCTAATGTGTCTTAAAAACATCCCAAACTCATAGAAAATCAACATGATTTTTAATTTAAAGGCAAGAGCAATAAATTAAAAAAAAATCTAAGATAACTGTTGTCGCACGAAAATGAACAACTATTTAAAACCTCGGGCGGTTCGATCCAAGGCCGGACCAAGTGATCGCACCCGGGCCAAGAGTGTGAACTCGATAGTCTCGAGCTAGGGTTCTCTCCGATCAACCCGCCTCTCGGGAGAGGTAGGGGGTGAGGAGGATGAGTGACCGTGCCTTGGTTGTCGGCTGCCTACGTACCCGTGCGTGGGATCAAGTCAGAACGTAGTTCAAGCGTGTGTGACGCAGTATGAGGCGTGGAGCCTTGGCATAGAGGCGTGCTCGACGAAGGAAACGGGGCGCGAGGAGTCCTCGGCAGCGTCTCAGAACTTCGGAGATCGCGTACGCGTCTAGCGTGTTAGACGCGCAAGGGTAGCTCTAGTTGAGAACCCTAGGGGCGTGCTTGAGCACCGGAGAACGTTCGGTCAAAGGGAGCGACGTCCGGGAAGTTCCCGTGAGTGCTTCGGGACCTTTGAGAACGAGGGAGAGAGAAGAGAACCTGCTTCAGGCCAAATGTGGCATCCAGAGAAGCAGAGAAATCGAGCGTGTCGATAAGAGATGAAGAGAATTATTGGATATTTTGGGATGGCTTTCCCCTCAATGAGAGAGGGTATTTATAGGTGTTTGGGAGCCTTAGAAGGTCCCTTTTTCGTCCATGTGGGACTAGGAATGCGTGTGGCATCAAGTGGAGGCGCACGGCGCGCGCGGCGCACAAAGGGCGGCGCACAACGCGCGGCGCGCGGCGCAGGGGGCGCGGCGCGCGGGTCACCGGGCGCGGCGCGGGACGCGCGGCGCAGGACGCGCGGCGCAGGGTGCCCTGACTGGCGCGGCGCGCTGCCTGGCTGGCGCGGCGCGCTGCTTGCTGCCCGGCTGGCCGGCGCAGCGCGTTGTGTGCGTAGTGGGCGGCTCGTCTTGCCGGGCTCTTGCGGGCCTTCGAATGCCATTCTTCTCACGTGAAATATGAAGCTTTCTACTCGATGAGAGTGACTCGATCCGAGGAGCAAGGCTCGGCCCGGCGAGAGCGACTAGCGACTTGATTCGAGGAGTGACTCGAGGATGACTCGAGGCTCGACTCGAGGAACAATTAAAGGCTCGACTCGAGGAACCATTCAAGGCTCGACTCGAGGAGATTGTCTCAAGGCTCGACTCGAGGAGTCAGGAGCTTGGGCGAGGGCTTGAAGATTTGCCGCTCTTCAGGACCTCCAGCCTGACCATCGGCCCTTTGAGCGACGTGCCTTCTTGGCGTCTCGGGTTTTCCGAAAACGACCGACAACATTAGCCCCCCAAGTTCGTCGTTCGGGAGGCGTCCCAGCGATGAACTTTTTGTTCTTCTAGTTGGGTGTTTGAGGAAAATGTTTCCCGTGCCTTGTGGCCCCGAGGAAAGTTTTTTCCTCTTCTCTTTTTTCTTTCTTCTCTTTTTTTTTTTTTTTTTTAGGGGGTGGCCGCGCGGCGCGCGCCTGGACGGCGCGGCGCGCGGTCGGTGCTGCATGTCCCGCGCGGCGCGCGGGCTTGGCGCGCGGCGCGCCCCGTGCGCGGGGCTGGTTCGCTTCGCGCGGGAGAACTCCGACTTTTTGGAGTTTCTACTCCGATTTTGCTCCTTGTGGGAGTAGGATTTCGACTCCTACCCCCCTTGAAGTCTATAAATAGACCTCCCCCCTTCCCTTCATTCCTCACTTTATTTTTTCTCTTTTCTTACGCTTGCTTTCTTCTTTTACGCTTGCATTATGGGTGTCCCTCCCCTTTTCTCAGCTGAGAGTCCCGAGATTGATTTCTCTCTCTTGTTTCAGGGTTCTGAACACGCAGAGGATGATCTCTTCGCGGGATTAAGGGAAGTCCCTCTGCACGTGGAAGAAAATCCAAGCGGAGTAGAGCAGTGGTTGGAGGAAGGCGAGCTGGGTGCGACCGTGCCCGCTGCTCAGCCTCTCGAAGGGTGCACGCCAACTGGGCGCGGTACAGGCGGGGAGTTTGATCGTCCCGCGTCCGGGGAGCCTGCCCCTCGCCTCGTGATCAACTTAGTTGGCGGGGGGGTCCGTGACAAAGTTCGCCTCGACGTGCCGCAGCCCGACTTGGGCTTTCAAGGCGTGCCGGGAGATGTTACGGACGCGGATGCGGTGACTCCGCTAGAGTCGGTTCTCGACGAGATAGACTGCGTGGACGACTTTGGTCCCGAGTCTGAAGATCCCGGAGGTGAGTCAGAGACATGTCCGGGGGCCGAAGGCCTCGCATCGGAGTGTCCCGAGGTACCATCGGCAGCTGCCGCGGTCGCGTCGGAGGGCAGGGACCCTTCCGTGGAGCCAGGGGATTCTCAGCCCGAGACCCCTGACGCGGAGGCGTTGGTATCGGCGAGGTCGCTTGCTAGGACGGAGTGGTATCCCGAGGAGGGCCTTGCTGCTCCCGAGGACTTCGATTGTTCGGGGGTCGATGCTTCGAGCACGCTTACCTACCGGACATTCGTCGGTCTCCGGGAGGCTTTTGCCATTCCGTCGTCCGTGGCGCTTCTCCGTCCTTTAAAGGACGACCGTCCTTTCCGGCCTCGTCGTGGTTTTGCCGCAGTTTCAGTTGCGAGTCTTAACTGCGGGCTGCGGCTGCCGTTTCAACCCATCGTTCAGCAGCTTCTCGCCCGTCTGGGGGTGCACGCATGTCAGATGAGCCCGGCATTCTACCGCATAGTGGCGATGTGCCATATGGAATGGCATTGCCAGACCGAGCGGGTAATGACCGTGAGTGATTTTCGCAATCTCATCGCGGTCTTCCCTGCGCCCGGGCAACCCAGTTTCTTTGTGGCCCGCGATCGACGGAATACTAAGCTGATCATTGATTCAGAGAAGTACAATCGACGACCGTGGGTGTGGGTCTCGGCGGAGGCTTTTGGTGACGCCCCGCTCCGGTTCGGCCCCTTGTCCGAGTTTCCCGCTAACGAGGGGGCCGACGATCTCGACTTTGTGAAGGAGATCCGGGGAATGTCGGAGGCTCGGAAAGCCGTTGAACGATTTCGTTCTCCTGAGCTGATGGCTTCCACTGGGTGGTTCCCGCCGTTTCCTCAGCGGACCGAGGGTACCCCAAGTGCCGCATCATCTCTCTCGAGCGGCGATCCTCAAGGTATGTTGACGTTTCGTACTTCTTGCTTTTGTTTTTAGCTTAGGGTTTTGACTTTGTCGCTTTTGCAGTCTCTTCGGCTAGGGCGAGGGCTCGGGCTCGTCTAGCGAAGGCTTCCCGGGACCCAAAGTCGTTGGCGGCGGTTCGTCGTCGGATTGCTGCGCGGGATGGTCGGGAGAAACTCGATACCGATCATCGGGCGGAGAGCGGTCCTCGCGCTTCTTTGAAGCGACCTTCCTCCTCGGCTTTGCCAGACACGTCTTCGGACTCTAAGCGCGTGAATTCGATGGTCGACGTGGAGGCCGCGGAGGTTAGGGGGGAATGTTCCCTGGGCCTTGCTCAATCTTCGATGAAGATGTGGAAGAGCGTTGTGGCCAGCAGTGACGTAGAGTTCTTTCGTCACGGCGTTTCCGATGCACAGAGAGTGAGTTTCCCTTGCCTCGTTTGCGATGAATCTGTCTTTTGCTAAACTGTCTTTTTGCCTTCTCAGGTGCTTGCTCGAGCGACCCGGGGCGAGAAGATTCTTCACGACCTCATCAGGCGGATGAGTCGCGCCCATGAGGAGCTTGCTCAAGCGAAGTCTCAGCTGGCCCACGCCGAGCGAGGTTCTCACTCAAAGGCGGAGTTTGCGAGTCTCCGCGAGCAACTTCAGGAGGCTCGCGTGGAATTGGGAGTTACCCGCGGCAAGTGCGACCGCGCTCAGGCAGCGGTGGCGAAGATGGCTGAGGAGTTAACGTCGGAACGTCAAGCCCTTGAAGTGGCGACTCGATCGACGGAGGTCTTCCGGAGCGAAGCGCGGGACCTTCGACGTCAGTTGGAATCGCGCACGGAAGAAGTTGGCATTCTTCAGGGCCAGCTTACATCGAGTGAGGCTGCCCGTGTTCGTGCGGAGCGTAAGCGCGACTCCTTGGCGGAGGAGGTGGTTCGGGTCACCGAGGAGAAAGCCGCGGCGGAGCAGCTTGCGTCCGACCTTCAGGACGACTTTGATGTCGGAGTCGAGGAGGCAAGGCACGCAGCGGCGGTGGAGTGTCGGGACGCCACAGCTGCCGAGAATGTTTCTCGGGGGGTCACCTTCGACTTCTTCGACTCGCTTTTCCCACCACTCGACGGGGCCGACCCTGGGGGTGACGATCCCGCCGAGTGACAGTTTTCTTTCTTTATTTTTCCTGCACAAATGTTTTAGCGCGTGCTTTTTAGGTTTTTTCCGTTCGGCGCACTTGTCTTAGCGCTTGCTTACTAGGATATTTCCCTTTAGCGCACTTGTCTTAGCGCATACTTTCTTGGTTTTGAGGCAGTTGCCCCTTTCTTTTATGAGGAGTTATTCATTTATTTTTATGAATGTTTTCGCACATTTATCTTCTATGGCATGCATGGACGGTCACTTGTTTGTGCCAATGATTTTGTCCATCCTTTTATCTCGGCAGGATACTTTTTCAAACACGCCAGTCACTTGGATGGTTTGCGTTCTTAAGTATTTTCAACTGCGAGTCAGCCATGCTACGTAGGTATCTTACGTGTGCCGGATCGTGCCACGTGGGCGTCTCAGGCCGCGCCATGTAGGCATCTTGGGTTGCGCCATGTAAGCGACTTACGTGCGCCATGTGGGCGTCTCAGATCGCGCCATGTAGGCATCTTGGGTTGCGCCATGTAAGCGACTTACGTGCGCCATGTAGGCGTCTTAGGTTGCGCCATGTAGGCGTCTTACGGGCTGCGCCTTTACGCGACTTACGTGCGCCATGTAGGCGTCTTAGGTTGCGCCATGTAGGCGTCTTACGGGTTGCGCCTTTACGCGACTTACGTGCGCCATGTAGGCGTCTTAGGTTGCGCCATGTAGGCGTCTTACGGGCTGCGCCTTTACGCGACTTACGTGCGCCATGTAGGCATCTTAGGTTGCGCCATGTAGGCGTCTTACGGGCTGCGCCTTTACGCGACTTACGTGCGCCATGTAGGCGTCTTAGGTTGCGCCATGTAGGCGTCTTACGGGCTGCGCCTTTACGCGACTTACGTGCGCCATGTAGGCGTCTTAAGTTGCGCCATGTAGGCGTCTTGCAGGTTGCGCCTTTACGCGACTTACGTGCGCCATGTAGGCGTCTTAGGTTGCGCCATGTAGGCGTCTTACGGGCTGCGCCTTTACGCGACTTACGTGCGCCATGTAGGCGTCTTAGGTTGCGCCATGTAGGCGTCTTACGGGTTGCGCCTTTACGCGACTTACGTGCGCCATGTAGGCGTCTTAGGTTGCGCCATGTAGGCGTCTTACGGGCTGCGCCTTTACGCGACTTACGTGCGCCATGTAGGCGTCTTAGGTTGCGCCATGTAGGCGTCTTACGGGCTGCGCCTTTACGCGACTTACGTGCGCCATGTAGGCGTCTTAGGTTGCGCCATGTAGGCGTCTTACGGGCTGCGCCTTTACGCGACTTACGTGCGCCATGTAGGCGTCTTAGGTTGCGCCATGTAGGCGTCTTACGGGCTGCGCCTTTACGCGACTTACGTGCGCCATGTAGGCGTCTTAAGTTGCGCCATGTAGGCGTCTTGCAGGTTGCGCCTTTACGCGACTTACGTGCGCCATGTAGGCGTCTTAGGTTGCGCCATGTAGGCGTCTTACGATTTTTTTTGGTGGAGCGTGTTCTTTTGAGAGTTTCCTTACCATAGCTAGCCCCCCCAAGTTTTTTGGGTTATAAGTTAATTGTTGATAACCAGAAAACTTGCATAAAACGAAATTGAAACAGAGAACTTAAGTTTATTACTTTGCGAAAAAAAACTTGCGAGAAAATTCAAATCCTAAAACATTGGCTCGTAGGCCTTATTGAAAATGGAAATAAAAGCGATAAAAAAGCGGGGGACGCTAGCTACTGATAGTACTGCCTCAAGTGCTCCGCGTTCCACGGGTGGCGAATCGGAGTTCCGTCCGTGTGCTCGATGTAGTATGTCCCGTCGTGAATGACTTTGCGGACTCTGTAAGGGCCTTCCCAGTTTGGGCCTAGGACGCCGGCGCCTTGGACTTGTGTGTTTTGGAACACTCGTCTGAGGACAAGGCTTCCGACGGCAAAGGTTCGCCTTTTGATTTTGGAGTTGTAGTATCTTTCGACCTTGCGCTTCTGTGCGGCGAGGCGTCGGAATGCTTCCGCCCTCTTTTCGTCGATCAGGTCCAACTCAAGGCGCATGGCCTTGTTGTTTTCCGCTTCGTCGAACGTGTCGACTCGGAACGTGGGTATCTCGGTTTCAATTGGAACCACAGCCTCGACCCCATATGCAAGGGAGAATGGCGTCTCGCCGGTGGCGTTTCGCGCGGTTGTCCTATACGCCCATAGGACGA
Source organism: Urtica dioica subsp. dioica (assembly GCF_054948205.1). Classification (NCBI taxonomy): domain Eukaryota; kingdom Viridiplantae; phylum Streptophyta; class Magnoliopsida; order Rosales; family Urticaceae; genus Urtica; species Urtica dioica. Next base: position 39,323,488 of record NC_142758.1, read on the forward strand.
ATGGTAATTCATCGGCCCAGGCGCCTTTCTTGTCTTCGAGCTTCTTTTTCAGGTTGCTCTTGATAGTCTTGTTGACTGCCTCGACTTGGCCGTTGGCCTGAGGATGTCGCGGCGAGGAGAAGGTCTTGCTGATCTTCAGTTGATCGCAGATATCTCTTACTCGCGCGTTGTCAAATTGTGCCCCGTTGTCGGTCACAATCGAGGCGGGGATACCGTGCCTGCATATGATGTTCTTCCAGATGAAGTTCGTCGTGTTTGCTTCAGTTATTCTGGCAAGCGGCTCGGCCTCTACCCACTTAGTGAAGTAGTCGATGGCGATAATGGCGTACTCGTATTGCCTCGGCGCTCTAGGGAGTTTGCCAATGATGTCCACGCCCCACTTAGCAAAGGGACGTGGGACAACGATGCTGCTTAACGGGGTCGGGGGCTGTCGCGGAATTTCCGCGAAGCGCTGGCATTTATCGCAACGCCTTGCCCATTCGGAAGCATCTCGCTTCATGGAAGGCCAGAAGTAGCCTTGCTTAAGCGCTTTGAGCGCAAGGGAAGTTCCAGCGGCGTAGTTTCCGCAGATGCCCTTATGGATTTCGCGGAGGACCTTGGTCGACTCAACGCTATCGAGGCATCGGAGCAGCGGCGACGAATAACCGCGCTTATAGAGCGTGCCCTCACGGAGCGTGTATTTGGATGCTAAGGCCCTCAGTTTATCGGCTTCCTTGCGGTCTTCGGGGAGTTCCCCTCTTCGCAAAAACTCGACAATAGAGTCCATCCAAGTGGGCTGAGATGCCACTTCTATGGTCCCGACTTCGTCTCGGGAGACGGATGGTCGTGGGAGAGATTCAATGGGCACAGTCCCTAATCCGTCTTCGTCGATGCCAGATCCGAGGCGAGCAAGCGCATCAGCCTCCGAATTTTGTTCTCTCGGGATTTGGTGAATCTGGAACCAAGAGAAGGCCTCGAGTTTGGAGTTCGTCTTAGCCAGGTATGCGACCATGTTGGGCTCCTTGGCGATGTAATCTCCCTTAACCTGGTTTACGATCAGCTGCGAGTCGCAGTGTATTCGCAGGTTGTGGGAGCCGAGCTTCTATGCTAGCTCTATCCCTACAATGAGCGCTTCGTATTCAGCTTCATTGTTGGAGGCTTGGAAGCCGTAGTGAAGGGCATATCGCAGCTTTTCCCCATCGGGGTTAATCAGGATTATTCCGGCGCCAGCTCCCCGAGCATTAGATGCTCCGTCAACGTATAACTCCCAGATGGGACCCGTTGGGTCTACCTTCCTTTTCCGAGTTAGCTCGTTATCGTTTAAGTCAGTTTCCGCTCTTCCCATATCGGGAGCGTAGGAGAATTCTGCCACGAAGTCGGCTAAGGCCTGCCCCTTTATAGCCGTTCTTGGGTGGAACTCAATCCCGTACTCGCTCAATTCTTGGGACCAGATCGCCATGCGAGTCGACGTTCCCTTTTGAAGAGCTTTACCGATTGGATGCTCAGTTCGCACCGCAATTGGGTGAGCTTGGAATACGGTCGTAGCCTCTTTGCTGCCGTTACGAGAGCCAGAGAAAGCTTCTCAATCTCGGTGTAGCGCGTTTCCGCGTCGAGTAAGGCCTTGCTTACATAGTAGATTGGCCATTGGACCTTGTTCTCCTCGCGGACAAGGACGGCGCTTACAGCTCTTTCAGAGACGGCGAGATACACGTACAGCGTCTCGCCCTCTTTCGGTTTAGAGAGGAATGGTAGGGACCCAAAGTAAGCCTTCATTTCTTGGAAGGCACTTTCACATTCGTCCGTCCACTCAAAGCCGTCCGTCTTCTTTAGAGCTTTGAAGAACGGTTGACACTTGTCGGTGGCTTTAGACACGAAGCGTGTCAGAGCGGCAATCCGACCGGTCAGGCTTTGCACTTCTTTGACTCGTCTTGGCGACTTCATTTCAAGGAGTGCCTTGATTTTTTCCGGGTTCGCTTCTATGCCTCGTCGGCTGACGATATAACCGAGGAACTTTCCGGATTCAACCCCGAATACGCATTTGTTGGGGTTGAGCTTCATTTTATATCGGCGGAGGATTGTAAACATCTCCCTTAGGTCGCGTACGTGATTAGTTGCCAGCAGGCTTTTAACGAGCATGTCGTCCACGTACACTTCCATCGTCTTGCCGATTTGATCGGCGAAGATCCGATTTACCAAGCGTTGGTATGTTGCTCCCGCGTTCTTAAGGCCGAAAGGCATGACCTTGTAACAGTAGAGACCTCGATCAGTGACAAAGGTCGTCTTAATTTGATCGGGCTCGTGCATTCGAATTTGGTTGTAGCCTGAATAGGCGTCCATGAAGCTTAGGAGTTCATGGCCGGCCGTGGCGTCCACCAGTTGTTCGATGCGCGGGAGTGGAAAGCAATCCTTAGGGCAGGCTTTGTTAAGATCTTTGTAGTCTATACAAATTCGCCACTTCCCGTTGGGCTTTTTTACCATTACCACATTGGCGACCCACTTGGGGTACTTAGCCTCTCGAATGAAGTTTGCGGTGAGGAGTTTCTCGACCTCTTCATTTATGGCCAGGTATCGTTCTGGGTTGAACGTTCGTCTAGCCTGCACTTTTTCGGCGACCTTTGGGTCATCGTTCAGTCGGTGCACTATTACCTCGGGATCGATTCCGGGCATGTCCGCATGAGTCCATGCAAAAACATCCTTGAACTCCCTAAGGAAGGCGGTAAGCTAAGTTTTGATGGCGAGTGGAAGTCGGGTGCCAATTTTTACAACTTGATCAGGCTTCGACTCGTCCAGGACGATTGGCACAAGATCATCGGAGGTTTCCACTTTAAGTCTTTCGATTTCATCGCGGGGGTCAAGTTCTCCGAACTTCCTTGTATCCCTTAGGTTGCATGGGTAATCGTCTTCCAGTTGGAAGATTGTGTTGAACGCTTTTCCTGCGGACTTGCCATCAACTCCTTGCACGTAGCATATTCTGGCTTGGGATTGGTCTCCAGCCATGATGCCTATTCCCCCTTCGGTGGGGAACTTCACCAGTAGGTGATACGTGGAAGTGATTGCCCTCAGCCGGTTCAACGTGGGTCGCCCAATGATTAAGTTGTAGGGCGACTCTTGATCGACCACTAGGAATGGGACCATGTGAACGGCTTCGATTCCTCCAGGGGTCCCAAAGGTGACCGGCAGGTCGATGATGCCCTCGGTCATAACCTTTTCCCCAGTGAACCCAAACAATGGCGTTTGGGTCGGAGTCGGGCGCAGCCCCCCGAGCTTCATGCGCTCTAGGGTGGACTTGAAAATTATGTCGGCAGCGCTACCGTTATCGATGAGAACCCTTTTCACCAAGTTATTGGCCACTTGGGCTTTGAGCACGATCGCGTCATTGTGCGGATGCACAACTCGCTTGGCCTCTTCATTGGTGAAATACATCGTCTCGTGAGGCACGGACGGAGGTTCTTCATATGTGAAGTTGACGTGCATAGCAGCGTCTTCCTGAGACACGGCCCTAAGGAATTTCTTCCGTTGACGGGCTGAATCCCCATCTTGTGGACCTCCCAGTATGGTGGTTACCACGTGCAGTTGTGGGTTGGCGTTGGCAGTAGCCGGGGTTTGGTTGGCAGAGGCGGCTGCTCCTCCTCCTTGACCAGACTGCTGTCTGTTCGCGGTGGGGCCCGCAGCGCCAATCATGCGCAACACGAACTCCTTCAGCTCGCCCCGTTGGATCAAAGCCTCGATTTGCCTTTTGAGGTTGTAGCATTCCGAGGTCAAATGACCATATTCCCGATGGAACTCACAATACCTGGACCGATCGCGAGTTGCGGGATCCTTCTTCATTGGAGCCGGGGGCGTGAACTTGTCACGTGCCAGAGCCAATATCCTTTCCGGCGCCGTGTTCAGCGGCGTGAACGACGAGTACCCTTTGAAGTTTTCCGCAAGTCGCGGTTTCTGAGGTACTGGGGGTTGGTTGCTAGAAACCTGGTTCCCCTTGTTTCGCCTCTTACGAGGTTCGTTCTGCTCGCGGATGGGTTCTTCTCGACGGCGAGAGCTTTGATTAGTACTCTTGCGTCCGTCGAGGTAATCTTCGACTCCCATGAAGGTCTTAGCTCGAGTCATTAACTCGGCCATGGTGGAAGGGACACGGCCGACGACAGACTTGAGGAAGTCACTTGTGCGCAAGCCTTCTATGATAGCGGCAATCACGTCACTGTCGTCAAAGCGGTCGACCTTGTTTGACTCTTCTGTGAATCGGGCGAGGTATCGTCTAAGAGACTCGCCACTCTCTTGCCTGATTGACCACAGGTACATCTTGGTCTTCTTTTGGACCATAGATGTAGCGAACCGCGCCAGGAACATGTCCTTCAGGTCTTTGAATGAGTGGATGCTTCCTGGTCTTAAGTTTTTGAACCACTCAAAGCCGGGTCCGGCGAGGGTCAAACTAAAGGCTTGGCACATGGCACCAGGAGAAACACCCTGCATCGTCATCCAGGTTTCATAGTGCTGGATGTGGTAAGCAGGATCTGCTTTCCCATCATAGGGAGCGAGGTTCGAGAGCTTGAAATTCCCCGTACAAACCTCAGCCAGTATCTGAGTAGTGAAAGGTGATGAATTCTCCTCAACGACCCCATAGGCGCTTCCACCTATTCCGTATTCTCGGAGATCTCGTACCTCATTTCGAAGGTTGTGGATCATAGTGACCACATCGAGACCGGTCGTTGGAGTAACCCCTTGATCGGGGGGAGTCACCTGCAGCCTCTCGTTAGACCCCTGTCCTGCGCGGCGGTTCCCGTTAGTTGGGGCTGCCAGCGGGATGTTGGGTCTAGAGCTTAGTCGCTCTCTCAGATCATTGCCACGCCCAATGCGTTGAGCAGTGAGGTGGTCCCTAAGATCAGGGCTGGCCGTATGGAGGCGCCGGCTCTGCTTGCGGCGTTGTGCTCTCCGCGCGCCCTGACTTTCCGCAACATTCTCCCTCGGACCTAGTCGGTCGAGGGCTGAACGTCGGGAATTCCCCTCTTGAGAAGCTACCGGCGCATCGCCTATTCGGGGTAAGGGATTCGACGGACCGGCTTCAATCACGGCGGGGAGTCCCCCGTCCTTCGTGAGAGAAGTCTCGACATCCTCCGAGTCACCAGTATCCTCATAATCAGGGTCGCGGCTTTCCTCGTTGAGGTTCTCAGGATCCCCGTTGGGGATCGTCGTGTCACGCATAGGTTGCTTCGCAGCCAGTTGGCGGTGATACCTTGCGTTCCTCGCCTTCAGTCGGCGGATACTCTCCTCCAACTCCGTGATGCGGTTGTCCCTGCTATCAGGAGATGGAGATGGTGAGCGGGTCGAGCTTTCTTCGTGGAGCGACTCTTCGTCACCATGCGCTCGGGAGCGCAAGAAGTATTTCTTGGTCTTAGCGACGTTTTCGGGGTTGTTTGCGCCCTCAGAACGTACGGGTGGTTGGCTACTCATCGTCTCTCAAGTTCGAGAAGGTTGAGTTCGCAGAAGAAAAGAAGAAGATGAATAGAAGGGATTTCGGGCTGAATAGGTCGGGAAGTCCCCTCCTTCTAGCGCCAAAATGTTGTCGCACGAAAATGAACAACTATTTAAAACCTCGGGCGGTTCGATCCAAGGCCGGACCAAGTGATCGCACCCGGGCCAAGAGTGTAAACTCGATAGTCTCGAGCTAGGGTTCTCTCCGATCAACCCGCCTCTCGGGAGAGGTAGGGGGTGAGGAGGATGAGTGACCGTGCCTTGGTTGTCGGCTGCCTACGTACCCGTGCGTGGGATCAGGTCAGAACGTAGTTCAAGCGTGTGTGACGCAGTATGAGGCGTGGAGCCTTGGCGAAGGCGAAGAGGCGTGCTCGACGAAGGAAATGGGGCGCGATGAGTCCTCGGCGGCGTCTCAGAACTTCGGAGATCGCGTACGCGTCTAGCGTGTTAGACGCGCAAGGGTAGCTCTAGTTGAGAACCCTAGGGGCGTGCTTGAGCACCGGAGAACGTTCGGTCAAAGGGAGCGACGTCCGGGAAGTTCCCGTGAGTGCTTCGGGACCTTTGAGAACGAGGGAGAGAGAAGAGAACCTGCTTCAGGCCAAATGTGGCATCCAGAGAAGCAGAGAAATCGAGCGTGTCGATAAGAGATGAAGAGAATTATTGGATATTTTGGGATGGCTTTCCCCTCAATGAGAGAGGGTATTTATAGGTGTTTGGGAGCCTTAGAAGGTCCCTTTTTCGTCCATGTGGGACTAGGAATGCGTGTGGCATCAAGTGGAGGCGCACGGCGCGCGCGGCGCACAAAGGGCGGCGCACAACGCGCGGCGCGCGGCGCGCGGGTCACCGGGCGCGGCGCGGGACGCGCGGCGCAGGACGCGCGGCGCAGGGTGCCCTGACTGGCGCGGCGCGCTGCCTGGCCGGCGCGGCGCGCTGCTTGCTGCCTGGCTGGCCGGCGCAGCGCGTTGTGTGCGTAGTGGGCGGCTCGTCTTGCCGGGCTCTTGCGGGCCTTCGAATGCCATTCTTCTCACGTGAAATATGAAGCTTTCTACTCGATGAGAGTGACTCGATCCGAGGAGCAAGGCTCGGCCCGGCGAGAGCGACTAGCGACTTGATTCGAGGAGTGACTCGAGGATGACTCGAGGCTCGACTCGAAAATGACTCGAGGCTCGACTCGAGGAACAATTAAAGGCTCGACTCGAGGAACCATTCAAGGCTCGACTCGAGGAGATTGTCTCAAGGCTCGACTCGAGGAGCGAAGCTCGACTCGAGGAGTCAGGAGCTTGGGCGAGGGCTTGAAGATTTGCCGCTCTTCAGGACCTCCGGCCTGACCATCGGCCCTTTGAGCGACGTGCCTTCTTGGCGTCTCGGGTTTTCCGAAAACGACCGACAACAATAACAATTCAAACTTGTCACAAAATTAGTAAACTTTCGAAAACGATTTTCAAGCTCATAATTTTTAAAAACATGTACATGCATATCTTTGACCATAGCTCTGATACCATTTGTTGGAATTGATCTAGGGTTTAAGAAAAAGATTAAACGCTTCGGGAAACGGCAGAATTTTAAAAAATTTCTTTTCAAGTAAAAACAGTTTTTACTAACCTAGACAAAGAGCAAGTACATGTAATTAAAAACTATTATAAGCTAAGATGTTTACTAACCTTTCTTGAAGCTTGAACTTTGAGAAGCTTTTGGAAAGTTTGCAACGCTCGTCTCCCCTCGCAGCATGTCTCTCTTTCTTTCCTCGGCACCTCGAGTAACCACGAAAGTTTCTATTACTAAATCACTCGAAATAAAGGAATTAGTGAGTGGGCACTTTTAAACACTACGACTTAAGAACGAGTCTTGAAGTCGCAGAGCTAAACACTAGGTCGAGTGAGGACCTAGGTGCCAAAACAAGAAAAATCGAAAATAAACTAGAAAGAGAGAGAGAGAGAGAGAGAGGAGTTCGGCCAAGTTCTAGAGAGAGAGTCTCTCAAATCTCTTAAACTTGGATGAATATCAATTGTGAGGAAATGAGGCTCCTATTTATAGGAGAGGTTTCACCTTCAATAAGGTAGTTTCCTCTTCTATAGAATATCACATATTCATGAGCAAAATAACCCTTATTTCCCACTTGAGAAACTCGGCCAAACAAGGCTTCTAGAAGCCTTGATTTGTTTCCTATTTTGTTCATGGTTGCCTTTTCTCTCAACATGGCCGAAGTTCCCTTATGCATCCTTATGCAAATTTGTTTCCTCTTTTTTCTTTTGGCAAGTATCTAAATACATTTATGCACAAAATAAACTCTCCTATTTCTCTATAGGGTAGGCGCCCAACATGTCTCTAGAAGGAGCTTCTAGAAGCTTCTTCATTTATTCATGAGAACATGAAAAAGGCCCATTAAGAATTTTCAATAAAACTCTTATGAAATGAAATTAATTCACGAGGCCCAATGATCAAGTCATGGCCGAGTGACATTAAGTCATCAAACGAACTTGTCAAAAAATTTATTGACATTCATTTCATCCTTTGTCTCAAAAGACAAAAATACCCTTTTGACTATTTTCTTTCTCGTTTTGACTTAGCTTCCAGTTTAACTATTCCTATCGATGTGATTCGTGACAGTGACCTCATGGACCCAAATGAACAAAGCTTGAGCTAAACACTTGGACTCAAAAGTTCACAAACCTTTTCCAAGTTTAGTTTAATGCCAACTGACTCCACTAAAGAGTTGACACTGAAAATCTCTCGGTTCAAGTGAATTTATTTTCTACTCAAGAATTCGACCTAATTATGATGAGCGGATCCACTGAATATTATCTATGTTTATCCTTCATGAATGTCATCAGCTAGTCGGGATTTACTAAATTACCATTTTACCCTTCTAGCTGTTATTTCCTCAACTCCTTTGTCGCTTGTGAATAAGTTAGAAACAATGTATTGACGAGGAGCTAACAAGTCACATTGTTTCATCCAAAAGAGTTAGGACTCAATTTGGACACTGGCCAGTTCATTTATTCACACTCCAAGGAACAAAGCATGAGGTGACATACATTGCATTTCAGCAATCTTGTACATGAATTCCATATCTATGAGAACTTCACAAAGTTACTCATGACATACTCACAACTTAGTACTTCACCAATAGGCCCTGTTCGGAATCACATAGTGAGCCCGAACTCTGACTTTCTCAAATGAGAATACTAAGCTGTGAAATGGCATGTCTCATTTCAGGATTAAGGTAAGCATGATGCAATTCATACGCAGTGACTTCGAGACATAAGAGGTTAAATGGTTTGTTCTTATCTTGTCTTTAGAAGTGCACTGGTCAATTCAGTACCTTCGGAAGATACCTAGAAGAACTATAGAGTCTCCAACTCTCAATGCCTCATAACCAGACATCATAGATTCTTCTAACAATCGTACTGAGGTCAATAGTCCTTTGACCCTAAGATTGCAAATATATCGTTTTAAGCAAACCACGAAGAGTTTGTTCATGCAAATCTACATTTGTCTCTTCGTAAGTTGTTAAGTTTGTTTATGGACTAAAAGACTAAGGTTTTATCATAAAGCTTCAAACAAGGAAGATTGAATGAACGTTTCAACTTTTTATTAATGAATAAGCAATTACAAGCAAGAGTCTTCGTAAGACTATATTACATCAAATGTACACAAATAGACACTACTACTCTTCTTGTGGGCACCATTGACAACAGTGAAATGCTAGGGACATTCCTTCCAACCTCGACACCGTGGATGTTGCCCCTAGTTTCTTCGCGGATAAGGAGACGGCTTAGCACCTCTGAAGCTATGATAAAAAGATAGGGGGATAGGGGATCACCTTGTCTAATACCCCTCGTCGGCTTCATCGGATTGAGAGGGCTACCATTGAGCAATATAGAGTAGGAGGCCGTAGAGATACATTGCTCAATCAACCCTCGCATCTTGGCAGACATACCGAAGCTTTTTAGTACCCCGAGGATGAATCTCCACTCAAGTCTATCATACGCCTTGCTCATGTCAATTTTGACTCCCATTAAGCCAACTTTCCCTTTCTTCTTCTTCTTCATCTTATTCATAATCTCACGAGCTAAGATTGTATTCTCCGCGATCCATCGGCCCGGGACAAAAGCCGATTGGAAGGGAGAGATACCTTCGAAGCCTAGCCGTGATGATTTTGGTAATGACTTTGAAACTGAAATTACATAAGCTAATAGGCCGTAGCTTATCAAAAGTCTCCGCCTCGTTGGTCTTCGGGATGAGCACAATGTGGGCATGATTAAGGACTTTTAAAAGTTTCCCATTACGGAAAAACTCTTTCACCATCTCCATTACGTCATTGCCTACAAGATTCCACCATTTCTTATAAAAGATTCCCTGAAAGCCATCAGGTCCCGGGGCCTTCAAATCGTGCATCGCCCAAACAGTTCTCTTAATCTCGTTACCAGTGGGAATAGATTCCAGGAATTCATTATCATGATCGTCTAGCACCGGCTCAATAAGATTTTCCAAATCTTCGGGGAAGTTGGAGTTGGACGTGGCAAAGAGATCCCCAAACTTGCCTTGAAGGTAATCCCCAATCTTGGATCTCGAGGTAATCCAGTTCCCATTTTCATCTCCGAGACCACCGATGTAGTTGCGTTTCCTGCGAATAAGCATGGACGTGTGGAAGAATTTAGAGTTTTTATCTCCGTCCTTTAGCCACAACTCCCTAGATTTCTGACGCCAAACCCTTCCAACTTTGGTCTCTAGGAGTTTTAATTCCTCAGTAGTCTTGGCTTCACTGTCAGCGATCCATCCCGAAGTGGGGCTTCTCTGAAGTTCAAGTAATCTTGTTTCGCACTCTTTAATTCTGTGGAGAGCCCCATGCCACCTCGTACTCTGCCATTTCCTAAGAAGACGTTTAGTCAGAGAGATCTTCGAGTGAAAACAGTAGCTTCTATTACCAGTAAAAGCAACGTTCCAAGCTCTTTCCACTGTTTCTTTGCACTGCTCCTCGTCCATCCAAGCTTCAAAGAAACGAAAAGGTTTTGGACCTCGATCATCCTGCATAGAAAGATCCATAACGAGAGGCGCGTGGTCCGAGTCCTTGATGGGTAGCACTTTTACCCCAGTGTAGGCGAAATTTTGGAGCCACTCCGTATTAACAATTGCACGATCGATCCTCTCCAGGATTCTGCTCCCGTGGCTTTGGCCATTCGACCACGTAAAACGGCCGCCTTGAGGCTTCAGATCAACTCCTCCCGAGTCGAGGATGAAATCCCGAAGGAAGCGACAAGCCCCCCAGGTCACTTTTCGTCCTCCGCTCTTCTCGAAGTCAGATAAAAGAACGTTCAGGTCCCCTATAAGTGCCCAGGGCCTTCCCGATCTTAAGAGGTCTTCAATAAGCCTCGGCCAAAAGGCTTGTTTCCCGCTATGAGATGTAGGACCATGGATACCAAACAGATCCCAGTCTTTATCCCGATTTTGACCCCTAATAATGGCCCATATCATATTCTCGGATGCCTTCCAGATATCTAGTTTAATGCCTCTACTCCACATAATACAAAGACCACCTGCATTACCATTAGCAGCCACTGCGTAGCAGCCCCAAAAACCCATGCGTTCCCGAATTCTGTACATTCTTCCTTCCTGAACTTTAGTTTCACTAAGCACTACAATATCCGGATTTTCTTTCCGGATTAAGCTCCGAAGAGCCTCCACCGCTGGGTCCCCGTTGAGACCGCGGCAATTCCAGGAAAGGATCACTAACATGGACGGGGTAGGGGGTTGTTAAGGCCCGCCTCCTCGGCCATCGTTAGTGGGGAATCACGTTGGGTTATCGCCTGACTAACTTCCCCGTTCCTAGTCGGCGCGTCTTTTAACTGAGTTTTCCCTTTTGACGTATACTTCCTCGGGTTGATTGTTCTTCTGACCTGTGTCCTCGTCGTCTCCTTATTCCCATGCCCATGAGAGAAAACAAGTTGGAGATTTTTCGCCAAATTCGCAATAGAATCTTGTTTCTCCTTGTCGTGTTTTCCTTCGTCCGTTCCTTTCTCAGCAGTTTTTTTCCTCTTCCCGGATTCCTCATTTTCTTCAATCTTTCTTTTGATCGATGCCTCATATTCTTTTCCAATCCTCTCTATGACTTCCATCGATGGACTTTTAGTTAGCAGCTTGGGCTGGACTCTTTTCTTCATTTTGTCTGGTAGCCATGTCCTTACTTGGGTTTGGTATCAGGCCCAACTTATCACCCGTCCCCATTATAGAATTTCTTTTTTCTGGAATAGTATATTTCCCTTCTTTAATTCTATGGTCCCCACATCCAGATGTCTCTGCTGAGGTACTGTTGGGCTTGTGGCATTGCCCATCTGCGCCTCTTCTGCTGCCAACATTCTCTGACGTTTTTAGTGGCACGATAAGGTTTTGTCCTTCTGTCAGAATATAGTCGTTAGCCCACATCTTCTCCGGCGAGTCAGGTTTCCCTGAGATATTAGGAGTTGTCGTCACCTTTTACGAGCTAGCAACTTCCAGACCATCTAACTTCTAAATTATCTGGTTTTGTGGCGTTGGCGACATAGCTTCTTCCTCCGTCAGTCTTCCAACCAAGTCCTCCATCTCCCAGAGGCAAGACCTGAGCGCTGATTCCACATACAACCAATTTCCATACATGATTACCATCGGAGAATGGTTAGAACGCACGTACCTCCAGCTTTTTCTTCCACACTCTCCATGTTCGTGGCCGAGCATCCCACATTTAAAGCAAACACGACCCAATTTCTCGAACTTGAACTGTATCCAAAGGGATCTCATTCCAGGTTGGTCTAAGAAGAAGCCAGCCTTGAGAGGCTTGTTGATGTCAACAACTACTTTCAGTCTCGTGGACGAGCCGTCCCTGCCTGTAAAGCCCACCACTCTTCCCACCATTGCCGCCAACTGCCTTCCATTCCTCTCATTTAGATATCCTGGTGGAAGACCCATCATTCGTATCCAGAAAGGGGACAAGTTGAAAACAATTTCTTCAATGGTCATCATCTCCGGCCAGGCTTCCAGCAAGAACTGAACTCCTTTACAAATCCAAGGTCTTCCATCCAAGATTCTTTCCACATCCTCTTTGAGGCTGAATATCAGTTGATATATCCCTGGTTTGATTTCCTCTATTTTCCATGGCCTTTTGCACTTTCAAACCACAGAGAACACCTCAAAAATCAGCTTAGGTCTCATTGGTCTTGAGCCTAAGATTTTTCCAGCAAGGAAGAATCCAACCCCTTTCACTGCGTCGGCAGTAGAGAGAGGGCTGATATGCAGATTGCTAGCCAAGAACGACGTAGCTAGCTCAATCTCCTCATCCTCTTCCTCCAAGCTCGCCGTGTCGTAGTCCTTCTCTTTTCCTTTCCCTTTTAGCGTCTCCAACTCTAGCCCTTTTCCTTCCATCTTAGAAGTTCTCAAGAACAGCACGAAACTCTGAAGCCCTACCCACGTCCCTTCCCGTCACTCTAGACCGCCTTACTCCCTCTCAAGTGATTCCCGAAACCAGCCCAGCTCTCCACCACGACTCACCTAACCGCCCAACTCACCTCTCAAGTGTTTCCCACGAGAACCCCGGACCCCTCACCACTCTCCAAAGACCAAAACCAACCCAACTCCCCACTACACAAAGGTCACCAGAAACCCAGGGCACCTAACCCACGAAGGACACTCAACAGATGGACTCAGAGGAAAGCAAAACAAGGGCAAAACCCCACTCGTACGGAGAGAAAAAATGTAAAACTTCGTATATTGTTTTTACAAATAGTGATACTCATTTTATTTAATTACAATCTAAAGTCCCATTATTTTGAAGATATGACAAAGGAGCCCATTTGTACTTACCATCATATATAATGCGAACACATGAGTCAAAACAACAACACGAACTAATTTAAAAAGCGCCTAGGAAGCAGCTCAAACTGGTTTTTGAGGTCCAAAAGCCCTTGTATATTTATTATTGTTCTTTACCATTTCTGTTCAGTCGGCCCCTCGTTTTTTTTTTCTTTATTTTTATTTTATTTGGTTTCATTTCAACTAGGTCTCTTCTCTTGTTTTAATATTTCATCGATATATGTATATTTTCTGAATGATAGGCACTGGATAGTACAAGATGGAGGGTTAATAATACGATGCTTGGCATAATAGTCAGTATACGGTCCAGTTGAAGATATCTTGCAGGATTGGTCAGACATAACGAGGTATTTTACATTTTAATTATAAATTCGTTACCCCATTCCCACTAGTAGGTCCTTGCATATACGTAAATATTTCGTATTCGTTTTGGGAAAGATTTTAACTTTGTCTTACAAAAGCTTGTTGACTTAAATTATCAATTTGATTTAAGAGAGTGTTGACTATCTTGAACTAGAACACAGAAACCTTTGAAGTTTTGATAGAGATTTTTCTGTTTATAAGGTTTGAGACTGGCCCAGCCCTCGGTAGGTTTGTGGTGGAGTTGTCTCTTCTTGATTTATTTTAGTTATTTAAAGAAAATGGTGTTTCGGATCCCTCTGCTGATAGTTCTGCGTATCAGTTAGCCAAAATTAAAATTCATCACACGGTTCATTACCCATTTTCCATGTACCTTGGGAGTTGGATAAGGTTTGGTTGAATCATGGAGCTGTATGGGTCTACTTACAACGTAACGCAGCGATCCCAAAGTTTGCCATGCCACTAGAAAACTTAGTTTTTTATTTTTATTTTTTCCAATTTTAAACACCGTTTTGGGCACTTGGTTTATACCTTTGAAAACATGTTAATATGCATTAAATTATATGATGTGGTAACATATCATTTCTTAGATGGAGAATCAGCCAGAAAATAGTTATAATTTCCCATGTTTATCTTCTTCACTCGCTCTAAGGCACAATAGAACATATGTTCGGCGACAGAGACAGATGAGGATTCAGTTTCTGAATTCGATCCGCGGTGTTCACTCTCTTGATAGCCACCAACAAAGCGAAAAATTGGACCTTGTTCGGAACCGAAGCTTTCCAAACAGCGTCAAAGAAAGAAACAAGGGGCAGAGGGGCTGCGGGGGAGAGAGATCCTCAGCCACTGACTTAACCGAGAAAACATTTTCGTCACCCAACCACATGCGCCGATCTGTGAGACCTTCCCAAAGCTTAAAGGCGTCCAAGACCCCCATCGAACCAGTAGCTTCGCACGACTCCCTGGTCGTCAAATTCATGGGGAATCCAAAATTCCAATCCACCTTGTTGAAATCAGCTACATCAACTACTTCTACATCCTCTTACGAGCTTATGACGTGGCGTGGTCCTGTGAAGCCGTTGAAGATGTACGTCTCAGGAAAAGTCTTGTTTGGGTATATATGTTAGACGGCTTAGTTTACTTGTATCGCTTTTATTTTTTCTGTTTTTCATGTAACTGAAAAGAGAGAGAAAAAGAAAAGAAAAAAAAAACTCTGAGAGATTGTTTGCGTGAGAGAAGAAAAGATTGAGCTAGTGAGTGAGGGAATTTCTCTGAGTGATTCTCGCTGGGTTTCTTCTTCATGAGCTGTGGAGTTTTCTCTGAAGTGTGTGTATCAGAAGTGTTCTTGTTATTCTTCAGTGCAAATCGAACTTCCTTGATCTAGAGGAGTTCGCGGGGATTAGGCTCATTAACGCCGAACCTCGTTAACAATTCTCGGTGTTCTTCGTTCCTTTCTTTATTTGTGTTTGTTTTGTTTTGGATTGCTTGCACTGGAAGGTACAATCGATAAACTGTTTTATTGGATGTGATTTCCTACACACCTGACCGGGATTAGCGGGAGAAGAAGATGCGAATCTGTTGATAGGAGCGTTCTGAGAGGGGCAGAGTCTGGCCAATCCTGGGAAGCGGTCTTTCAAGCACATATCTCCGCACCATAAGTCCTCCCAAAAATGCACCAATCCTGGACATCAGTGCAGCTTGAGAGGTTTTATCCTCCGCCACAAGCTATTGCGAGCTCCGCCGTTCCGACCTATGCGAAGAGTGATGTACTTTCTTGAATCACTTTGCTCTGTGCGATGATGTATAGAGAGAAAAAATAAGATGGTGCAACAAGCTGCGCTCACCGAAAGAATAAGCTGTTGAACACAACCTCAAAGTATACAGTAACTTCAGAAAGGAAAATGAGTTGATTTGATTTATAGGATATAGGATGAAAAATTTGTTTCTTTCCTTGTTATTTTACTAATTTTTATTTTATTTTATTTTTATAAAACTAGCTGAGAATAAGCAGAAATTGGTTCTGGTTTTGGCGTACTTGATTGTATAGTTGGAGTTGGACTAGGCTACAATTCCATTAGTTAATATTCTGAGACTGGTTTTGGCAGGACGTTGATTGCAGGGCAAGTGTTTGCATAGTACAAGATGCTTGAAACCCCAAGCCATATGCTTCAAGCACTTAATAGTAAACACTCTTTCAATGTCCTTTCGAACAAGTTGGCATGAAATCTCTACCAGCCCACACAAGTAAAGCCGCTAGATAATTGCTAATTATGCTCGCCTTGGAGTAACCAAAATCACGATAAATGCCCACCTTTCTCTGCATCCTGGCTTGCGGTTTTAGAACTGACTCGGTATTTGTCAAATTGCCTTGAGTTTGTACGATTATCCCTCTCAGTGCCCAAGGTTGGGCTAAACTATTATACTCAGGAAATGAAATCCATGTGGAGAAGATTTTACCCACGAAATTGAGGTTGAAGATCGGAATTATGTTGAGGATTTACAAAAAAGAGAGAAACTTCTCTATGCTGTAATCCAATATCATACCGCCCAAGTATCAAATTTGTAGTCCTATTTTTAAACGAAAAAAAAAAAAAAACGTTTTAAGCAACAGCAAATCAAGTCCAAAAGAAATTCAAGTAATAAACAACAAGATAGTTCTTAAACGTCACACAGCCAGTTATTCAAAATCCAGTTGGCATGTATACAACACGTCTGGACTTGTTATTATTTTGAATAATGGCTTATGTAACCATTATTTGCACATTATATTGCATCTGGGGCCCGCTTTTGATAAGTAGCTGATAGTGGTAACTTATCATTTGTTTCATCAAACACCACAATAAGTCTTGAGAGAGGATTCAATATTTTTAATATCAGCCATCATGAACTTGTGGTACTCGAAGAAGTAATAGGGCTTGTACATCAAAGGGTGTTCTTCATCAACGAGCTCGTCCGGGGTTTTGATCAAGTAATCTTCTTTCGGATCTGAAAAAAACCCAACTGTGTACCTTGGCTTGTTTCCACTCATTGTAACGCGATGAAGGGGACAGTGAAGTCGACCATTTGCCAATACCTACAGTGAAAATTACCTGTCATGATTCAAATCTAAAACCTAAGACCCATATTAGGTCATGAAAAAGTAAACGCATTATTTTGAAAAAAAAAAAAAATAGTGAGGATATTATTTTGGAGTTTACTACCCTAGTATATATGATGACGGGGTAAATAGAGTATTTACTTCAAAACAAGCTATGTTATCAAAGAAAATAATTTATACTAAATTTAAATGCTGTGTCCTAAAAGTAAAGATTATTAATATTAAACCTTTTGCTATATATATACATAAGAAAAAAGATTGAATTAATTATGTACATGATCTGAGTATCGAGCAATAGAAAGAAGAATTCTAATGAAATTAAGAGATTAATACTTTGAATATAAAATAAAAAAACTAAATTTAAACGATAGAGATAACTGATAAATTATATCTATTATCTATAAATAATAATTCTGCATAAATTCCTATAAAGATTAGCAGTATTGCTCTTTAATTTATCAAATTATTTTAATTTTTTTTTATCCCTGTTTTTGTTAAAAAATATTTTAATTTTTTTTTATCTCCGTTTTCAATAAAAAAAAAAATTGAACGTCAGAAATCTAAAAAATATTTTAACTTTTCACAACACAAGATAATAGAATTATTAATATTATCTTTTTTTTTTAATCTGGCCCTTCGATTTGTGAGCTAAATGTTTTGATGCAATCAATGTTTGAATTACCCTGTCACGACTACTTATTTTATTAGCAAGATATCAAATAAAAAAAGAAACAGGAAAACTTACAAATGACAAAGCCTCGCCCAGAATGACCATGAAAGAGCCCGTGGAGAGTTGACCGGAAATCCATTGACCATCCTTTGTCTGAACCTCCAAGCCATCAACTTGGTTTTGACTCAGAATATTAACCAGTCTCTTATCTTTGTGAGCCTGCAGTGATAGCTTCTTTTCCCCACAAGTTTCAAGCGCCTTGTACTTCATGATTCGAAGCGTGTAGTTTGTTGAATCCAAGTGATTTTCCAAGTGTTTTTCAATCCCTAAACTCTCAAAGATCATCGTTCTTATGATTAGATCGAGCTCGGATAGTTGATCCGTGTATGATTGTATAGTTTTGCTGCCATTATTGCACGTACACATCATGAGCCGCAACTATGATTTTTATGATAAAAAATAAAATTAATTCACAGGTTAAAAAAAATTTACCATATGCCAGGGTTTCCTTGAGGAAACAAGGTATTGGTGAAGCTTTCGACATTTTTGTGGACTGTTGTATCGTCGATGGTCATGGACTGATGCGGATTCTCATCCTTGATGCTTTCGCCGTAGCCGTAGGTGTTGAAGGGATTATTCGAAGCATTCAGTTTCTTGGTTTCCAATGGAAGATCGAAGAGATCTTGAAGCGTTGACCCAAAAACTTCCTTTCTTAGGTCTAGTGGAATTTTATTGAACAAGGCCTCGAAGCACCCGAACTCTTCAAGGGCTTGTCGGACCTGAGACCTCACCGATTCCCATTCGGGTGTGTTTGGCTTCAATGGTTGAACCGAGAAATCTATGACCGGAAGTCTCAGGCGTTGATTCGTCTCTAGGCTCATTTTGATCACGGCCACCTACATGTATTGATTGAGCTATATAAAACTGTAATATAGTACTAATAAGTTGACTATAGAAGGGGAAAAGTGGTTTTTACACCCATGTAGCGAATCTGAATTTGTTGGATTTATTTTAGTACTTTTTTTTAACCCCAAATATTGTTATTTTTTAAATTACAAAATAACAGTGTACTTAAAATGTTAGGTATAAACTTTTCTTTTTTCAAACAGCTCAGTCAAAATATAATAGAACGAGAGGGGTACACGGTCCGGTCTGGTTTAAAACCAGTCAAAAAATCAAACCGAACCAGTTTAAATATAAAAAAAAAATAAAATAAACTGGACCGGACCAAATAAGAAAAAAAAAATCGGACCTGACCAAATCGGTTAAAACGGTCCGGCCGGTTTAAACCGTACTAGACCGTTTTAGACCGGACCGTTATGGACCGCTAGACCATTTTAGACCGTTTTAAACCGGACTGTTTTATTTTAACCTATTTTTTATTTATATTTTTCTTAAATAATAACCAATCCGGATCTCTTTTAGACCGTTTTGAACCGTTTTGGACCGGACTGTCTTAGACCGGACCGTTTTAGACATATATTTTACTAATTTTTTTTTATTTAAATACTAACCGGTCCGGTCCGGTCTAGACCGCAATTTAAAATTTTTAGACCGAACCGGACCGTTTAAGAGTTTAAACCGGATCGGACCGAACCGGTGAAATTTTAAATCGTTTAAAACTGGACCAACGGTCTAAAACCCAACGATGGTCCGGTTTACGATTTTACCGGTTTTTTTGCGCCGCATTTAGAACTAACAAGTATTAACAATTACCATTTTAAAATATGTTGTTTGAAACCGGTCACTTAGTTTGTTAAATAAATGGGGTTTTAGTATGAGACCAAAAAAAAAAAAAAAAAAAAAAACTCTAGGAATTCAATTATTCATCAAGAGTCAAGACTACTGATAAAATAATCTATTGACAGCTCAAAAGATAATAATTAAATAATTTATGATGCTACTATCAACAATTTGACATTGCTCCTCTACGGTCTTCTTCGATGAATACGGATAGGCTGTTTTGGGCTTGAAAGAATCTATTGGATTCCTCAGTTTGAGCCTTTTTTGATCCACTAATAAATGGGGTAGTAGAGAAATTTCATTAATTGGGCTTAATAAGCCATTAAATATCAAGATTAGACCCTAATGTTTAAAAATATCTGAATATGGACTTTTGGCCCAAAATCGGACAAAAATACCCTTGATTCAAAAAACTCATATATTTTCTCTCATGTTCAAATGATTTTCATCACAATTCTTGTTTGTGTTCGAATTGGTTGATCCTAGCATAAATTATTTTCTTTGATAACATAGCTTGTTTTGAAGTAAATACTCTATTTACCCCGTCATCATATATACTAGGGTAGTAAACTCCAAAATAATATCCTCACTATTTTTTTTTTTTCAAAATAATGCGTTTACTTTTTCATGACCTAATATGGGTCTTAGGTTTTAGATTTGAATCATGACAGGTAATTTTCACTGTAGGTATTGGCAAATGGTCGACTTCACTGTCCCCTTCATCGCGTTACAATGAGTGGAAACAAGCCAAGGTACACAGTTGGGTTTTTTTCAGATCCGAAAGAAGATTACTTGATCAAAACCCCGGACGAGCTCGTTGATGAAGAACACCCTTTGATGTACAAGCCCTATTACTTCTTCGAGTACCACAAGTTCATGATGGCTGATATTAAAAATATTGAATCCTCTCTCAAGACTTATTGTGGTGTTTGATGAAACAAATGATAAGTTACCACTATCAGCTACTTATCAAAAGCGGGCCCCAGATTCAATATAAATGTGCAAATAATGGTTACATAAGCCATTATTCAAAATAATAACAAGTCCAGACGTGTTGTATACATGCCAACTGGATTTTGAATAACTGGCTGTGTGACGTTTAAGAACTATCTTGTTGTTTATTACTTGAATTTCTTTTGGACTTGATTTGCTGTTGCTTAATAAGCCATTAAATATCAACTGGATTTGATGTCGTACGATGCTGTACGATGCGATACGATGCCGTACGATGAAATACAATGTGAAACCCTCAAAATCGAAACTGAACACATACGATATCGTACGATGTCGTACGATGTTGTACGATGCTGTACGATGCGATACGATGCTGTACGATGAAATACAACGTGAAACCCTCAAAATCGAAACTGAACACATACCCAAATTCCTAAAAAAAATAAAAAATCGGAGCGTTGCCCCGAACCCCACGAGCTCAGCGGTGAGCTTGACCACCGAAAATTCTAATCCTAGCGCAACCAATTCGAAGATAAACAATAATTGTGATGAAAATCATTTGAAAATGAGAGAAAATATATGAGTTTTTTTAATCAAGGGTATTTTTGTCCGATTTTGGGCCAAAAGTCCATATTCAGATATTTTTAAACATTAGGGTCTAACCACCGAAAATTCTAATCCTAGCGCAACCAATTCGAACATGAACAAGAATTGTGATGAAAACATTTGAAAATGAGAGAAAATATATGGGTTTTTTGAATCAAGGGTATTTTTGTCCGATTTTGGATCAAAAGTCCATATTTAGATATTTTTAAACATTAGGGTCTAATCTTGATATTTAATGGCTTATTAAGCTCAATTAATGAAATTTCTCTTTTAGTACGAGGTGGATGTGGGTCGTGGCAGTAGTTCCACTAATAGTTCGAGTGATCCTCATACTCCTCCATGTAGTAGTACTCATGATCCGAAGCTTGGTACATTGGCAAACTGTAATTAATCGTGAATTTGTGGAAGGGCCCTCAAACTAGGAGAGTAGGACAAGATAAGCACATTAGTAACAAAAGAAAATTAAAAAACATAAGAAACTAATTAATTCAATTGGATCTCCGAAGGAACAAAAGTGAAGAAAGAAAAATAAGAAATAAACTATGTGTGTTTATGTAGCATAAGAAATAAGATGAAGAATTTTCTTTGTATTATTTGAACAGGAAAAATACAATGCTGAAGAGATATCTAAAAGTTGCAACAGCAGCAACTATATATAGGGAAACAAAAAGGAACGTAATCATAACTTCCTAAATAAAAACGTAAATATTAAATCCCTATTAATACTCCTCAATCTTATAACTGCTCCACTGAATGATAATGAAGACATATTGTAACTGTAGGACTGAATTCATGCACATGCCACGTCATTATTATCTCCATCAATTCATGATAAGATGACCACGTCAGGGATTAGACTGTGGTCAGGGTTAGACTCACAGTCTAATCCCCGACAACGGCGTCAAAAACTTGGTCGGTAGATTTCTCTCCACAATACGTAAGCGTGAGTGTCGTCAAGTAGTACATGTGCGAAGTACGGATCGATCTCACGAGAACTAAACTTTTCGATATTTAGAATCTCTTAATTTCTCTCGAATTTGAATTATAAAAATAAAGCGACAAAAGATGGGGGATTTTTTTATAGTGTTTATGTAAGAAAATTTCAAGCAAGTAAACTAAAGCATTGTAAACAAATAATATGAAAGCATGGGACATGACTTCTTTAGTTCAATGATGTAATTGGTTATTAGGCTCACTTTTGGATCAGATTGGAACGGGAAACTTAGTCTCATCCCTCAAAATTATCCACAAATCTCTCTCGTCTATAGGGACCTAGTTGGTTTACACCTCTCGGTTTGGATCCTATTAAAAAAACAACTGCAATGCACTCGGGATTCAAACGATTACACTGACCCTCTAGTCTTTCTATATATCTAGGTGGATTTGTGACGGGAAGGGTAGAGCTCGCATGTTTATTACCTCTCGGTTTCAAAACTTACATAGAGATTCACTATTAGTTAGATACTCTAATTAGAGATTACAGACACCCATATTCCCGTAGGTTTTTATTCTTCCCCTCTTGAAAAATCAACTCTATTCCTAAGTCTTTGAACCAACCATTATCAAATCTCCAACTACATCATATCCCTCTACATATCTAGCTACTCATAATTGAAATTAAACAAAGAAAATTAATAATAAGTAAAAGCAAGAAAGCTAGAAAGTAAAGAGACATGATATTGAAAGAAAAACTCAAAATAAACTCTATTAAATATCCAAAACCAAGATTCAATTCCAAATTACTCAATTGAACATAAAAACAAAATCAAAACAAGAATCAACAATGAACTAATACTCAAAACCAAGATCAAAGACTCAAAAGTAGGTAAAACAAACAAGAAACTTAGAAAACAAGTAAAAGAGTGTTCAACAAGAATGAAAATAAAGAATGGTTGAGGAAAAATGATAACAAAGAGTGAGGTTGATGATGATGATGATGAAGGGGGCTGTCACCTCTTCTTCTTCTTCTTCTTCTTCTTCTTCTTCTTCTTCTTCTTCTTCTTCTTCTTCTTCTTCTTCTTCTTCTTCTTCTTCTTCTTCACTCCAAGAGCTCTCCAATGGTTTATCTCTCTAGAAAAATGGGTTTGTAGATCTAAAACTATGGAGTATTGTGTTATTTATGTAATAATAACTTAGACCTAATTTAGACCGTATGGCATCCAAGGCCACATTTTTTAGCCTTCTTGGCCATTGGATGGGATCTAAGGGCTGAGATCAGCTCCTGGACGAGCTCATTAAAAAACAATGTTTGTCACAGCGCTCGTCGCACACGGACTTGGGCGCGTCGCGCTCTGGATGTGTGCGACGCCTGAAGTTCTACGCGGCCATTGCAGTAGGATCAGAGATCATTGGTAATATATGCATGACGCGTCCTTGGTCGTGCGCACCACGTTCATCTGAAATCCTCTAGCGTGTCGCGCTTTCAGTAGTACGCAACGCAGATGCTGACTTTTCTCTAGCTTTTACTCTGACTTCTAGGGTCGTTTCTTGTGAATTTCAGCTCTGATTCCGCACATTTTTGCACCATCAATATCTCTTGCTCTGGTGTACCTGAAAATCACTAAAAACTACCAAAAACTATGAAATAACCTAAGAATAAGCATGTATTATCGTATTAAAGGATATAGATAAGTGTGAATGAATCGAAATTATCAAATACCCCCAAACTTGAACCTTTACTTGTCCTCAAGTAACAAAACAACTATACAGAGCAAACTAGCAAAGGCAAGCCTGAATACAAAATGTTGGAATTGATCTAGGGTTTAAGAAAAGTTTAACGCTTCTGGTAAGCGGCGGAATTTAAAAATTTTCTTTTGACAAGTAAAACGATTTTACTAACCTAGACAAAGAGCAAGTACACGCAAATAAAAACTATTATGAGCATTATAAATTTACTAACCTTTTTAGAAGCTTGAACGTTGAGAAGCTTTTGGAAGGTTGCAACGTTCTTCTCCCCTCGCAGCACGTCTCTCTTCTTTCCTCGGCAATACGAGCAACCACGATAGTTTCTATCACAAGAATCACTCGAGAGAAAAGGAATTAGTGAGTGGACACTTTTAAACACGATGACTCAAGAACAAGTCTTAGAGTCGAAGAGCTAAAACACTAGGTCAAATGTGGACCTAGGTGCCAAAACAAAAACCGAAAATAACTAGAGAGAGAGAGAGAGGATCGGCCACAAGGTCTAGAGAGAGAAGCTCTCAATCTCTAACTTATGTGGAATGAATGAAATGAGAAGAATAAGGCCCCTATTTATAGGACAGGCTTTACCTTCAATAAGGTAGTTTCCTCTTCTATAGAATATCACATATTCATGAGGAAATATTCCTTATTTCCTTTTCTCATTTGGGCGTGCGAGCCCTGGCTTCTAGAAGCAAATTTGTTTCCTATTTTGCTTGCCTTGGCCGCCCATGTCATTTCCTCCTAGAGGAAATTTGTTTCCTCTTTTTCTTTTGGCAAGTATCTTCATACATTAATGCACAAAATAAACTCTCTTTCACAGTAAGGGCTGCACAAAATTTAGTCTCCCATTTCCTTGGGTTGGACGGCCAAAAGGCTTCTAGAAAGTCTTTCTAGATTTTTCTTTACTTGTTCATGACAACATAAGAAAAACCCATTAAGAATTTTCAAGTAAAATTCTATGAAATGAAATCAATTCACAAGGCCCAATGATCATATCATGGCCGACTGTTATTAGTCATCATATGACCATGTCAAAAAAATTTATTGACATTCATTTCATGCCATGTCCAAAAAGACAAAATTACCCGTTTGACAATTTTCGTAAAACTTGTCTCGTTCTTATTTTGACTTAGCTTCTAGTTTAACTATTCCTACTCGATGTGATTTGTGACAGTGACCTCATGGATCCAAATGAACAAAGCTTGAGCTAAACACTTGGACTCAAAAGTTCACAAACCTACGGGTTTAATCCCTTCAGGAAGGTTTATAAGTTTCCAGACTTTGTTGACATACATCGAGTGCATTTCAATTTTCATGGCGTCAAGCCAAAGGTTTGATTCAGAACAAGCCATCGCTTGACTATAGGAAACAGGATCATCCATGTCAGAGAAGGCTACGAGAGAGTCTCCATAGGACATGTACCTGTCAGGCTTTTGAGTAGCCCTCCCACTACGTCGAAGTAATACTTGACGAGATTTTGAAGAGTTAGGTTGTGTTTCAGTTGGGGTAAGAACAGTTCTTACAGATGAGGTAGAAGCTTCCTCACCCAACTTTTATTTAAGCACAATTTTGCTTCTAGGTGTCGCATCCTTCATAAAGTCATCTTCGAGGACACGAGCATTCGTGCTAACGAATGTCTTATCGTCCTCGGGACTATAGAAAATGAAACCTTTGGTTTCCTTTGAATATCCCACAAACAGGCACAATTCTGCCCTACTAGCCAACTTGCTAGTCTTTTGCCTTAGCACATGTGCATGGCAACCCCAAATTCGGATGTGGCCCATATTTACTTTACGACCAGTCCATCTTTCATAAGGAGTACCAGGAACCATTTTAGACGGAACTTGGTTCAAAATGTAAGCGGATGTTTCAAGGGCATACCCCCAAAAGGAAAGAGGGAGTGATGAGTAACTCATCATTGATCTAAGCATCTCCATTAGAGTTCGGTTCCTTCTCCCTGACACTCCGTTTTGTTGAGGTGTGCCAGGTGCTATAAGCTGAGAAGCGATACCTTCTTCTTTAAGAAAGTCATCGAACTCTCCAGACATATACTCACCACCTCGATCGGATCGAAAGGTTTTGATCTGCTTGCTAGTTTGCTTTTCCACTAAAGCCCTAAAGACCTTAAATACGTTAAAGGTCTCGGATTTGTGTTTGAGCAAATAGACAAAACCGTGTCTTGAGTAATCGTCGGTGAATGTAACGAAGTATTCGTATCCACCACGTGCCTGATGACTGAGCGGACCACATACATCAGAATGTACTAGTTCCAGCAGCTCAGTGGCTCTTCGACCCTTATCGGAGAAAGGTCGCTTCATCATTTTTCCTTCTATGCAAGATTCGCATGTAGGTAGTGAACCTATTGCAGAGGCTTGGAGTGGACCGTCCCTCACAAGTCTCTTAATCCTATCTAGACAGATATGACCAAGTCTTAAGTGCCAGAGGTATGTTGATTTTATTAGATCGGAGGATTCAGAAAATTTGATCCTCTTTGGCTCCCTAATTAGATCATTATCTATTTCGGTGTCTAAAAGAGAAGGTTGAGAGGGATAGATGTAGAAAAGAGCGTTCTTCATACATGCATCAGTGACAAAAGACTTATCAGGAAACAAAATACGAATTCCATTCTTAATGAACTTTAAACAATAATCTTGCTCAAGAAGATGAGCAACGGATATTAAGTTCTTCCCAAAGGTAGGAACAAAATAAACATTATTCAAGTTTAAAGTGCGGTCTTCAAAAGACAGCGTCACGGATCCCTCACCATTTGCAGACACCAGGCTCCCATCACCCCATTTGAAACAGAAGTCGCCTTCCTCTAAGCTTTTGGTTTTCTTAAAACCAGTCAAGGAACAACAAATATGTATAGTAGCAGCGGAGTCAATAATCCACGATGATACATTATCAGCTACTAAGTGCTTCGGTAATTAGTACAATACTATGTTCCTTTGCTTTGAGATAGGCAGGACAATTCTTTTCCTCGGCCTTTTGAGGTCTCTTCTTAGATCCAGAGGCGGAGGCTTTGTGCTCAGTAGCATGCGCGTCTCCTTTATTCCTCTTTCTCTTAGTGAGACCTTTAGCAGTGTGAAGCTCCTTTACAAGCTCGGTAACAATGTACTCTAGCTTATTCATGGAGTAGTTCCACTTGAAGGTATCAAAAGGTTCGGGGAGAGTTTCCAAGATCATATCTATTTTGATCTCCTCATTAATCTTAGATCCTAGGATTTCCATTTCATTCAGGTAACTAATGATCAGCATCATATGGTCCCTGACAAGAGTCCTAGACTTCATGCGACAGTTCATAAACTGTCGGACTGCTTGTTGCCTTGTTTGACGCCTTCGCTCTCCCAACATCTCGAGGAGATTGTAGAGCATGCAGTGGAAGTCTCGAAGTCACGATGTTGTTTATGCAACACATTGTTCATTGATGCTAAGATATAGCATCTCACAATCTCATCGGATCGAAGCCAGGCCGCTAAGGCGTCTTTGCCCTCTTGAGTCGAATCATCATTCGTCAGAGGAGGACACAGAGTGGTGAGTACCCATTTGTGCTTGTTAATGGTAAGGATGATATCGGGGTTATGTTTCGAATCTACATAGTTTTCGTTTTCGAGTTTGTTCGAGGAAAGGATGAAAGAGAGAGAGTTAGGAGACATTTTGCCTATAAAAGTTGAAACAAGTTTATGATTAGTCTTTGGTTTAGGATTTAAGTTTGTTTAAGACTTGATAAAATCAAAAGGTGTTATAAACCAAACGATAATTTACTCCCTCAAGAGAAGGCCGCAAAAAATCTCCATTTATAAGTAAATGACACATCATTAATGCTTAGCCAAGATGTCAATACACCAATTTTGACTAGTCACCTTTTAAAATGGTTTGATCACTCACATCCTTTCGCAGAGCCTCGAGGGAGGATTACTAGGGATTGAGTCTAAGTGTGTAACCAACCACTTAGTCCAAAAGATCGATTTTGAAAAACAATCCACCGAGGGGAGGTCTTGTCTCATTGTCTCACTCTCGGACTTCGCTCATTAAGCAATGATCAGTGCAAAGCGCCCTTGAGTACTCTCATTTAAGAGAGGGCCACGAAGGTGACTCTTAGTCTGGCGACAATTGCACTTTTCATTAGTGTTGGGGATCGTGGGTTACAAACAACAAGTATAACCCTCCCACTTAGTTTTTGGAGTTGGTACATCGACTCTTATAAGTTCGGAAATGGTTTTCCTAGTTATAGAGCGATAGAGCGGACAACTAGAAAAGAATCCTAGAAGTTCATGTTCAGAGCAGTGTTAGTGCATAAAGGCACAAGGGACATACTCGGATCTTTTCTTATTTTCTATTCGGGGAAAGTGCATGAGGGAAGTGTGAACTTCAACTTACTCGAACACTAGGAAGTTTGAGATTACACATCTTTTTTATTTTCGGCTTGTCTACGAAGAGACCTCCCACTTAAATTTTCAAGAGAATAAAGATTTTGAACATATGTGATATAGATATAGTTTTGAAAACTTATTTGATTTAGATGACTAAATATTTTCAAGTTTGAAAATGAAAACGGTTTTTCAAAAATCAAACTAGTTTTGTAAAAATCAATTTCAATTAAACTTTCAAAAATCAAAACATTTTAATCTTTCACATTATGTTTATAATCCTATAAAAAAAAATTTTGCTGAAGAAAATTTTCTCATTAGAGTTCTATAACTCATGGTAGTGGGGTAGAAAATCCGGATTTCTAAAAACTGGACTTTCAGAACAGCCACGCAGCTCAGAGTAAAGTTGCCATAACTGGCAGATCCGATGTCCTTTTGACCCAAAACCGGTGGCATTGGAAAGAGGACAAACAGACCTTTAATTTGATTCAAGAATCATTACATTTCTATTTGTCAACAGAGAGTTATGTCACTTTTACTAAGGGTTTTACTCCAGCTCGAAGAAAACTGAAATAATTAAAGTTCGGTCTTTTAGTGCGTAAAAAGAATCGAGTGTAACGGAACGCTTTAGGAAGTTGTTAAAGTTTTTAATTGTGTTTTATTAGCAAGGTAATAACATGGTATAATAGAAATAACAACAAGCATAAAACGATTCAAGTAAATAAAAGAAACTAGCAAGACAATACAACTAGTCACAAAATTTACTCGAAATGTTCTCAAACTTTTAAAACACGTTTTTCAATATAAAAAATTAAAAACTTTTAGAACTGATTCTAAAGTGTTTTAATAACATCCCAAACTCACAGAAAAACAACATGATTTTTAATTTAAAGGCAAGAGCAACAAATTAAAAAAAAATCAAGGATAACAATTCTAACTTGTCACAAAATTAGTAAACTTTCGAAAACGATTTTCAAGCTCATAATTTTAAATACATGTACATGCATATCTTTGACCATAGCTCTGATACCATTTGTTGGAATTGATCTAGGGTTTAAGAAAAAGTTTAACGCTTCGGGTAAGCGGCGGATTTTAAAAATTTTCTTTTGACAAGTAAAACGATTTTACTAATCTAGACAAAGAGCAAGTGCACGTAAATAAAAACTATTATGAACATTATAAATTTACTAACCTTTTTAGAAGCTTGAATGTTGAGAAGCTTTTGGAAGGTTGCAACATTCGTCTCCCCTCGTAGCACGTCTCTCTTCTTTCCTCGGCAACACGAGCAACCACGATAGTTTCTATCACAAGAATCACTCGAGAGAAAAGGAATTAGTGAGTGGGAACTTTTAAACACGACGACTCAAGAACAAGTCTTAGAATCGAAGAGCTAAAACACTAGGTCAAATGTGGACCTAGGTGCCAAAACAAAAACCGAAAATAACTAGAGAGAGAGAGAGAGGATCGGCCACAAGGTCTAGAGAGAGAAGCTCTCAATCTCTAACTTATGTGGAATTAATGAAATGAGAAGAATAAGACCCCTATTTATAGGAGAGACTTTACCTTCAATAAGGTAGTTTCCTCTTCTATAGAATATCACATATTTATGAGGAAATATTCCTTATTTCCTTTTCTCATTTGGGCGTGTGAGCCTTGGCTTCTAGAAGCAAATTTGTTTCCTATTTTGCTTGCCTTGGCCGCCCATGTCATTTCCTCCTAGAGGAAATTTGTTTCCTCTTTTTCTTTTGGCAAGTATCTTCATACATTAATGCACAAAATAAACACTCTTTCACACTAAGGGCTGCACGAAATTTAGTCTTCCATTTCCTTGGGTTGGACTGCCAAAAGGCTTCTAGAAAGCCTTTCTAGGTTTTTCTTTACGTGTTTATGACAACATAAGAAAAGCCCATTAAGAATTTTCAAGTAAAATTCTATGAATTGAAATTAGTTCACAAGGCCCAATGATCATATCATGGCCGAGTGTTATTAGTCATCATATGACCATGTCAAAAAATTTTATTAACATTCATTTCATGCCATGTCCAAAAAGACAAAATTACCCTTTTGACAATTTTCGTAAAACTTGTCTCGTTTTTGTTTTGACTTAGCTTCTAGTTAAACTATTTCTACTCGAAGTGATTTGTGACAGTGACCTCATGGATCCAAATGAATAAAGCCTGAGCTAAACACTTGGACTCAAAAGTTCACAAACCTTTTCTAAGTTTAGCTTAATGTCAACTGACTCCACTAAAGAGTTGACACTGAAAATCTCTCGGTTCAAATGAATTTATTTTCTACTCAAGAATTCAACCAAATTATGATGAGCGGATCCACTGAATATTATCTATGTTTACCCTTCATGAATATCATCAGCTAGTCGGGATTTACAAAATTACTATTTTACCCTTCTAGCTGTTATTTCCTCAACTCCTTTGTCGCTTGTGAATAAGTCGGAAACAATGTATTGATGAGGAGCTAACAAGTCACATTGTTTCATCCAAAAGAGTCAAGACTCAATTTGGACACTGGCCAGTTCATTTATTCACATTCCAAGGAACAAAGCATGAGGTGATATACATTGCATTTCAGCAATCTTGTACATGAATTCCATATCTATGAGAACTTCACAAAGTTACTTATGACATCTTCACAACTTAGTACTTCACCAATAGGTCCTGTTCAGAATCACATAGTGAGTCCGAACTCTGACTTTCTCAAATGAGAATACGTAAGCTGTGAAATGGCATGTCTCATTTTAGGATTAAGGTAAGCACGATGCAATTCATACGTAGTGACTTCGTGACGTAAGAGGTTAAATGGTTTGTTCTTATTTTGTCTCTAGAAGTGCACTGGTCAATTCAGTACCTTCGGAAGATACCTAGAAGAACTATAGAGTCTCCAACTCTCAATGCCCCATAACCAGACATCATAGATTCTCCTAACAATCGTACTGAGGCCAATAGTCCTTTGACCCTTAGATTGCGAATTTATCGTTTACTACGAAGAGTTTGTTCATGCAAATCTACATTTGTCTCTTCGTAAGTTGTTAAGTTTGTTTATGGACTAAAGACTAAGGTTTTATCATAAAGCTTCAAACAGACAAGGAAGAATGAATGAACGTTTCAACTTTTTATTAATGAATAAGCAATTACAAGCAAGAGTCTTCGTGAGACTTTATTACATCAAATGTACAAAATAAAGACTACAACTCTTCTTGTGGGCACCATTGACAACACAAAGAAGATAAGGTTATTAAAGAAGCTAAACTAATCTAAGAAAGAAGTTAACCTGCAAAAGAAGTTACACAAAACTACACTAAACTAGAAAGTTGGGTGTTTTGCTAAGGTCTTTTGGACTTACATCAACGTCTCTCCTAGATAAAATCGAGTTTAAAAGTAAGAACAACAACAATCAAAGCTCAATGGACACAAGTGATCACTCAATTACCTTGTGACTTTACCTTGTTTGAGAATCCCCCTGTAACGAATTGCTTCGAAACCAAGTCAGAGTCTGTTGGAGACCTTTCCACCTGTTCCTAACATGCATTCTCGAAAAGATGTGTTCAATTTAGAACTCGGTGCACCATAAGGCTTTTCAATACTCTCTCTCCACTCGATTTAGGTGAGTCAATGAGAGTCCAAAGGACTTTTATCGGCTGGTACTGTTAGGGTAGGGTCAACGGGTATGATATGGAATTTAAAGAAGCTCAAACACTACCCTAGCGACTCAAACTCACCATACAAGCAAACATTCTCGCTTTTTCATGTAAACTTTTCTTCTCTTTTTTACCTTTAGCACAAAGCTTTACCTTCCCCCAAACTTAGACTTTTCGCATTCTTCAAGTCTAAATCGCGTGCTTAACTTGTCAAACAAGATACCATCACCGTGCCAAAATAAAATGTGAAACAAAAAAAAAAGAATGAAAACTAAATGTGTACAAACTTTTCTAGTAAATGGCATGATTGTTCCTTTTATTTTATTTTATTCTATTTATACTTTTATTATTTTTTTTCTCTTTTCTTTTTCTTCTTTTTCATAAGCAATAAAAATAAAAGGAAAAACAAAAAGTTAGCAACATATCTACAAGTGCCGGCGAGGCGAAACTATTGACAAATTTGAAAAGCACAACGATCCACAAAGTAAACGAACACTCATGATTTGCTAAGTCATGGGGTTCTTTGTGGGATTTAACTTTCATGGTCTAAGGCTTTTTCTGACTAAGTAACAAGAGATGGAAATAGAGTTCGGCTTTTTGTGAAAGGATTCTAATGGAGGTAGAACGGGTCCGCTTTTTGGCTTGAGTCGCTACACCTATGCCTTTATCATCTTAACTTTCCTCACCTATAATCATTTAGCCTAGATGAGGACTCTATCCTCGTGACTAAATTCGAGCTTGTTCTTGAGTAGTTTTGAGGTTGTTCGTGTGTTTGAGGGCTTACAGGTCAATATGGGATTTTTATGATATTCTGGGAAAATTTGTACAAAACGAGGCATCTGGGATCGAAAATGAGTAAAAAATGGAGGAGTCAACAAACAGGGCAACCTCGCGCCGTGACGTGCCTATTGCGCGCTGCGAGGACTGGAGATTCGTCCCAAGTCAAACTCTGAGCGTCTTGCGCGTTCCGCGAGGCTGTGGAAATGTTTACCTCGCGCCGCGACCTTCATACTGCGTGACGCGAGGTAAAGGAATTTGGGTGCCAAAAATCTCCAAGTGTGAGGCGCGGAACGCGAAAACCCAAAGATGTCAACGTCGCGCAATGACCCTTACACCACGCGCCGGGAGGTGAGCCGAGACAAAAAGTGGAAACACGGATTTTGAGTCGATCTGAGCTGTGAGATCACTTTTAATTACCCAGTCTGCTCCGAAAATTAGGAGAAACTCAAGGATTTCGACGTAGGCCTATAAATACACGTCTTAACCTCTTGTTTAGGATCGTAGTTCTTTTTTTATTATTGTTTTTACTTAGTGCATGGGAGAGATAGAGAAAGAGAGGAGAACCGTTCTTCATCAATTCGCGTAAATTACAGTTTTCTTCTTCTCCTTTACTATTGAACTCCCGTATTTTTAATTAGAATTGAGTTTTGAATTATGGTTTCTTCTTCTTCCTATTCTCTTATTCTCTTTTTGTTTTCTCGATACGCCATGAACTAATTCCATTAAGGACTATGACGTAGCGGGTTTAGGATTCGTTGTGGATATGATTTAATATATTGAAGTTTCATTTTCATTCTCTACTACTTTGGTTAATTCAAATCTGTTTTAATGCGTGATCGAGATTAGCTACCTTGTTCATAGTTTTATACTTCAATTTGATGCTTGAGAAAGATTAGGTTGTTAGTGTTTTGGTTTGAATAACTATGATTCATTCCTAGGCTAGTGATAGGTAGGTTGTCATAGAATCGTGTGAATGCTCCTAATATTAATGTATGTTTTTGTTAGGGATTGAGATCGAAAGAAGATTTTCCTAATTTTGACATAGGTTGTTAGATGCTCGAGAGAGATTTAGTAATATTTTTTTGTGAGCATGATAAGCAAAGAGTAGTGAGTTGATTATTGATTGTGCGTGAAATTTGTGTCTCCAAAATTTTGACCACGCTTGGTCCTTAGCCTCTCTTTCTGCTTACAATTTTGATTTATTTGTTAATTAAACTTTTTCCTCGTGGGATCACCACTCGTACTTAATTCACTATATTACTTTAGCGACACGTACACTTGCGCGCGTACACTACAACAAATACAACAATTACCGACGATTTTTTTCGTTGGTAATAACCCATTAATCGTCGCTAAATATATTATCGTCGCTACATGTCCGTGCCTAAATATATTTAGCGACGATTTCGTCGTCGCTAATTATTTACCGACAAGATTAGCGACGATAATTTCGTCCCTAAATGTTGTAACGAAAAGTTATTTTTAATTTTGTGAAAGATAATTACCAACGATTTTGTCGTCGCTAATTCGCGCGGGAAAATTTCGCGGGCGAATTAGCGACGGAAAAGTCGTCGCTAATAACTCCAGTGTTTTAATAATTAGCGACGACTTTGTCGTCGCTAATTATTATTATTTTATTTTAAAAAAAAATTTATCGTTAATTATTAATTTTTTATGGTTTTTTTGTTTATGAAATTCTAAAATCAAATAAAAACCAAATTATAATATCCAAATCAACAAATATATAAAATCCGGTTACGTACGTTTTCGGTTATCGAGAAATATGTAAATAATAATCTACTATACACAAAATATCTAATAGAACACTAGTCGCGACATTTGCTTTGCCATCCCGCCTCTCGTTTTCCCCCTCCTCGACGTGAAACGCTCTTCTGCTGGCGCTTAAACTCTGCAAGCTGCAGCGGAACAATGTGCTGATCCTCAGACT
Organism: Urtica dioica subsp. dioica; assembly: GCF_054948205.1. Lineage (NCBI taxonomy): Eukaryota > Viridiplantae > Streptophyta > Magnoliopsida > Rosales > Urticaceae > Urtica > Urtica dioica. Next base: position 39,357,643 of record NC_142758.1, read on the forward strand.
GACTTGGTCCGCCGGGCGTCGTCTACTGGCTAGCGTCGGGAGTCCTCTGCTGGCCGCCCATCGGAGTGAGGACGCCAGGCGTCGGAGTGTGGACGACGGCCGTCGGAGTCTGCTGGCTGTGGGATGACGGAGCCTGCTGCGAACTCTGCGGAAATTGGGGCATAAACGAGCTAAGGTTGAGGCCAGGCACCTGACTCTGTATTGCCTCGGCGAATGAGGCGATGGTCGATGTGAACACCTCCTGCGAGATATATCCTGGTTGCGACGTCCCAGCCTCCGAACCGTAGACTTCGGCGACTTCAGCCGCCATCCGTGCTCCCTGTGGCACCAAACGTCCGACGCCGATCAAGTGATCAGTCCGCAAACCCATAATATCGTGGATCGCCTGCTGCTCTGGGACGGAATTATCAACGTCCGCTCCTTGTTGCTCAGCCTCCGCTCGCAACGTGTTGAACCTATCGACCAGTCGATCCTGATATAATTAACTAGTTAGTATATATTAATCGAAAAATAAGACAATAAATGTAAACTTACATCACGTGCGGAGGCTTCAGAAGTCAGCCATTCGGACTTGTCGTACTGATGTTGGCGCTTGTAGTTTGCAAACAAGCTCTCGAAAGCGCCTGTCTCAGCGCTCTTCTGCATGTAAACAAAATTTCAAGTGTTAGATAGTTTTAACGATTTGATGTATCATATAAACATAAAACTTACATTCTTCATACGGTGGGTCAAGAATCCAATCGTCCCCTGTCGACTCTTTGTCTTCTTCTTCGCGCGATTCGCCTTGTTCTTCGCTTGTATGGCCTGTGATGTAAGTAAACGTACACGTAAATAACAAATCGTATAATAAAAGGGTAAACACATATTTAACGTAAATGTTTTGTTTACCTTAAACTCATCGCTCGTATATCGTTGTATAAGCGTCTCCCATTCGATGTCGAGCTTAACGGTCTTCGGTTTCATCGACCGCGCCACGTGTACGCTGCTCTTGTAGTCGATGTCGAACCATGACCGCATGGTATGCCTCCAATCGCGAAGACGAGTCTTCGCGTCTCGAATGATTGCCGCATCGATAATCGCCTTCTTCACCCCGACTGCATCACCATCGACTCGAATGTCGTACTTGTCTCGAACCGCTGCTCGGATCTCGGCCTCCTTCTCCGGCCCCACGTTTGCATTCGTCCACCTTGGGACCATAGGCGAGATCTTGTCTCAGACGACCAACCCGAGCGTGTTCACGAACGTCGCGAGATCCGGATCCATATCTCTCTCTGGATGCAAGAACTACTGAAACTCCTCATTATAAATAATGACTTCCTTCACCCCGGGACGTCGTGCACGCTCAGATCGAATCCCGAGCGTCGGCCCACGCACGGCCGGTTCGATATCCTCGTCTTCTTCTTCGACGCCATCGCGTACGGGCGCCGACTCGCAATAATTCGGGAGACGGGCTAAGTAGTCATCCCCGCCTCCGCTGCCTCCAGCTCCTGTAGCCGTAGCCATATGAAATTCTAAACAAACTTTATTTAGTTATGCATTCGTAATAATTTAAATAAGTTAATTTAGTAAGTAAACGTTATGTACTATCAATCATCGTCGTCTGACAAATCATCTTCTTCCATCAAATCTTCGTCCTCAGTTTCTTTGTCATCGATAAATTCTTCTTCTTCAATATTTTCCAAGTTCAGTCCTTCGTTGCTCACGGGCTCTGGTATCGCAGAATGATGACGCGTCGACAGTGAATCTAAATCTGACGGTTCTACCGACAATTGAACTGAAGACGAAGATTGACCAAGAATGAGGTCAATCTCAGGAAGATCCCACACATTTCGATGACTACACTCTTCGACGATTCGCCAATCAGGACCATTCAAGTTATCTTCCCAGTAGAAAACTTATTTCGCCTGAGTTGCCAAAATAAATGGCTCGTCTTTGTACCATTGTTTTGCCACATACACGCTTGTCAAGTTGTTGTCGTTGCGTTTCCTTTTCCTCGGATCTTGGTCACCAAACCAACAACATTGAAATAAGACGACACGACAATCGTTCTGATAAGTCAAGAATATGACGTTTTCTACTTGACCGTAGAAGACGTGACCTCCTTCACTTGGTACACATACCCCGCTATTCTGAGTCGTTCTTCTGCTATCACGTTGACGGGAGATAAATTTAACTCCGTTCACTACACAAGACGGATACGTCTGTGGTGCGAAATGTGGTCCCAATGCCAATGCGTATAATTCGGAGGATACGGGTAATCCGTCTTGGCTCATGCGAAATACCTACATATCCATTAACGAGTCGGTTAGTGTCGAAGCGAGTTTAATCATATTCTTTATAAGTTAGTCAAATACCTTTTCCCAAAACCATTTTGGGAACTCAAGTCGATGCGCTTCTTCAACATCTGGCCGACCTTCTAATTCCATGAGATCTATGTGTTCACTGAAACAAAATTCATGTTCATTTAATACATCATTTAGTATAAATAATTTAAGTTCATTTATTTCATTCATTTACCTCATGAAATCGTCAATTTCGGGACAATTTCGTAAAATGTACCACTCAGCGAGCAATCGTATATTCTCATCTAAGCGTATCGTGGTCATCTTACCGTAAGGCCGACAACTTGATGACTGAAACACCAATAACTCCCGTTCGTCACCTTTGAAGTTAGACGCGACGTCTGTTCGTTGGGGCATGTTGAAACGATCCTCAACGCCTTCTAGATACCTTGAGCAGAATGTCAATGCTTCGTCTATAACATAGGCTTCGGCAATTGAACCCTATGCTCTAGCTCAATTACGCACAAAGTTCTTGAGCGTTCCAAGGTATCTCTCAAATGGATACATCCACCGCATATGAACTGGACCTCCGTTAATTGCCTCCTCCGGTAGATGCATTACCAAATGAACCATGATTGTGAAGAAATCAGGCTGGAAAATTCGTTCCAACGTACACAATATAAGCTTCAAATACTCATGCGCCTTTTTGATGTCTGAAATTACCAGCGTTCGTGAGCAAATAAGTCTGAAGAAGTTGCAGAGCTCTATTATGGCATCTCGAATGGTTCGATCCAGAAAAGGACGAATAGCAGGAGCCAATAGGCGTTGCATAATCACGTGACAATCGTGAGACTTCAAACCCGTCAACCTCCCGTCCGCGGTAACATTCTTCTTCGAATTCCCCGCAAAACCATCGGGAAATCTGACATATCTCAAGAACTCAATAAACCGCTTCCGTTCTGAAGGTGTTAGAGTGTATGACGAAGGCGATTTCATCCATCTATCTCCTTCTTGGTACAAATGAAGCTCGTGCCTTATAATCGTCGCTAATTATCTTTGCCGCCAAACTTTAAGAATTTTCGTACCAAATTATTAGCGATGATATATTAGCGACGATTAAATCGTTGTTGCTAATAGGTTCGTAGCTAAATGTCATATTTCTTGTAGTGGTAAAAATTGCAACAACTATTTGGCGCCGTTGTTTGGGACTATGTCTTTAATTTCAATTCAATTAACTAGATTTCAATTTGAATATTCTTTTATTTTCTGTGTCTCACTTATTTTTGTGTTTTCTTTCTCTTTTGAAGGTTAATGCGAAAAGACGGTGATTCGAGTCTCCTGCCGATAGATTCCGAAATCGAGAAACCGTGCAAGAAAAATCAAAAGGAGAAGAAGGAAAACATAGACGAGGAAGTCATTGAAGAAGTGATCATGGCCAACGAAGAAAGACCACTCCTCGATTATGTGGTACCCACCTCTCAAGGGTATCGCCCAGCCATTGTTAATCCGGCCATCTGGGAGAACCAAAGCTTCGAAATCAAGACGGAGGCGATCAACATGATCCACCAAAATCAATTCTCCGGAGCCCCGTATAAAGATACGAATGTGCACATGTCCAATAAAGATCCGCGGGAGGCACGGTGCTAACTAAGACGCCATCAGAGTTCCAAGCTCTCCTTGAAGAATTAGCGCCCTCCAACGATCAATGCCCGATAGAGATGAGAATCATGAAGGCCAGTCCCACTATTGCTCAAGCCACGACAACCACGATTGATCCGGAGACAATGCAACAGATGACGATAGAGATGGCAAACCTCCGAAAGGAGATGAGGGAGATGAAGGAGATGAAATTCGCTATGAACTCCACGCAAACGACTCGGGAGCCATGCTTCTGGTGTCAAGGGAGTCATTTCACCAATGATTGCCCGCACGCGATTGACGGCCATGCAGAAAATGCGAATTACGTGGGGAATTACCACTAGCCCACGCTCCAAAACTCCAACAACTACAACATCGGAACAAGGACCAACCACCCCGACTTCGCACGAAGGGCACAACAACAACAAGGCTTCCTACAGAATCGACCACCGGGTGTTTCACACCAACATCAACAACAAGTGGAAGGCCAGAATCGTCCGCAACATCAACAAGTCTAGCCTGCACAAAAGTTGAACATAGAGGAGCTCTTGTCTCCTTCATCACCGAGTCTTGGACAAGAATGATGAATCAAGAGGCTCAAATCCAGAATCTCGAGACAACGGTAGGGAAACTAGCAAGGGACATCCACGCACGACCGTAGGGCGCTCTACCAAGCAACACAGAACTTAACTCGAGAGATCAATGCAACTCCATCAAACTTAGAAGCATGCTTGAACTCAAAAGTGTCGACAAGGGGAAAGAGAAAGAGGAGGACAAACCATCTTCCTCAACGGTCACAACTCCGACGATCACGCCTCCCCAACCCTCTGCCACAATCAAACGGGTGTCGGTGCCATTCCCGCAAAGATTGAAGAATGTGAAGCTCGACAAGCAATATAGCAAGTTCATGGAGCTCTTCAAGAAACTTCGAATCAACACCGCCTTCGCCGATGTCATCGAGCAAATGCCCGTCTACGCGAAATTCCTAAAGGACATCGTCACGCACAAGTGCAAGATCAAAGATTGTAGCACCATCACACTTTCGGAGGAGTGTAGTGCTATAGTACAACGAAAGCTCCCACCAAAAATCAAAGATCCGGGAAGCTTCACCGTTCCGTGCGCGATTGGCGAGTTCTCCTTCGACAAGGCACTCTACGACTTAGGGACAAGCATCAATCTCGTACCCTACTCCATTTTCCGAAGGCTAGGAATCCGCGAAATAAAGCCCACGCGAGTGACACAATGGCAGATAGGTCGATCAAGCACCCCCGAGGCATCATCGAGGACATACTCGTGAAGGTCGACAAGTTCATCTTTCCCAACGACTTCGTGGTACTTGACATGGAGGAAGACCACGACATTCTCATCATCCTGGGAAGACCGTTCATAGCCACCAGAGGAGCCTTAATCGACGTGCAAAAAGGCGAGCGACGAAATATTCCGGGTAAACGTGTACGAGGTGGCCATCCACGATCACTCCTTGTGTTCGGAGAGCCCCTCGAGGTATGCCTCTTACACTACTACAAATACAGTTTTCCGGTGCGGTTGACTTTTGGGTGCGACTATTCGCACCTAAAAGTCGCACCAAAAAGACTTTCAGGTGTGAATAGTCGGACCCAAAAATCAATTAAGCGCTGAAAATTTTTCGGGAAATTTTTGAATTTGGGTGCGAGTAGTCGCACCCAATAGTGTGGTACTACTATTGGGTGCGACTAAGTCGCACCCAATACTGTCCCCAAAGGTATAGGTGCGACTAAGTCGCACCTAAATGTCCAAAAAATTTCGGCGGCCAAAACTTCCCCCTTTTTTTTACAAAATGTCATTGGGTGCGACAAAGTCGCACCCGAAACCACTGACACATGTCATTGGGTGCGACTATGTCGCACCCAAAGGTTTCATTGGGTGCGACTTTGTCGCACCCAAATTTAAAAGTCTTTATATAAAGCACATGCTCGAAGGGTTTTCATTCGAAAACTCAAATTCGCCCAAAAAAACAAACGCCTCTATCTCCCGACTCTCTCCTTCTCTCCCACACCGTCGCCGCCACCACCCCGTCGCCGCCGCCACCACCCCGTCGCCGCCGCCACCACAACGCTCATCCGACCGCCGCGACGACCCTCTCTCTCTCAACCTCCAACCTCTCGCCGCCACTGCCCTCTCTCTCTCCGGCCACCCCGTCGCCGCCGCCACCACTACGCTCCTCTGACCGGCACGACCCTCTCTCTCTCAGCCTCCGTCACGAGGACCGCCGCCACTGCCCTCTCTCTCTCCGGCCACCCCGTCGCAGACACGCCCACACCGCCGTGCAGAGCTTTCTCGGTCTCACGTTCTTTCTCTCTCTCAGCCGCTACACACCGCCGTGCCTCCACCGTGAACTCCGACCACCGAGCTATCTCGTGCTCGGTTGTGCCTTCTCTCGCTCGGGTAAGCTCTCTCAATCTATATCTCCGTGTCTCTCTTAATCTATAATAGCAACTGAGCATTTACAGCATTCATGGATCACATTAACCGTTTTAGTCGGTTTGGAATCGGATTCGTTTTAAAAAAAAACCTTTGCTTTTTGTGCTGAATGATCCGTAATTTTGATTGCGTTACTAATTTTGTGTCAAACAGACCAGCCCCGTCTCGAGCGCACCCACCCTCATCGTAACAGCTTCGAACCCCAGCTCCGCGCTTCTCTCCGTCGACGCTGCTCTCAGTTCCAGCCGGTAATCTCTCTCTCTTAGTGTACCTCTCAATCTTTCTCTCTCTCTCTTCCTCTCAATTTAACTCTTTGTCCCGTCTCTTGTTGTCTCAGCCTAGTCCCGCTGCCGAGCCTCGCTGCCCAAAACAGGCTCTCGGTGCCTCTCGCTGCGAGACAGTCCCACTCCGACAGCCTCTTTCGCTTCGTCCGAGCACGCCTCACCGCAACCTCAAGCCACCGTCCTTGCTCGTCGGCTCTTCAAGAGGTTAGTTCATTTATTTATATTCTTATATGTACTCTAATTAATTAGAAAGTTTAGATTAGTTCATTTAGTTTAGTAATAATTTACTAAAGTTTAGTTCATTTATTAATTAGAAAGTTAATTAGATAGCAAGTTTAGTTTAGTTAGGTTAGTTTTATATGTTAATTGTAATTTGAAATTATTACTTAATATATAACATTAGTAAATTGTAAATGATATCATTAGTTTACTTAATTTGAAATGTTAATTAGACATTTTAGTTTAGTTAGTAATGTTATATTGTAAATGTTATGTTAATTTTAGTAATGTTAATTTGAATTAATTTGATAACATGTTTAAATTTTATAGTAAAATGCTTAGGTTTGTGATTTAGTAAATTATATGTTTGGATTGAATTAACAAATGTTATGTTAATTTGAATTAATTTAATAACATGTATAGATTGTATAATAAAATACTTAGGTTTGTGATTTAGTAAATGATATGTTTGGATTGAATTAACAAATGTTATGTTAATTTTAGTAATGTTATAATTTGAATTAATTTAATAACATGTTTAGATTGTATAGTAACATGCTTAGGTTTGTGATTTAGTAAATGATATGTTTGGATTGAATTAACATATGTTATGTTTGAATTAATTTAAGTTGATATAATTAGTTAGTTTGTTGTAAACGAGCCACGGAGGTTCTGTTTAGGGTTTAGTTGATTATTATGATAGTTTTAGATGATTTGTATATGCTTTTAAATGAGTTTGCAGGTTTTTGGTTTGTTAGTATTATAGGGGAAACTCTGCCGAATTTTAGATTGAGTTTCTAGCATATTATTCTCAGATAACATAAAATTCATAATCTCATCTTCATTCATTGATCTTCGTCCCGTAGCAATAAGTAATCGACTTCATTCGTCTTCGTCACTTAGCAACAACTCTTAATAATTATTCTTTTTTTCATTTCGTTTAGCGAAATCAATGTCCAATCCAAGTAGAGATTGGATCACCGAGAACAATCGGTTGTCCTTGCAGTATAAACTCGGAGTTAATGAATTTATCCGCGCTGCAAGAAGATTTCCGAACGATAATTACGAATATCGATGTCCATGCAAGCCTTGCAACAACGTGAGATGGCACGGCATTGGGGTTGTAAGGCATCATCTGCTAAACAAAGGGTTTACCCCGGGTTACACAGAATGGTATCATCATGGCGAGGTCGTGCGTTCCGTCGGTCATGTTGAAGAAGTCCCCATCGGAGAAACAACCCAGAGAGGAGTAGGAGGAATACATGCTGCTGTGGAGGATATAAGAGATCACGAGGATTTCGATGGTGTTACGGAGCCGGCTCCGAGCGATGTGCGTGCAGAGGAGCAAGTGGAAGACTTGTTCGCTGAGTTGGAAGCGGAATTGTACCCTGGATGCAAGGAGTTTTCGTCGTTGTCATTCTTGGTTCAATTGATGCACCTTAAAGTCACGAACCATTGGACGAACAAGTCGTTCACAGAACTATTGCAGCTTTTGAGGAAGTCTCATCCAGCCGGTAATCGAATACCGGAGAAGCACTACGAGGCAAAAGCGAAGCTGAAGCGTTTTGGCATGGGATACGAGATGATCGACGCGTGCATTAATGACTGTGTCCTATTCCGAAAACATCTCGCGAACGTCGACGTGTGTCCGATATGTAACGAGAGTAGATGGAAGCCAACTGGTAAGAAGATACCGCAGAAGATATTGCGATATTTTCCGTTGAAAGATCGATTGAAGCGACTGTACGCATCTCGACACACAGCGCTTCATATGGAGTGGCACGAAAGAGATCGCGTCAGGGAAGCTGGCGTTCTACGACATCCTGCTGATGGTACCGCGTGGAAGAATTTGGACGAGAGATACCCAGGTTTTGCTGCAGAGCCTCGGAACGTGCGGCTTGGGCTAGCTGCGGATGGATTCAAC